>NC_045709.1:14580582-14883612 GCF_009834535.1 Camelus ferus | reverse complement strand
GGTTCCTTGTGGAGGCTCCCAGGGATCATTTCTGTGCCTTTCTCCCCTTGCTCTCCCAGCTTCCTGGGATTTCTTGGCTTGTAGACACATCACTCCAGTCCTCTGCTTCTGTCTCCACATGGCCTTCTTCCCCGTGTCTCTCTGGGTCCTTTTCCGTCTCTTACAAGGACACTCTCGTTGCACTTGGGGTTTCCCTGCTCTGAGAGGCTCTGGACACTCTCGTGGCATTTGGGGTTTCCCTGCTCTGAGAGGCTCTTGTCTCCATCCTTACCTTAATTATGTCTGCAGAGACCATTTTCCAAAGAAGTTTATGTTCTCAGTTTCCACGAGGACATATGTTTTGGGGGGACATTATTCAACCCACTGCCAGAACCTAGGCACTTCTATTTGTAACAGCTCCTGGCCAATTGATCTGTGCAGTGTGGGCTGAAGGAACCCAGGTAGCATTGCTCAGGCTCAACCCGGGTCTCTATGGCTCCAAAGTCCACGGTCTCATAACCTGTGTTTAATCCTATCTCACATGTTCAACGTCTGTGGAATCTTAATAGCTGCCCTTTACAAAAGTCCTTTGTAAAAATGTTTCCTGTTTCATATTTCTAGTCTTCAAGTCGGTGACTTGATGTCACCATGCATTTTTCATATTTAGTAGAATAATGTGTCTGTATGAGAACCATCTTTCCTATGGTGCAAAGATGTGACCATTGTGGCAAAAGACTAAGAAAAGTATTTGCTTTCATTTTAAGGCTGAAGACACAATGAAGGAAGGAGAGATTAAATTCAGTAATGCATTTCGCAACCCGCTGTTTGAAAAGCATCGTAAGATCTGGGAGCAAAATCCAGATGTGTGTCCAGAGGTGGAAACAGCTCTGGAGAAGGAGCTTGTGAAAAAATGCCTGTGAAATGTATCCAGTGCTCCGAGGGAGGAGCTCAGGATTACACACTGAAGGGAACGTTTGCTGAAGGAAAGGTGTGATCCTTCCCCCTCAAGTGTGTGTCCAAGACTCAGAGGACGACTAGGCAAGCGACTCCAGATGCTTCTGCTCAGGGAGGGTGGAGAGCCCTCGGCAGGGATGGAAGGACCCTGTGTTTCTTTGTTCACATACACGTGAGAGTCAACACAGCTCTCTTCATCTTTCCTGTTATTTCTTCCAGGTTTTCATTTACCCAAATAAGCAGAACCACCCAAGCTTCCCATAATGGCTTCAGTAGTCCTCACTGTGTGCTAAGGACTCCAGGAACAGGGCCAGGGTCAGGTCAGGGTTGTCTCTTGGTGAACCAGGAAGACTGCCAGCCAGTCTTCTGCCAAATGGCTCTAACCAAGTGCAGTGGCATCTCAGTGTCCATTGTCTCTGGCCCTTCCTGGGGCTGCCCCAGTGGGGCCCAGGTGTCATGGACCTGGAGGAACAGTTATCAGCTGTACAGACGTCCCCTTGCTCAAATCAGCAGCCACACTTCACAGGACGAGGAAGGTCCATCTCCCTGAGACAATTCCAGGCCTGGGCTTGGTATCTAAAGTCTTGGCTTTTGGCTTCAAATTTGGTGGAACGGCCTTGAGAAGATGATTCCACACCTCTCCCACATCAGGACACAAGGCATTGGGTCCTCCTAATGCGTGTGTGCTGTAGTTAAAAAAAAAAAAAAAAAAAAAAAAAAAAAAGAAAGAAAAGAAAAAGAAAAACCCAAACCAAAATCCAAACCCAACCCAACTTGTCGAGCTGCTGCCTGGGTCAACCAAAACTACAGGACTGTGGCTGCACTGGGAACTGTTCATTTTGTGGTCTGAAGTGTGGATTCTTGTTTGCTTTTTGAAAGAGCATCTCCTTTGAGCCACACGAGCACTGCATTCCTGTATCATGGACTGAACATGTTCCCCCCCAAATTTGTATGTTGAAAGCTTAACCCCAATGTGTCTGAATTTGGAGATGGGGCCTTTAGGAAGGAAATTAGATTAAATGAGGTCATAGGGTGGGGCCCCAGTCTGATAGGATTAGTATCCTTATAACCAGAGACCCCAGACAGTGCTCCCTCTCCCTCTCCTCACAGTGAGGAGGCAGCTGTTTGCTGCCCACGGGGGGAGCCCTCCCAGACATCAGCCCTGCTGGCAACCTAATCTTGGACTTTCCAGAAAGTCCAAGAAAATGAATTTCTGAAAAATAAATGTATTTACTTACTTTTATTTTGAGAGAATAAATTCCTGTTGTTGAGCTCCCCAGTCCGTGAAACTGTGCTAGCAGTCAAGCAGAGGCGCCCCCTTTGAGAAACGCAGTGGGCAGGAGGGCGGGGCACATCCAGCCTCGGCTTCTTGCCTGCCCTCCATCCTGTCCTGTCTCGCTTTCAGTTTCATTTGCAAGGCTGCTGATGTAACCACCCAAACAAGTGAGACTCTCACGGGTGAGGACCCCTTGGACGAGGCTTTCTTCCTGAGAGGGTGCCCTCTGCGCCCTCCATCCCCTCTCCCTCTTGCACTCTGCTCCGTGGGTGCAGTTTTGATTTTCCAGGTGAGTTCTGCAACCGTGGGCAGAGGGCCTCTCTTCTCCTGGTGACCTGATTTTTACTTCTCTGTAGACTCTGTAGGCGTAAATTAAGGGGATAAAATGTTCTCTCAGGACCTCTGCAGATCTAAAACCACTTTTTCCCTGACAGTGTTTCTTCTTATTACTCATCTTTATAAGAGACATCATTTTTTAAGGGACAAAAAGCAAAACAAACCAAAAAACCCACAAAATCAGCGACATGAGAACAGAGCTTTCCTGAAATATGGGGGAAATCCAGTGCACGCAGGTGTGGGGGTGACTTGACTGACAGCATAAGCAGGCTGTGCTGGACGCTGGGCATACAGAGACGGGGCGAAGGCCCCCTCCTCTCAGGGGTTTACAATACACTAGGAAACAGTCAAGTAACTGGTCTTCCTTTTTGTTTTAAACTTAAAAAGAAAAAAGAACGAGATAGAACAAAGGTTTTTTCTCCTACGGTCTCCTACCACATTTATAGAGTGTGCCTCACTCACATTTGTAACCTCTGAGAAATAATAGCAACAAATGCCAAGTGTGTTTTCACACACTCACATCCTGAGCACAGGCACTGGGCCCTTGTGTTAGGTCAACACGCATTCACGTATGAACTCACCTGATGCACAGGGCTGTTACAGCTACTAAGATCAGCAAAAGCAAATTGCCCTTTTGGAACTGGACTGGGTGGTGGTTGTATAACATTGTATTAAATGCCACTGAATTGTACACTTCAAAGTGGTTCATTTTGTGTTACGTGAATGTCACTTCGATTTAAAAAAAAAAAACAAAAAAACACCAAAACAGCTAATTGCCACGTGGGCCAGATGCTGGGCTAAGATGCACTTAAACACCTGAGATCCAAGGCCCGAAGATAAGTGTGTATCAGTGCGGCAGGGCCTCATGTCCAGTGAAGACACAGTCGAGGCTAAATTCATGGGCCTGAGCGGACAGTTAGACCCAGAACCCCGTTCTTATCCTGGCCAGCCTGAGCCCGGCCTGTGCAGCTCACCGACACGTCTGACGTGGTGAAGCAGATTCCAGAACTTTCCTCGCTATGGCTGTCTGCCTCTCGGAGTTACTCTGTATGTAACTTTCACAGTATAACATCATGTTTCACTCTTGCCTCACCCCTCTGCCTAATCTCTGACGTTTCCTACGTCTGAAAAGCGGGGCGACGTGCAGTGTAATACTGCTCTTGTCACGTTGTGGTTACCGTTTGCCCTGTGCAGGCCTCCTGAAGACGTCCGTAAGTGTAATGCTCTGTTTTCACACCTACGCACACACCTCCTTCTTCCTCTTGGACTCCTCCCAGCTGGGGGATTAAACCCCAGTAATTTGATCCCCCGGCCTTCTTGGCCTAGTTTCCATGGCCTTGGTTACATCATAATTTCCTTTCACTGCACAGTGTGTATTTTCTGGCCAACTGTCTTGTTTCTTCTCTGCTGCACAATTGTGGGAAGACAGTGGAACTGACGTGCCTTTAAGCTCGCATTTCTTTCCTTTGAGGGAGTGTTCCAGGCTCTCTTCTCAGCTCCCCGAGCTGCTACTTTCCTTCTGGGTCAACAGCACTGTCTTGTCGGTGCTCCTCAGAAAACGAGCCTTTCTCCTCTGTCCTGGCCACTCCTCGTGATTCACATGCTGGTGTTTTGCACGGTGGTTTGTCCCCGTCCCCGGGGGTCATGGGGCTGTGCTGGATTTTTGTGTGTTTGTTTCTTTAATCTCTGTTCTTTCAGTGCTTGTTCCCCAGGGGTGCTCTGTGACTTCTCAGGGGATCCCAATGCGTTGAGGTTTGCGGCCGCCCTTCAGGGCACAGACCACTGGGTCTAGGAGTCATGTCGCAACATTGTCATTTCCTGGCCTTTGGGTTCTGGGCTCATTTCTTGGTAACTATCTAGCATGGTTGTGAGAATTCAGTAAGGCTGTGCCTGGGAAGGCACTGAACATATGGCTGGGGGACAGTAGGTGTTTCATAAATGTTCATTGGATTTCAAGTAAAATCATTTTCATCTTGTGAAATATTTTCTCTCCTCTGAATCTCTGACTATGAAGATGCACTTAAACAAGGGTACAAGAGAACAGCCATTCATTGTGGTGGGAACATAGATAGACAGAACTTTTACGGAGAGTAATTTTACCACATGGGTCAAACATATTAAAAATAGATAAGGTCTCTGTCCCAGCAATTCCGATTTGAGGAATTTACACTAAGGAAATGGTGGATCTGCACAAAGATTCTGCCCACTGAAGCCATGTTTGTATTCATTGTTCATCAGTAGGGGGTGATTAAAAGGATCACGGTACATCCATAAAAGGAATAGTATTAAGCTCTTTTAGAAAGCTTTTATAGAAGCATATTGAGTGAAAGCATGACACACACGACATTTTAATTGAGAAAAAAAGGCTGTAGCTGATACTCATTGTGGTAGTGGCCGTGAGTAGAATATATTTGCAAGTGGGTGGAGATCAGGACTTCAGTTTTTAAATAGACAAGATTGATTTTTGTCTATTAAATATCCTGTTTTGGCAATAGGCTGGAAGGATATATGCTGAAGTTCTCATTGTGGTGGAGTTTTTTCCCTCTTTTTTGGCTTTACCCATGAGGTCCAATTACCAACAATAAACATGCATTCCTTTTATTTAAAAAATCATTTTTGATGTTCTTAATCTTTAGAGCAATAAAATTGTAACTCGAGTAGCCACTCCCCTTTGGGGGTGATACATCCTCACTGGCTTGATGTAGTCTCATTTTTATGTTTGTGGCATCTGGGATTTCTAATGTTAATGATACAGCCATTTTAACTGTCAAGTGAAGATTGTCAACTCAGAACAACTTCCTAGTTTGGGGCCTGGGTCTGTTGAAATTGTTGCCCAAAAGATGTTCCTAATCTCCTTTCAGTTCCACATATGCTAACGTTTAGTTAACACCTCTCTTGAGTGTTAACTGATCAGTGCAGTTCTGATTTGCTGCCTTGGCACATCAAAATGGTGTCTGTCAGTTGGAGAATCAGCCTGTGTTGACTTTTCTCTCCTCAGGGTTAACATTTGTTTGCAGAACGTTCTTTCTCCAAAACTATTAAAAGTCAAGTTTATGCTAATTAAATAAACAACCCCTAAGTTGATGGGGATGGTGGGCCTAACACACCCACTCTTTGTACATTATTGATGAATGCTCATCCCTGGTGAACTTTAGCCAATGTACAGATACCGTAACTGTGGTTTCTTAAAATATTTTAATGTAGAACCTAGAGTCCTTTATAACAATTGAAGGCTTTCTCTTCTTCATGGAAAAATCCAGTTGCTTACTAAGGCAGTCTTCTTCTCTCCAGTCCTCCATCCTTTTGCCCCAAAACATTCGTTTAGCATGTTTTCTTTTTAGGCACAGGGCTGAGTGCTCCAGAGAAAAACATGGGGGAGAGAAGATCAGCTCTCCCAAGAAGTTCCAGTGTGGTGAGACAGGCCTGCAAACGCATAATTGCCCTGCAAACACAAAGCAGAAGTGACCCAGTTTACTCACTGGGGTGGAGGTGGGCTGTGGTTAGCAAAGACATCACCTGGAACAGACATGCGCTAGTGGATCTTACAGGATAAGTGGAACTTGACCAAAGGGAGGAGGAGGTACCAGGGAAAGGGAGGGGGCACAGGCAGCAGGTGAAGCAGGGGAGAGAGAAAAGTCATAAAACGTCTTAATTTTTAAAAAATAACAGCTTTACCAAGATATTGTTCCAACCAAGGGCAGTGGCATCTCAGTGTCCATTGTCTCTGGCCCTTCCTGGGGCTGCCCCGTGGGACCCAGGTGTCCTGGACGTGAAGGAACAGTTACCAGTTGTGCAAAGCCCCTGGCTCGAATCAGCTGGTGCACTTGGCAGGGCTAGGAAGTTCTCTTTCATTTTACGCATCATAGGATTTACCCTTTTAAAGTGCATGATGGTTCAGGAGTTTTTAGTATGTTCGCAGCGTTGTGCAACTACCACCACTTACATCATTGTAGAACATGTTCATCATTTCCAAAAGAAAACCCACACCTGTATGCAGTATCTACTTTCTGGCTGTATGGATTTGCCTATTCTGGACATTTCGTATAAATGGAGTCATACAATATATGGCTTTTGGTAACTAGCTTCTTTTACTCAGTGTAGTGTTTTCAAGGTTCCCCCATGTCATCGCATAAATCAGTACTTCATATCCTATTATAACAGAATACTATTCCATTGCATGGATATACTACCTTGTATTTATCCATTGAAAAGTTGATCACATTTGGATTGTCCTCATTTTTTGGATACTATGAATTATACTGTGGTGAACTCTGTACATAGGTTTTGTGTGGACATATGTTTTCAATTTTCTTGGATGTGTAACTATGAGCCGAGTTTCTGGGTCCTGTAGTAACTCTATGTTTAACAATTTGATGAACTGTCAAATTGTTTTTGAAAGTGGATGCACCATTTTAAAATCCCACCAGCAGTGTATGAGGGTTCTAACCTCTCTACATCCTTGTCAACACTTGTTACTGTCTGCCTTTTTTATTTTAGCCATCCTAGCGTGTGTGTGAAACGGCATCTCACTGACGTTTCCATTTGTGCTACCCTGAGTAGTGATGTTGAGTCTTCATGGACTTTTATATTCATTTCTCTCTCTCAATGTGTCTGTCTTTTGGATATACAATTAAATACGTAATTAGCTTTTTCATACATAAATGCTTCTCTGGGTTTTAAAAGAGATAACACAATTAACTCATTCCCTTCCAGCCAGAGTCTTATCTTTGGACTTCCATTCTCAACCAAAGCTCTCTGAAGGGTCAATGATATTGGTCTGGCTTTATTTTCCTACTCTACCCTCATCTGACCACAGACCACCACATCACACAACTCCAGGTGGCACCACTCACTTAGAATCAATGGGATTGGTGCTCCTTAAAGTGGTGTGATAGTTGCTGTTCTGCCCCTCTCTCCCCATTCCCTTTGCAATCTAGCTTCCAGGACTCATCATTGTTTGGAAACTGTACCTCCCTATCAGGCAGAGCTTCCCAGCTGCTCCCTGGTGTGCTGAGAATAAGCTCCTGGTGGGCCAGACTAATGAGACCTTACTCTTCAGGGCAGTCAGGTGGGTCTTGGGAAGCTAGAGCTTCTGAGCTGGTTGCATCTGGCCCTGGGCAGCCTCGCCTGGTTACCCTGATATCAGACAGAGATCGTTTTCCATTCTGCTGTGACAAAGGGTTGAGAAGTACTGCTAAGGTAAATAATAACCTTCATATTGCTAAATCCAGCAGACTGTTGTTTTTTGTAAGTCTTCAGTGTACTCTCTACCCTTGGCTTTCACAATGCAGCCCCCTCCTGGGGACTTCCTGCTTCTCCAGCTGCTTCTTTGTCTCTCCCCTTGTGTATTTCCTCCTCTACCCGATCACTGTAGGTTGCAGTTCCTCAGGGCTCAGTCCTAGACCCTCTCCTCTTACTCCACACTCCTCTCAGGCTTTCTCATCCAACAGTTAGTTTTTATATAGAGACAGCGTAAGAATTATGTCTCCCCTGGGCTCCAGACTAGTATATCCTACTGCAGACTCGAAGTCTCTTGGATGTGTCAAAGTCACCTCAGAAAGGACAGGTCTGAAATTAAGCTCAGCATCCTCACCTGCTCCTCCAGCTGGCTCTCTTCCAGAGTTCCCTAACCCGGGGTATGGGAGGGACCATTATCCACTCCCGTAAGCAAGAAAGCTGAACTCACCTGTGACAACTCTTGCTCAAACCCCTCATGCCCAAATCCTGTTAAGAACAGCTCCTAAACATCCCTGTTCCCCACCTCCACTATCACTACCAGAGTGGATCTACTCTCGTCTTCTATCTGTGCAGCTCTATCCTCTCAGTCCCACCCTCTTAGAGTGCCATGCTATTGCCAGAGTAATCTTTTTGAAGTGAAAATCTGATCCCATCACCACCACCAGCTCTTACTTAAAACCCACCAGTTCCTCTGGGGATGAGAGGAAACAGTGGTTTCCCCTGTCAGACCCACTGGCCTTCCCATCTTTCCTCCTCCACACTGGCTAGATTTCAGTCTCTTGGTTTAGTGTGCCTCCTTGCGCCCCTGCAGCTTTGCACAAACTGTTTGCCAGAATGCTCTTTACCCTCTTCTTTGCCCGGTTAACTCTCACTCAGCCTTCTAATCTCAGCTCCAGAAGCCTTCTCTGACCACCCCATCTCCATCAAATTCCCCTACCAGTTTCTCTCATTTATAATCCTCTTCCGTTTGGAATAATACTCATCACAGTTGAAAAGTTATTTGTGCAATTATTTGGTTAATGTTTCTCCACCACTAGATGACAAACTTCAGGAACCAGGGTGTTGACTTATTTGGTTTTCTATTCTATGCTCAGTACCAAACATAATGCCCGGTGCAACACAGATGCTTAAGAACTCTTTGTGGAAAGAATGAATGAATGAATGAATGAATGCATGCATGCATGCATGCCATCCTAAGTAGGCTGCAATTTATCCTGTGGGTGGAATGCAGGCAGAAAAATAAGATGGTTTGAATTTTAAAAAGAAAGCTCATTCAGCAGTTCTGAGACAGGACAGACACGGGTTGAAAGGACCCATTTGAAACCTATCAGCTGAAAAATAGTACAATTGAAAAATAATGAGAACCCAAACCAAGGAAGTACCAGTGGGATTGAAGAGTAGGGGGTGGGCGTGATGATGCTTAGAAAATTGAATGGATGGAGCTCTGTGACTCACTGAGGTGGCTGCCTGGTTGGAGGGGGGTGCAGCAACTAATCCAGGGGACACAGGGGCGGAACTTGTTTGGAGCAAGAGAGAGTGGGCTGAGTTTTGGACTTGGTGCAATTCGAGGTCTGTATGAGACACGCATGGAGAGATCGCTAATAGGCAGCCTGATACTTTCAGCCCTTCTTACAGTGGCTTCTTCTCAGCCTGTTAACAAGATCTAAGTTCATTCTTTTAAAAACAGAGCACTTCTTGAAGCCTTATCACCCTTTAATTACTCCTCTTCTTAACAAAATGTCCTAGAAAGGACAGGGGACACATGCTCTGTCTACATGTGCTTACGTCTTGTTCACCCGTGGGCTCTCTGTTCTCTTGGCATCTCTGATGAAACTGTTTTCAGTAAGGCTCCCAGAAGCCAAATCTGCGCCCTGTGAGACTAACTATACTGATAGACAGTGTCAGACTATATGTAAACTAGAACTTTGACCCACACCCGCAGCAACAAGCCCAGGAAGCCAATCCTTTTGTATACAATGGACAGCCCAGGAAGCCAGCCTGTTGTAAGTCAGACCTGTTGGAAGCACCAGCTTGCTATCCTCAGTGACATTTCAGGAAGCTAAACAGCAACGTCTACAGTAATCAGCCCCCAATGGCCAGGACTTGATTAGTGACTGGCAGCTTCCCTATTTTTGTCCCTGCTTCTAACTTAGGACCAACTAGAGAAAGCCAAATATGGATCTCTAACCAACCACACAGGATGCCCTACTTCTAGTTCATCCACCTACAGCTTCCCCAGGCCAACAGCCTCCAATCAGGGCACCCCCTGAAGGCTTCTCTTTTCTACTCGTGAGCTTTCCCACTCCTCCACTTGCTCTGAGTCTCTGCCAAAACTCAAGAGATGGTGGCTGACTCCCTTGCTACAGCAAATGCAGAATAAATACCCTTTGCTTTTCTTATATGGTGGGTCTTTACATCCACAGCCTTTCACTTTTTATCTTAGGAATTCATTCAGCTGCATTTAATACTACTCACCACTCTCTCCTTGAAATCCTCTCTCCCCTGGCTCCTGAGCCCCCAACTTCTGGTCCACGATCCTTCATGTCTGTGACATCTTTGCTTCCTTCAGGACCCCTGGTGCTAGAGGGTCCAGGGTTCCCTCCTCAGCCCTCTTCTCCCTCCTCACAACTCTCCTTGGTGATGGCATCTACTCTCTAAGGTTTCAGATACCACTTTTTGCTCCACTCCCACACCCCTGTGTGCAGCCCAGCCTTGTTCTCACTGGTTGTCCCCTTTTGGATGCTCCATGATTCCCCAAACTCAACATACCCAAAACCAAATTCATCCCCCACCCTCGTAGGCTCCCCCTCTCCTCATCCCTCCACAGTCCTGCCACACTCACCAAATCACCCAAGAGAAATAAAGAGATTCTGCTCATTAATTTGGCCTCCTAAACATTTCCTCAGTGCATGTCTTCCCTCCTCTCCCTTCCTATTGCCATCGCCCAAGTGAGGACTTCACTGTCTCTTCCTAAAATATTGCCAGTCCCTTAATGGTTTTTCCCATTGCCAGTTTTGTCACCTTTCAAACAAGCCTTGACTCATAACAGAATCATCTTTTACAAGCACACGTTTCAACAATCCTTCCCTAAAGCCCTTCAGTGCCTTCAGTATTTAATAAGGCACACAGGTCCCCACGACGTCCTCATCAGCCACATTTCCTGCCTCACAAGGCTTAGAACGGGATGTCCCAAGCAGACACCACACTGTGGTGCCCCCTACGTCTGTACAGTGATGTGAGTGTGCTCCCAGCTGGGGGCACAGCTCTGCTGCTGCTCTCACTAGCATCCTCATAGGTGACCCTGGTCTTAGCTTGGAGTCCTTAGAGAACGTTCGTGGCAAGCGGTCTGACTCCTGTGATGAGACCTCTCCTCAGGTAGCTGCCGGCAGGAGGGCTGTGCTGGACTGAATTAGCAGTGCTCCACGAACGTCAGCGTTCTCTTTCTTGCAAGCCCTCGATTATGCTTGGCTTTCAGGTATGACTGAAACCAAAAGCATCTGCGGGAAAGCCCCCACACACAAAATGAGTCCCTGCTCATACTTACAAATCTGGCCCTTTCCCTCCTGTGACCCCATCAGCAGATAGGGGGGCCCAGCGGGCTCCCTCCACTCTCCAGAGACACGTCGTCGAGTGTCCCAGCAGGCCTCCTACTGTCAGCCGAACCAACAGGAAGAAAGAAAGTCAATATCGGAGTGCAACCGGCTGATTGTTAAAGCTGGACTCGGGTGGAAGAAGGATAATGGTCTGGTGATTTCACACGTAAACATTTTTAAGATGCCAATAGCCAGCGGGCAGCCTTTCACATCAGATATCTGTGAAGCGCATCAGCGTTAAGGGGAGGCAGGGAGACAGGACACTCCCGCCCGGAACTGAAGATCTAGGAGCTGGTACTGGAGAAAGGAGCACCTCATTTTCCAAGTGCCAGATCATGCCTTCCTGATTTACGGCAAGACTTCTGAGGCTGACTACTCAAATCTAAAGTTACTGCAGCTGCCTCCCAGTGCCAGTGGCAAATGATGAAGTGGATGACAGGGTAGGAGAGGTAAACAGAGCCCTAGGAGGCCGGCTCAGGCCAGGAACTAGGTCCCAAGTTACAGCAGACTATTAGGACTGACTCTGGGGAGGGGGGGCATCATGGATCATCTTGATGGGGGAGTAGTAAGATGGCAAACACTCGGAGACAGTCAGCTGCCCACAGCAGGAGTGCATGACACAGGCTCACGTTTTTCAGTCACCAAGTCCCCACCGCATATACATACATACATACACACAGCACATGCACGCCATGCACATATGCGCACCACACACACATACACACAGACACACACACACACACACCCTGCACACCACACATACCACTCACCCCCCCCACACACACTTTTAGGTTAACTAGGCGGCAACACCACTAGGGACGCTCGTAACAGCCCCTCCCCGGGGGCCGCGGAGTGGGGATCGGAGCTTGCTACCTGCAGCGGCGCAGAAGCAGCGGTGATGCCGGGTCTGAGCTCCTAAAGCTACATCCTGATGCAGTGGCCCTTAGAACGGGAGAGCTCCGCCTCTGCTCCGCAGGTTCACTGGCTCGTGGCGTTTGTGACGAGGCACGGCACTGGGGACACTTCTCAGGACGTATTCATGACCCGCAGGTCAGGAAACAGCAAACAGCCTGCCCATCTACTGTGCTTTGACTTCCTCAAAATGGTATCTGTTCCTCAAATAGGGGACACGTACCTCTCTCGTGAAAGGTAACTTTCTTGGAAGTGATTCTCCCATCTCCAGACTTCAAGAGGCTTGGTGGAGGCCAAAGCCAGAGTTTGCCCGGAGGCCAGTCCGGATTTAGGGCCACATTAGGGAGAAGTGAAACCTTGGGCATTTATGGTGGAGACGCAGGCAGCAGATGTGGCTCTGGGGATGGGAACGGGCTGGAGCCTGGGACTGAACGTGGCTGTGGCGAGGTTTATGGGGTTGTTTTGCTGACAGCGGGGCCGGAGCCTGAGGAAGGAGGCCTGACTTGGCCCCGAGAGCCCCTGGCCTTTCTTCCGCCTGTCCTTTAGAACGAGCCCTGCTGACAGGTTTGGGACAGAGCTGAGGGGGAGAATCTTAATGGCGACTGATGGGAGTACCCCCTAGGTCCAAGGGCATCCTCTGCTGCTGGGCTTGGGGTGAGAGGGGCTCACAGAGGCTCTGGTCAGCTGACCTGAAAGAGATCTGAGGCTCAGCAGAGAGTAGACCTCCCCCCAGCAGCTCAGTCACCCCACTGGCGGGTCTTCACTCTCTTTTGTGAATGCGCCGCTGGGCATTCCGGGACCCGATTACCCGGGTGGCATCTGTGTCTGCCCTTTACTCCGCCGTAGCTGCCTTTGGTGTGTTTCCTCAGACATTTTTGGTACAAACATGTTGAGAGAGGAAGGCCCTGTTGGGAGAGGGATGAAGGCACATGTACTCATCAACAACATTTTTGCAGAAAAGCACACCCAGGTGTGGGCGATTCGGGAAAACCCACAAAACCACCGGGCAGGAGAGGCGCCTTGAGAGAATCAGCAGATGCAAGTGTTGGAATGAGGCCTCCCTCCCAACCCATGGAGGAAATGTTCCGTTTTCCAATTTAAAAAACCAGTGTGAACCTTCCTCTACAGCCGAATTAGAAACAATGGAAGCTATTGGTGAAGCTCAAAGGGTTTACTCGGCAGGAGAGCAGAGAACTTAGAAAACGTTGTGGAAAAAACCGAAACACCCACAGTACTGAGAACAGAGGGGACCATGTCGAAGGAGGAAATTGAAAATGTCTGAGTTGGTTTGGGCCTTGATTTACCTGCTGAAAATGAGAGGATATTTCACATTCAGAACAATGTGCCCGCAATGATGAGTTCGCCGCTTCCTCAGAAGAATCCAGCAAATTAGTAGGTAATTCTGATGGAATAACGAACCCGCTCTAAGGCGGAGCATTAATTATCACCCTGCTGCAAGGAAGAGTGATAATGTGGATTTGACCGGGAAGGAGGAGAGAGAGCTATTTTCAGGGTCAGTGGATTTCTCTTTTCTTTTCCCTTTTTTTAAGAAGTGAAGCCACATAGGAGAGAAGGATGTGATTTTTCCCTGTCAGCTGAGAAGCTTTGTGGCTTGGAGAGTCTGCTTCTGGTAGGAAAGGATTAACACGGGGCCTTGTTTGCACAAGGAGGCTGCCCCCTGCCATTGCCGTGAGGAACCTACTAGGATCCAAGTTCTTCTGGGAAGTGTCCCTAATGCACCTTAAAGAGCCAGCCCCCCAGCTCTACTTCCTCCTTAACCAGCCCCAGGGCCCTGGCATCTGGGGCTGTTTTGTTTTAAAGTTTCCCTGCCCCATTCTGAGCACGCACAGTGAGGAGATGGGCCAGCCCCCTTGCCTGTTCTCTGGCAGGACAGCTGAGGATCCGAGATCTCATCAGGGCCGACCTCGAGCCTCCATCTTACCAGTCCTGAGCTCCTCCACGTTCTCTAAGTATGACCCCATGGCCTGAAATACATTCCTTCTTCTCTTGGCTGATTCCTGCTTCTCCTTACGCCCCTCCCTCAGGAGCACCCATTCCGGGAAGCTTCCTCCGAATCCCCCCGCCCCTCCTTCTCCGTTAGACGAGCTTCAAAGTGCCTGCAAAGCAGCCCGGGCTCTCCTCCGCCACAGCCCCGATCGTGCTGGGTGGCACCTCCCTAGTCACTGGCTTCCCTCACGGGACCACAGTCATGGGCCACGTGGTGGTGAGGTCTTTAATTGTGATCCCATGATTGATCCCAGGATCCAGCCAAGGGACTGGCAGCTGATAGGAACTTGCTGGAAATGGGAGTAGATGGCCTGCCTGATGGCAGGTGGCAGAGGGGGTCGGTCCCCCAAGGCTGAAAGTTCCATCAGTAGTGCAGGCTCAGGGGAATGGGTCCTCTGAAGGGATCTCGAGAGTCAAGGGGAAATGGACAGTGAAGTGTGAGAGTTAGAACATTCCTGGGAAACACCTCACCCCCTGCTTCCTGAAGAAATGCACTGATGGTGCCACTGGTGGGATCTTATTATTGATCCTGTCCCGGGGAGACCACTCACCTGGGTGGAGAGTGTGGAAGAGACCAGAGCCACATTAAATCTACACGAAGGTAGGTACTGTGATTTCCGCAGAGCACGTCCTTGGACTGGTTTTGAGGAACATCCTGTGAGACATTAATATTCCTCCTTCCTTTTAGACTCTCAAATAACACATTGGTCTTAAGACTGGGGCAGCTTTGATCTCAGCAGCTTTCATTTCTTCCCTCCCTCCCTCTCCTCTTTCCTTCCCTCCTTTTCCTCCTTCTAGGGGTTTTCTAAGGATGACATATGAATATATGAATTGTTGTAATAGAGCAGGTCACAGATGTATTTGCATGTGACTGATGGTTGGCTTGCAGACAGGCTCGTAGTCTACACATGCTGAGAGGGGCGATCTCAGGCTGGTGGGGATGCCTCACCCCTGACAAACTGGAGTTAAGCCATCTGTGAGTGATAAATCAGGCGCCCCAACCCATGGACATCCAGAGATTTCTCACTAGGTCTGAGATTCTTAAGAATAGGAATTGTGTCCTGTTCGTTTTGGGCTCCACAGCACGTCACTGAGAGTAGGTCCTTGATGATGCTTGTTTCATAAATGTGTTCATCTCCCACAGTGGTACATGGCATGTGAATTACAAATGGCAGAGAGGACTTTAGGAGGCCTTCTACCTCAGAGGCCAGGAGCAAGGCCAAGAGTATCACAGGGTGTGCACCACGAATGGGCAGATGGTAAACACACATCCTCAAGTGAGAGGACCCACGTAGCCATAACCACCAGGTCTCATTGGATGTGACGTCTGTGTTATCTGAACCCTGGACTGGCAGTCTCAGGACAGAGCAAGCTTTCTCACTAGAGACACATTTCGCGTCTTTAAAGCCTTCTGATCTATTGCGGAAATAAAAATGGACAACAGAGTTTCCCTTTTCTTTTCTAAGCCCTTCCATGGCCTTGGCACTTACTCAAGACACATTTGAATGAATGATCTGGATGTGCAGGCAAGCTGGCAGGGACATCTGTCACAGAGCTGGCGGCCAGCATGGATTTGGCTGGTCCAGCTGGCTGGGCGGGGTTCCCGTCTCCCCCTGGTGCCCCTTCTGGAGCTGGGGAAGCTGGCTACCTTCTAAGCTAGAATAAAGCCTTTCTCCTATTTAAGGAGATGTCGTAAGAAATTTCCCAGGATGCTTCTTTGCCTGGTTTATGTTCCCCATTTACCTCCATACGCATAACTTCCTGATCTGAACATGACGTCCCACCTTTCAAAGTCTTGGAAGGCCTTTCTCCCAGTTTCCGGATGTGAAAGTTTTATCATCTTCAATCCCAGAGTTGCTGGTGTTTGATGTTTCCCCGTCAGGGCATGTTTTTTGTTGTTGTTGTTGTTGTTGTTGTTGTTGTTGTTGTTTCTGATGGGAGGTTTTTGGTAAAGCTGCCAACCTCATAAAACAAAGTAATGGTCCTCAGGAAGCAATCACTTTAGCTATTATTTTACAGAAATCTCCCTGAAAGCTTAGAAAGGACCCAGAAATTTCACTGCAGAGGAGCAAGAGGCAAAAGAGCAGCAGCACGTAGATGGCAGGGAAGGTGACTGCTGACTTTACAAGTGCTTGGAGATAATCTGGCACCTTCATGGGAAACCAGGGGAACTGCAGTCACTTTTGCTGGACAACTTGTCAATCTCCTGGCATTGAACAACTCACATAGAAGAGAACTTTTTTCCATTGCACAGCTTTGCAATTTTCTCTAAGGTCAATGCTGCACGTGGGATGCCTAATGGGACATCACTGTAAAAATGGCAACTAATTACAGGTTAGTGGATAAAACAACACTCTTCTCTGGAGAGCTTGTGCATATAGGTTGAAGGATAAAACAGGGCTGAATGGTATTTGATTTCTGTGTGTTTATCCAAGTCACTGGCCCAGGCAGGAAGGTAATATAGGAAAAGGGACATTTTTGGAATAGTTGTTTTTGAATTATGCTCATGAAATATACACTCTGCTATGAGGACATGTGGGAAAGCTACTCTCTGACCGCATGACTAATTTTTAAAGCCTTGCATAGAGAGAATTCCCCCCAAGAACACAGCTGGGTTATTCCTTTGTGGACTGAATGTGTCAATTATGAATTGAACTAAAATGAAATTTTACTCCGTGATGGCAAAGTGAACTGAGGAGTGGACACTGTAGCTATGGTATTATGTAGTAGTTCATACACCAAGTACTATTATTTTATTAATTTTTAAGAACATGTTTTACATAAAAACAGGCAACATCAAAAAAGCTCAGTTGATAAATGAACATAATATATCACAGATGATTTCATCCACATTAACCTACATTTATTAGCTTAAACTGAGAGATTAGGGGGAAAAATTGGATCTCATTCCAGCTTTAATCATGGATACAAATCGTTTGAAAGTTATTTCATTAAGATTCTGAAAATCAAAGATTAACCTATACCATCTGATCCATGCAGCAATTGATAAATTCAGTATTTTCAAAGGAAACATTGAATTTTTTTCTTGCACCAGATTGAAACCTTTCTGAAACTTGTTTAAATGCATCAAGTTCCGAGCCCACCTTTTCGGTATGCATGAGCAAAATACTATTTAATTTCACACTCAACTAATCCTTTAATAATTTTCTTTCAGCCAGAATGAAAAAGACTATTATTAATTTCCTAATAAAATTAAAAAAAATAGTTATTGAGGATATGACTCTAACCTTGGACCAGTTTCAATTTCTTTTTATTTTTTTTCTGAGAATACATCAAAGATTAATGTCAATGGCCAGAGAGAAATTGTCCCTAGAGAACTATTCAAGGTCTTTTTCTTACCACATTCGATGGGACTGGAATGAATTGACATTATAGCATCTTTACCATCACTTTTAAAATCCTACTTTCTCTTAATACCGACAGTGAAGGCTTTTAGAACTATTATTTACTTTAAGTTAATAAAGTATATCACAGACAAAAATATACAATTTTACATTGAAGCAACATTAAGGGTCTCATTTTAGTTGACCAAAAAAGAATGTTGAGGAAATTTACAGGTAGGATTTAATTGTGGAGCTTGCTCTTCCTTTGTGAAAAAGAATGAAACTAGATCTCTCGCTTGTCTCCAAGGACAAGAGGTTGCAGACCTCATGATCAAAGCACCTGCCAGTTAGAAGCTCACTCACTGAAAAATGATCATGCAGCTTCAGTGTCGAAGCCCAAGGATGACAACAACAACAAAAAAAGGAAAAATAAAAACCACCCCAACCAGAGGCATTCTAAGCTTCTACACTGAATTTCCTGTTTCCCACCAGTTTATGATGACCCTTAATGTTACTGGATGGATGGCTGCATATTTGAGATGATTAAAAAATAAAAGACTGCCTTAAAAGCACCTCCTTCTCAATTGTATGTAATTACATACAAATGAAAGCTTCCTACTGACAGTCCTAGGGAACCCATTTGTTACTGTTTCATATAAAGCACCATTGAGCCAATTTTTAAAAGCACATTTGCAGTGATCAAATGTGTCCTCAAGTTTTGTTGATTTTGTCTTTAAACAAAAAGTGTAAAGTGTGTTTCATTTTCGTGCTTCTTATTGTATCTGAATTGACAAAAATGTTAATTACGGAAGTGCTTTTAATCACTATTTTCCCCAACAGACGAGAATGGCTTTGTGAAACTCGATGAAATAAAGAAATCCGTATCTCCCAAAGAAGCAGATCGCTGACCCTCCATCACTGCATGCAAAAGAAGGGTCTGTCCGAGAGTATTTTCCCCAAACTCCTAATGGAAAGGGCAGACAACACGCAGGAAAGGCTAACCCTTGAACTGACCAACTTCAAGTTTTAAAAAATCTTTGATTGGACCCAAAAAAAAAAGGTAGCAGTTTAAAAAAAATTAATGATTTACAAATTATAGAAAAGATATGTTATCTACAATATATGCCAGGTGACTCATTAATTTTTTTTAAAATCCACATCCAAATGAATAATTACAACTACCATCTTGGATCTTGGTGCTTTCCAAAATTCTGAAATTACAATGAAAACGGGGGACATACCAGATATTTTTGGAGAATTGGGCAGAGAAAAGAAGCAAGTGAACCTTCACTCTTTGATACAGGCCCTGTATAGCAAACTTCAGCCGGGGGCACCTTTTTAAGGTGAAATTAAAAACCTTTGAAATTAGAAGTTTATCATGGAAATGCTGACAGATCCTGACCTGGAGAAGGGCTGGCAGGTGACGCAATGATATTAAGCAAGCTCTCCCTCAAGCGCAGTTGCCCTTCAGCGCGGGGGATAGAGCTGTCTAATGGGCACCGCTGGCCAGCAAACAACCATGATTTAATGTGTGTGAGCCTTAGTCGTACGGTAGCTCTGTGACCCTCTAAGCTAAGCCAATTTTTCTTTTCTTTTTCCAACTGAAATATGCCTCAAAGGGTAAAAGATTGACATTTTAGCCTTCATTCATGGATATATTGCTTTCTTTCAACAATATCTGATGGGCCTGTTAACCACCACCCATGCAGGGGCCGAGCACATTCTAAGAAGGTCTCACTGAATACAAAACACCAAGCGTTTTTAGTTGTTTATTTGCATTTTTTTTCTCTGCTTATTTTAGTATGCACCACATGTAAGTTAATGAGGGCTACAGTTAAAAACATTTTCAGTGACTGAAATCTTACTTTTCCTTCTAATGATCTGGAGCAAATCACATATTCATTGATTATGAGGAATAAAATGATTTCTGCTACAATGTCGAGGAAAAATGTGTTCATCCCTATGAACAGTTCTCATCTACAGAGATGGTTTACACAATGCAAGTAATGAAGGAGTTTTTCCTTAACTAGTCTACTACCAAACTGAAAAAAAAAAAAAAGAATCTTAAAATTCCCTTGAAAATACCATATGGTTGGTCATGTATCAATAAAGGAAAGACAGTCCCCATTACCAGGCCACCACCATAAGAGCTATATTAAATACTTAGAAAAAAAAATATGGAGACACTTGTGGCAATGATTAAATTGATCATTACAGAGATACACTGCCATAATGGTACATATTTATTCTATAATAAAGTGAAATAAAAAATAAGATCAATTTGGTTATAGAAATTCCTTAAAGAACACCACCACTTAATTATTTCAAACTTGAACTATCCCAAGAATGTCGTGAAAAAAAGCAGAAAGCACTGGCTAAAAGCAAAAGCAGTCTGGGTACACCCACGTAATCAGCATGCCTTGTGCTTGTCTGTTAACCCTCTGAGTACGTCTCTGACACTCAGGATCTTGATAGCTTAGTGCTGAAAAGATTGCATTCCATCTGATTACTCAGTATTTCTACTTGACAGGTCACATTCCGCTGTTTACACAGCATAGATCACTCAAATTCTACAGCGATGCGCTGGGATCCCCTTGCCGAATGGCCCTGCAGTCTTCTGAGCTGCCCCTGTGCCGTGTTCTGGGAAACATGCCACAGCCTCACGTCGGCCACAGTCCTTCAAGACTTGGACAAAATAAGGTATGAGCTGAACACCGTAAGGCCTGTACACTAGATGCTGGAGCAACACATGTAAATGCCCATGGAAAAAGCAGTAGTTCAAAGAGAGGAAAGTGACAGTTGCCACAGGTAGGTCTCTACCCACATCTTTTCATGTTCACACATTTAGCGTCGAGGCCACCCTATACACCTACTCCTGAGTCTTACTTAGAATAGTGCTTTGCTTTAGAGCTCTTGAGAAAGCAGTAGATTCTGAGCAGTTCAGGGTACTTTACTAATACGGAATCTACCTACACACCATACCCCTCCTGGTGTTCTGTCCTTCCCCTCCTCCCCCTGAATCCAATTGACTTGTGCTACTTTGTGATGTTGTCTGTTAAGATATTCAGGACTCTCTAAAAGAGGGGAACTTCTCAACATATGATCTGATGTTTACATAGCAGGACAACACAGGCCAAAGAGATAAACCTAAATATGGAAGACAAAGAAACTGGGGGGGACTGTGTTGCAAAAAATCATGACATGCTGTGATTTAAAAATCTATATTAATATAGACCATATGTTTATGAATTGAAGTGTAAAAAGCAGCCATCCAAGGCCAAGGTGTGTTTGAAAATACAGAACTGACTGTGGAAACGTCATACACAGACTTCAAGACTTTCAGATATTGAAGTACATTCCAAAGCAGAGGCAGTGCATGCTGTTCAGCCATCTAGATGCAAATTTCAGGACCCATCATTCATTGGTTGTCTCCTGGGTCACAGAGCTGAGCGAACCTTAGGAGGACGTGTGAACTGGGCCCCTACCTCCCAGACACCGTGGCCAGCCTCCTCTCTAAGCATCGCAGTAACTACCGGCAGTGGCAGGCCCCTATTCTGAATGTGATACACGCAGAAGGAACTCACCGGAGACACAGGGCTAGGCAGGAAGATTTGGTAACAAGAGTGAAATACAAGTGTCGGACAGGACTTGGCCCAAAGAGAGAAAACAGCACCTCCCTCTGGACATCTAAGGGCAGTGCTGTGAAAGGTCATCTTCGGAAGCAGAAGTTTTATCTGTCAGGGTACCTTCTAGGTCTCCCATCCGGTTCTCCCCGGGAGACTATATGTAGGTGACCTAAAGGTGCACATGGAATGCTCTTACCGATGGTTTATTTCTTTAAGACCCATTTTTATGACATCCTAGGTTGTTTGCCCACTGTGCTTTCTCCTTGGCCACTTTGCAAAGCACTAGCCTCTAGTCCCCTGTGCCCCAGAGCTCTGCCTACATACGGACTTCATACTCTGTGAATTTCACACTGAAGACTGAAATGCATGAAAAAGCAGGTGAGAAAAAGAACAAGATCTTGTTGCCTCTTTCTGGTTGAAATTCCAGCCCTATTGAGCACCTGGCAATTTATTGCTCTTTTCCACCAGTTTGTTTTGTTTTGTTTTTCCTGTAGATGTCTCATACTGAGCAGGCAGACCCTCACTCACCAAGCACAGGACAAGGGATGGTGACTTCCAGAGGGTCTGTGCTGGCAGTAGCAGCAGCTGGAGTGGAAGCAGCATTTCTGGGGCATCATGAGCACATCTTCATATGGAGGCAATTTGGGGGAGGGGCACCATCTAGTTCCCGGGTCAGGCTGTCAGCCACAGACCTAAGTCCCTCCACTGGGGACGCAGGACTCGTGGCAGCTGACAGACCTCCACTGGAAGAAAGTCCCTTTTCTTAATAGGACTGTGAGGAGAGGAGAGGAATGCTGATGCTTAAGTTATAAACCTGCCACGTTCTTACCCCACAAGAAAGGACAAGCAAGATATCACTCTAGACGCTCTTCTTGTCTGGGCATCTCAGCATCTAATAACAACCCTTGATCTGCAGCAAAATCAAGAAACATGCATGTATAAATCCAAAGGCCTGAAAAATTCCCCAAGGGTTTGCCATAAAATCCTATGCACTCAGAAGGTTAACGTGTGCGATATTACATACTGCAGATCCTAGCTTGATTGATAAAAACATTCGTTGCTTCTGTGGTTTAAAAAGTTGCAAAATAGCCTTAACCCTTTGAGGACCACCAACGACACGTCATCATCTCAACCAGCAAAGGGACATCGCTACAAGGATACCAGAAAAGACACTTTTCCGCTCGGCCATTCAAGCATTGAGTGCTAGGTAGGTCAGATGAAACTGCTTTACGTAAATCTGGGGGCAAAAATCTCAGAGTCTCAAAGGGTTAAGCTAGGACTTCGAGTAAAAGGGTCTTATTAAAAGGGTGAGTTGGGGGAGCGAACAGTCTCGGAGGAGCTTGGGGAGTAGTCTTCCGACTCCGAGTTGAGTTCAGGCGGCGCTGGCTGGGCCTTGTACTGGCTCCTCACATCCGGGTTGCGTCTTCGTCGGAAAACCTGCCTCTCCTTATCAAGAGCGGTGGTCTAGCAGGGGCATAAAATGAGAAAGAGCACAATTAGGCCGAAGGAAATGGCAAAATAAATGCTTTCTGGAACTTTCTGAGGTCAGACAAATATGCTGGCCAAGTTAACCTGTCCATGGTTGGTTCTCTGCTCCCCTAGATGCAGCTCCTTAGAGCATCTGGTCCTGACATCACGGGCACAGGCAGGATGGGTGATGCCGTGTTCAACCCCTCCCCAGCCCTACCCAGACCTCCCCTAGCTCCACATCTATTACTCTCGGTCGCTCCCAGCCTAGCCAGACACCCCCTGGTAAACGGGGGCCCCGGGACAGAGTGTCTGCCACGTGAGGACGCCAGGTGTGCCTCGTTCATCAACAGTCAGCTCCAGGCGGCTGCAGAATAAAGATGAGAGGTGATGAAGTCGTCAGACACGGAAACAGAGCCACCAGCTCGCCTTGTTATTGTAGCACCTCCTCATTCTAAATTCTCTTATTATCTGTTGATGAGGGAGTGTGGCCGAATCTCTGGGAAGGATGATGGGTTTGACTCTGAAGGAACCTCATGCCTGAAATTGAAAACTGCTCTGAATGCAATTAAACCAGATGGAAACCTTCCTGCGGATTTTCCTTTACTAAGTTCACTTTCATTGGAGCATGTGGTCATTTACAAAATCAAGATTCAATGTCGTAGGTTGTGTTGTAGGCACAGAGACCAGAGACTCCTGGTCTCTGTGCCTCATTTTCCTGAGGAAACATTAGCTGATCTCCGGGATGTGCTATCCAGCCATAGTTCTGGAAGCTATTATGACATTAGGACTGGGGAGGGCAGGACTTCATTACAGATTTAATGGGTGTGAGGAGGAACAGGTCATTACAGAGAAACCTTACACAGAGAGCAGAAGAGCAGGTACAAAGCCTGAACAAAAATACAGAACGCATATAAAAGTTGAAGGCATCCTTGTTTGAAAGTCCCTCTTTAAAAGGATGTAGCCTGGAGGTTATTCTGCTTTTAAGAGATTACTTTTCCTCTACAGGGATATCTACCACCATTTTTCCTCTTGGAAATTTACTGTTAGCTTCTTCAAAGAACAGAGATAAATTTATAGCCAGCCTGGTTCTGAGAACAAAGTGAAAACTAAGCCCCTCATACGACGGCAGTGTAGCATGTTAGATCTAAAATGGGGCAATCGAAGTTCCAAAATGAAGCAATAAAGAGAGGCAGAGTGTAGGCCAGTACAGTAAATGGCTTCGTTAGGTTGAACTGCTCCGCTTCAAAAACTATCCACACACTGAATAACAGTGTTACAAGCCAATGAGGAAGATAAACTTGAATAATTCACTTCTTGTCTCGGTAGACTGTTAATACAGTGATTCAATAACTGGTTTGTGGAAATGTCTACCTTTAATTCCTCGGCGTGGCGAATTTTTAAGGACCCTCACGTACATAGTACTTGGTCTTCTACCCACCGATTTTATGATATCTTCGGCATCATAAACCCAAATTCCTAACTTTATTTAAAACATTGTGAAGTTACAACACATGGTATTTTGCTTTCAATGCAAACTGAAAATGTTCTGTTTGTGCAGAGTTGAAGGTAAGAAAAAACCCAGGCATCTATTTAGTCTGAACTTGCATAAAAAAACCACTCTCTAGTTAATCCAAGAGTAATATAAACACTTCCTTGGTCATAAAAACTATTTCTATGTCTACCTTCTTGAGAAAGAAAAAAGTCATTGGCATCAAACCGAATGCTGACTGGTAACGGAGGTTCTCTGGTGTGCGGGAGGAAGCACCCGGGGCCTGCCGTCAGGGACGTTGTGTCCTGCTCCATCCATCACTGGCCGTGAACCATTCACTCTGTTCTCAGTTAAATCAGGGGCAGGGGTAATGCCCTCCCATCCCTCCCACAGTTGCTAGAGGCAAAAATGGACGTGCAGATGCTTTCTAAATGGTGAAGACTCCCAGAAATGAAAAGTGAGTTTTTTTTCTTCTTCTTTACAGAGTAAGATATTGTTCTAAAATTAGGTAACTACAGGTTAGAGGAGAGCAAGACAAAGCTCGCACTGGAACGCACCTAAGGGTCCTTGCCCTCCCTCCCTCCCCTCACTGGCACTGTCTCCATGTTTCCCTCATCTCCCCATAATTCACTCAGTTACTCCCAGTCACGCTTTTGGCCGCAGCCACTGAAATAGGCCCTTTCTTTTCTTTTTGTTAATTTTTATTATTACTATTTTATTTTGGAGGAGGGTAATTAGGTTTATTTATTTATGTTATTATTATTATTTAACAGAGGTACTGGGGATTGAACCGAGGACCACATGCATGCGAAGCACACACTCTGCCACAGAGCTGTACCCCACCCCCTTCACCACCTTGACCTAGGCCTTTTCTCCACAAATCCTGACACCGTTTAATGCAGAGGCTGGTGGCACTCACCAGCATGGATGGTCCCCTTCCCCTTAGCTTCCCCATCAGGACAATCATATTCTCCCCCTCCCTTGTCCCTTTGCCTGGACAGCCCTTGCCTGGTCCCTTTTAAGCGGTCAGTTCTGGCCACTCCTGCCTGTTTCTCAAAATGTCAGCAGCTTTTCCGTGCTGGCCTTTGCTGATGGGCCCTTGTGTTCAAACGCTCCCAGGCTTTCGGTTGTCCCGATCTCACCAGGAGCTTCACCGCAGTTATTTCTGCAAACAAAGCACGTCAGGACCCCAGATCACGTACTAAGGGCGCGATGGTTGCTTCTGGTGCAAGTACAGACTCAGCATTTAAATAGAGCTGAGAAAGCGTTCTTCGTCCAGGGCTTTGCTTTACAGGCAGGGACAGTGAGGCCCGCAGAGCATCCCTGACTAGGAACAGAACTCAGTTCTCCTGCACAAGGTCCAGGCAACCTCTTCCCCTTCGCTCTGAAGTGTGTTGAAGCAGAACTAGATGGAGCCACTGCGCTCCAGGAGCTCAGTCCTCCTCAGTTCCCAGCCAGAGCGAGCCAGGGAGAGGACACTGACCACAGGCAGCACCAGAAGCCAAAAGACCAGGGTGAACCCATGTTGACGACCGAGAACCCTCTCAGGGGAGCACGCCAGGGTTCACCGTGTGCACAATCCCGTTCTGGGCCTGAGGACAGAGTTTCCGACCCACCAGGGGCCTCGCAATATTCCCAAAGGCTACAACGTTCAGGGCTCCCAACAGACTTGCCTCAAAGATGTTCCAAAGGGCATCACTGCCCACTGGCCTCTCTCCCCGGGCTTCTGCTCACTCTGTTTCCAGCTCTGTGGACTGTGGTTCATTCAAGAACTTCTCTGCGTTCCCTGAAGCCCAGTACAGCTCTCACTATGTGTCCTGCATACAACGCAACTGACTGATGTGCCGCTCCCTGCCACGCTCCAGACTCTTTGGAGGGCAAGATCAAGTCTGGGCATCCTGCCTGTGCTCCCCACAGCTCACAGCTCACAGCAGCTACTCTCCAAACATTGTGGCTTTTGAAATAAGGGAAGGTACAACAGAGGTCACCTTATTTCCCTCCTGAGCACTCAACCTCCAGCCCATCCTGCACACAGCTGACAGGTCAATTATCCCCAGGTCCGATTTATTTACAATTCCTCATAAAGCCCAATCCTTGTCCTAACAGTCACAACGTGCCTACAATAAAAATTTCCAGCGTCTCGTTCCTGTTGCTACTCAAAATGGTCCTGGGACATCAGCAGAGCCAGAGGTTCCCATTGGTGGACAACAGCATCATCCCCTTCCTCTGCCTACGGTGAACCTCAGTTTCCCTTTGGACATACCCCGCTCCCATACTCTGTGATTCCAGTGAAGGGGACCCTACCCCCTTTCTGAGGGCATGGCAGGGGTGGCTTGTGACCCAGGAGCAAGCCTATGCTGACTGCATTCCCTAGTCCCCGAGACTGGGTCAGGATGGACGCCCGGCCCAGCTCACAGGACACAAGGAGACCTTCACCGAGACTCCACAGCTACAACAAGTCCCCACTGTGAGAGGGTGGCAGGCTTGGAGCTGCATCCCCCATCCTGGTACCCTGAAGCTCCAGGTTCAAGCCAGCACGGGGAGGCAGAGTGCAGGGATAGGAAAGAGACCCTGCCCTGCTGGTGCTGAATCCATCCATCATTGAAGCCAGGCCCAATCTTTGGACCTTTCAGATTATATAAAATCATACCTTTCCTTTTTGCTTAGAGCCAGTTTGGTTTGGGTTTTCTTCACATGAGATCCAAACAGTCCTAACTGCTGTATCTCGGAATGTACTCGAATCACACCCTCTTCTGCATCTTGGCTCAAGGTATTCGCCAACCTGCATCACCTCTCCTCCTTCTCACCCATTCACATTTATCTATTTTCCCAGATTTGATCAAATTTCACCTTCTGCATCACACTTTGTCTTTCTAAATTCCTCAGGCATGTATTGTCTTGACCAAACTTTTGACACTCACTGCACACAGGCCAATAGGTAACAACCTTTCCTGAGCATATTTCCCAAAACCTATACAAGTTCCACGATGCTAGAATCTGAACCTTTTTTGCATTTTCCAGAATGCCTAGCTGACTGTGGCACACATATTAGGGACATAGTAAATGTTTGTTAAATTAATACAGAATGTAATTATTGTAGTTGATTATGTACTTTCTAAATAACAAAAAAATAGAACTCTAAGCCAGTCTATAATACAAAAGAGTAAAAAAATTACGGTATTATGAGTTAATATTTAAGAATATGATTTATGTCTTAGATATGATCAAATGCTTACATCAGATAAAGTTAATAATCTCTTGTACTCATATATTTAGCTACTCAGTAACCATTATTGTGGTCCAGTAAGCACTGTCATATATGGTATCTTTAGAATTTTAATTGTGGCTATAAAATTAACTTGCCTCTAAAACCTCTGCAGTTCAAATTTTACAACTGAATTCTGTAGCCCCCACATGTCGTTCAGGACAGATGATCCAGCAGGGATAGAGAACATTATGTCAATGTATATTTTTTTTAAGTATTGCTATAAAAATATTTATCATCCAACTGATCATTTTCCTCACAGAAAACATTCAAAACAAAATTTTCCCTCAGAAGTGCTGTATCATAGATTTAAATCTGGGGCCTTTGAACCATTTCTGAAAGGCTGTTTTCCTCTTTTACTCATCACAAAAAATTCCCACAGATGAAGCAAATAGGGTCTCTGCTTCCTAACGCCTGTCTTTATGAAGGAAGGTCAGTCTCAGCTTTGATGGTCCGCCCAAACTCAAGGCCTCCCAACAGCCTTATTGTTTTATTAGTTACTTTGCTCACGGTGTGCTGCTGTGTTGAACCGACGTGAACGGACTTGCCGCAGAATTCCCAAGGGCTCCTCGGTAAGTTATCACTTCATTAAGAGCTCGTAAGAGAATCTGAAGCCTGCATTATCACATTTGGGTGCTAATTATCACAGGTTAGAGGTGAGCAAGCAATCTCTTGAGATTCTGAAGTTGACCAGGAATAACCAAATAGGGAGCTCTAATCTAGTTACTTAAATTACGGGCCCAATGACGATGGCTACATTGCATGTGGGGCTACAGCCAACTAGCAGTGGACTGGGTGATGCTGAGAAACAGACGGAACAACTGACCGGACAGCAGAACATAGAGACACGAATATAAATCTGTCCTGCACAGAAGGAACACTGTGTATCCCCACCTCAGACTGTAAGCCCTTGGTGATCAGTGTTCTCAGGAGCTGTGAGATGAAGTGTGAAGACCTAGGAATGGTAAAATCATGCCAGTGACCTCAGCAACTCAGGGGGCTACACACATAGCAGTTGGAGATCTCAGAGACATTCATATCCATCGTGTTTTGGTGTCTGCCATAGTACCAGGCATGCATGAATAAGAGACAGTGCTCGCCGGATCCCAAGGAAATCTGTTCCAACAAGGGACACCTCTCCTGCATTTGGCCAGTGGCTTCTTCTGTTATAATGAAATGACACTCCCCCCAACACAGTACTCAGATGATTGAAATCCTTCTTTCTGACATTAAATTTGGAAATCAGTGTAAACACCTGGGATGGATCCATCTGGCCAATCTTTGCAATGTTAGAGCAGAAACACAGCTCGAGGAGTTAGGTCGGGAATGAAGTGAGACTGTGGATTGGAGCTTTACATTGTTTCTGCCTGCCTGAGTCGCCCACGTCTGTGTGATGCGTGCCCTGTCTGGTAGCTTCAGCCTAATCCTCTTGGAAGCAGCAGCAGGGGGAAGTCAGGAGAAGTAGCTTTTGGTCCTAGCTCAGCAGATTATGCGACCTTGGACACGTTTCCGAACCACGTCGAGCCCCCATTTCCCAGGCCGTAGACTGAAGGGGACGTACAGCGCGTCACTCCTAGGGAAACGTGCACCTAGGCAATACTACGAATATGCTGAGTATCACCATCAATCTACTACGGTGGGTTATGTTTTTCTCCTAGCAAACAATAGACCTTCCAGTCTATGGATCAAAAATATTTCTGTTCTGCACTACGTGCAGGACTTGCAAGAGATGCACCTCGTTTAAGTTCCGAGGCGATGTTTTCTGTCGTGGCAGTAATTATTGGATTTAAGCAACTGCATTTTTCAGAGGCAAACGGTGACTGCTTTTGCTTTTTCGCTTTTCTTAATTTATTGCCAGCCGTCACAAACAGTCTTCATTTCATTAATAAAAGAACATTATTGTGCATGTTGCCTTTGAGCCCATCCATTATTCATACCACCTAGGAGAATGAGCCGGGGATGCAGCTGTTGGGGCATTAATCTCAGAAACCCTCTCCTTTGCTCGCCCTTACTCTGTAGGGACTGAGTTACGATTTGCTTGCCACTTTGGAAATGTTTTGCTTGCTAGTAAAATTAAACTGACACCTCGATTGATATATCCACCCTCATTTATTTTGGCTTGCTGTCATGCTTATTATGGTTCTGTTTTGTTTTGCTTTAATATCCTTTTGGGGTCTCGCCAGCAACTGCACAGTATCTGGATCTATGACACGGTAGTTCCCTAAAGCGAAGGTGACCATTTAAACGGCAAAAGGAGGCCTCCTGGAATGAAACCAGTGGCCTTGGAAGCTCCCGTCCGGGTGCCACTCTCAACGTGGCCCCCGTTTCCCTGGACGGAGCTGCTCCAGGCTTCTCCATCACACTTAAACACGAGCTCCTCCCACTGATCGGGTTCTTCACAGAATCCCACCCTGGCCCAGCTCCGCAGGGGGTTTCTGGTGGCCCTCCCATCACAGGGTTAAAATTACAGCCACCTGCTGAGCTCAGGTGTCTGGAGGGTCAGGATGGCATGCTGCCTCCGCCCCTCAGCCCCTGACTTTCTCACAGCAGAAGCTAAGCTTAGTTGCCATCTTGTTTGACCTTCATCCTACTAGTCACCTAAAGGACAAATGCAGGCATAGTTTATCTTTAAAAAAATCTATGAAAATTTGGAACTTACCAAATAAGGAGGCAAGTTAAGGGGTAACTCCTTTTATCACAAAAACTATTTTTTCAGCTTTGTCAAAGGCTTCCTCTGGGGTTGCTATGGTGGGTTGCTATCCTAGAGCCTCTCTGTGATTTGATTGTCCAAACTCTCTTTTACCACAAACTCCTAACAAGCACATTTCCTCAAAATCAAGTTTTCTCTCTACTAATGGTCCCTCCATTGGAAAGTTCATTCATTCATTAAGTTAACAGATAGTTATGAGATACCTACCACATGCCAGGCATTCCACTAAGTGGTGGTGATACAATTTTTAATAAGCCCATCAGGTGGCGCCTTTTAATTTAGAACATTTTTTCCCCCAGAACAGGTGTTGAGAAACTTTCTCTGGAAAGGCCAGTTAGTACTTTAGGCTTTGCAGGCTATATGGTTCTCTGACAGACTGCTCCACTCTGCCCCTGTAGGGCAGAAGTGGCCACGGGCAATTTATAAATGAATGAGTGTGGCTGTGTTCCAATAAAACTTTATTGATAAAAACAGGCAGTGAGCTAGATTCAGCCCACTGGCTGTAGTTTGCCAATCTCTGCCCTAGAGGTAACTTTTTAAGTTTATACTTCATCAGGATCTCAGGCTATTGATTAAGTAAAGTTTAATGCCCCGAATTTATGGATAATCTACATAAAAATTATTCAACAGTTTATCCCAATCTAAGCATCAAAAAAGTTCATAGCTCTACGTTAGTAACAAATGCTTAGATCCAGAGAGATGATCAGTTGTCACAGGAAAATCTATCTCTTGCATGGAGTGGGTGCTCTTGAAATAATCTTTTCTGGGTTCTTCCTTTGGGCTGGGTCTGTGAAGGAGGCACTTTTGCACAGGCATCTCATTTAATCCTCACCTCAGATTTGGAAGGTTGATAATACTCTTCTCCTTTTATAGATGGGGAAACGGAAAATCAGAGAAGGACCATGTACCTTGCCCAAAGTCAACAGACAGGAAGTAGCACAGGCTGGATCCAAAACCAGGGCTTCACCAAAGCCACGGGCTCTCCATGCACCGAGCTGCCAGTCTTTAATCAGGTTTGTTTATCTCAATTTTCAAGACTTTTTAGTTTCTAGAAGTATATGTATTTGACTCATATTTGAGAATTTGACTTCAGTATATCGACATTAACACTCTTTCCTAATAGAACAATGGTGTGTCAATACTTACGATTAATCTCTTTACGATGTATTCTTTCCTACACATTAATACCCAAAAAAGTCTAAATCCTATCAGTGACCATCACGGGGGAATATATGGAGTCAAAGTAGGGCAGGAACAAATGCGTAGAAAAGAGGGCAGACGTCTTTTTAAATCATAAAGAGGGAAAGAAGTTTGGGCAGCAAGATTAAAACCAATACAATACCACAGAATTTCCAATCAATACTGAATCACTACGAATCTCAGGAAAACTTACAAAATTTCAGTTCAGTTTACCCCCATCGGTAAGTCTTAGGACACCGTGGCAATTTCTCATTTCTAAGGATAACAAGTACGTTAAGTTTTAAAAAGACAAATCTATACTGTTGGAATCCTTTCTTAAGGGGGCTCTGAAAATAAAATGAAGCAAAATAAAACCTCCAAGAGTGAGCAACCTGTTCGACTTGGTAAAACCCCACTGTGGTCTCACTAGCCTTGGGTTAGTCTCAGCCACCGTCTGTGGGACCGCGACCCAAGTGCTGCTGCCCAGCTCCTGAGACTCTTGGCTACTTGAGCATCTGGCACAGCTTCTCGGTGTTTTTCTCTATAATCCCAGTTTGAGTGGTTTTGAAGTTTAAATCTATGCCTCTTCTATATGTTAACCTTTCTGTTACCCAGGGAGGCTCCAGCCGGGATGGGGAGGCTGGTTAATCCCTTGCTAGAGCAGAGGCCTCTGCCCTTCCTTCCCGCAGCACCCGACACTCATCAGGGGCCCTTTCTCAAGGGCAGAGCAAAGCCAAGGCAACTTTCCCCAAAGCAACCTGCAGGGCATTGCAACTCGCTGTGTGCCTTTGGAACCCTCTTCCCACCATGTGGGGGATTCCTCTCTGCTTTCACGGGAACCCATCTTTCAGACCGACACCAAGTAAGATGCATCTGACTGACCCCGTTCCTTTTGTCACCCGGGCACCACAGCATTTAATAGCCTCACGAGGACTGTGCATGCGGAGGCGCGCTCTGCCTCGTTACTCACTGTTTCAGGATGGTGCCCCGTGCCCGAGTCCAATATGCACATTTGAATCACGTCACGCCTGGGAACTCAGCCCCCCTTTAGTCCTAGCCCATCTCCACATTTTATCTTATTTAGAGTTCTCAGCATATGCCTTGTTTTGATATTTGTTTTATTTAATTGGGTTCTGGCCGTTGCTTTGTCCTGCATGCAGAAGATGCAGGAATTCTTCTCCACGAGTTGTTGGGCATGGCTCCTGCCACAGTGACAGCTTCACTCGGGAGAGGAAGAGATGTGTGTGAACGCATCCCCTTAGAATAAGGTTGCACTTTTAGGCGGGGGATATAACGAGATGTGAATGTTTTCCAGGGGCTTGTAGCCCAGCCATAAGAGGGTGGAATGGCCCAGGCAGCCCATTCCTGGGAGAGGGTCCCCTGGACTCGGGGACAGAAGCAAGTCTCCTGGAAAAAGAAGCCATGCAGGACGCTGCTTCCCTGGTTACAGCCTGTAAGCATTTTTCTGTTGGAGGCAGGAGAATGAAGGAGAGGAGGAGAAGCGTGGTCCCCACCATTTCTCCACCATCACCAAAAAGCCTGCTAAGAGGACCTGCCAATTCTGAGCACCCCAAAGACACGTTTCCCCAGCTTCTGCCCTGACATGAGCTACTTTACAAAATGCAAGCGCATCTCCCAAGTGTTTTGCTCAGAGCAGTGAAAACAGCCACGAGCATTTGTAAACACAACAATTGAGAGCGGGGATGTTTCGTCCGCAATGATTGTTTGTGTTCGAAAGTTGGCTGCCACCGTGGTTAGACAAATGCTCCTACTTCCGTGGAGATAAAAGGCAAGCATTTGCGATCAGTGAGGAGAGTGTGTTCGTTCCAGGGCTAAATGGCATTATAAAACTTCCTAATTAAGCATATACGCTGAGGAGTTTTTAGCATCATTTCTCCAATTTAGCTTTACATACTGGGTGCGCTGTTTAGTACACATTAACTATAAACATTGTTGTTACTGCCCCCAGCTGGAAAACAGAGCAGTTTATGTGTGGAAGAAAAAGGAGATGATCTCCCATCTGCTCCTGCCCATTATTCAGGGACATGGCATTTTGTCTGCTGATGGGAACCATCACTGGGATTTAGTCAAATGGCCTTTTTATACTTGGTTACTTTTATTAATTATTGTGTTTATTTGGTGTTTTGCACTCACCCTTAAGCCTCCAAATTGAGTAATACAATTTTCCAGAGGTTTTTTTTTGAAATTAATTTATACGAGTAATTTGGGTTATCAAAAGTGCACAACTATAGACATATTTGATGCCTATTTTTAATTGTATATTATCTTTCCTCGTATATGTTTGCTTAATATGCCTGAGGTTAGGAGACATACAACTGAAAAAGCACGGAGCATGATGTGAGTCGATCTATATAAAGAACAAAACCAGCCAAAGCTAATGAATGCGGATAGACTCCAGGTCAGTGTTTATCCTCGGGGCTATGTGACCCTCCCCGGAAGGGCGCTGGGGGGCGGGGGTCCTCTGGGGGTGCTAGAAATGTTCTGTGCCTGAGCTGGGTGCTTGCGACAGGGGTGTGCTCAGTTTGTGAAGATTTGCTGAGACAGGCACTCACATGCATTCTTCAGAATGTACATTATCTTTCAGTAAAAAGTAAAAGGTGGATGGATCATCTTCCATGTAAAAAAGTCAAAAAGAAGAGTCTGCACAAAGGCAAGTCATGACTGATTGGCCACCCCCTACCCCCCAAAAAAGGTTAAAAATAAAATGGAATTCTTTCTACATTGATAAAGCTCATTTACTAGGTAAATAAAAGGCAGGGGTGCAACTCCTACATGCAGGACCCATCTAGAAGATACAAATAACCTTCTGTGTCAAACTGACTCTAAAATATTGTTTGAAGTTTGGGTATTATCATGCTTTCAGTAGACTTAGAAAGCATCATGATCTTAGATATTTGGATTCTGTGTCAAAGGTTGGACTTTTCTGCTTCCCTAAGGCCTTTGATTCTAGTGTCTAATTGTAGAAAAAAACTGAGTAATATTTGGGGGTTAAAATTGTGTTTATTTTCTTCCTTTCTCTTTTCTTTCTTTCTTTCTTTTTCTTTCTTTTCTTTCTTTCTTTTTCTTTCTTTCTTTCTTTCTTTCTTTCTTTCTTTCTTTCTTTCTTTCTTTCTTTCTTTCTTTCTTTCTTTCTTTCTTTCCTTTCTTTCTTCCTTTCCTTTCTTTCTTCCTTTCTCTTTCTTTCTCTCTTTCTCTCTCTCTTTCTTTCAGTTTAGTCTATTCCATGAAACAGCATAAGGCAGCCACTATACTACTGCAGACAGGCAAGATCATTTGGGGGAAACAAATGCCAAACCCAGTGGAATTTTTTCTTAGCAAACGCTCAGATGTGGAGCTTTACCTGGAGATCATTTCAGAAACATTAAGATGGAGAAGAAGAGTTGCCTAGGACTTCTCAGAGTTCATTTCTCAAACCATCAAAAACCATCAAAAACCATCCTGCCTGTGGAGAACTTAAAGAGACACAAACAATGCCCCTGGAAGGAAATGCCAGGGCGGCTGACTGGAATAGAAAATGATTGGATAGAATTCTTAACCCAGTTTTTAAAAAAAAAGAATCGATACCTCCCATAGTCCCTTTTGCTTGAGCAGATAAGCCAGCTAAGTGATCTGACAGTTACAAAATATCAAAAAATAAATTCATGCAATAGCTAGTACAGAAAGGGATTTCCAGGGGGAGAGAAGTAACAATCAAACAAAAACAAAACAAAACAAAAAGGTGGAGAATTGGAAAACACAAGCTTACCAACACACACAATGCATTCTATAGCTCGCTGTGCTCGGAGGAGCTTCTAGGACTAAGGTGTAAATGCATTGTTTCATCCATCTAATAAGGTCAAGGTCGGGCTTGATGATTTTAAAATGACAGTATATACGTCTAGAGAACATATACTAAGGTACTATTGTTCTCCCATTTGTTAAGGGACAGAAAAGCACTAGAAATCATTGTTTAATCAGCAACATCAGGAAAATGCTTTGACATTAACACTAAATATACTGTCCTTTTAACTGTAAGGAAAATTGATACTGAGCATGTGCAATGGAAAGAAAGCTGGCAAATGTCAGTGTGAATAATGGGTGAAAAAAAGGAATGAGGGGGTGTGGCATCTCAATCAAGATTAAAATGAAACTGATAAAGCAGCATATGGACTGGATAACAAATCAAAAGCATGTTTATCCACTGAAGAAACTGGTTAATGGAGACTGCCAGCACGTTGCCATGGAAACACTGACTGTTGAGCTGCACCATCTCATACCTTATCCAATACATTCCTGGTTGTTGGTAGTAGTCCAAAGACCCTGATCTCTTGATGGTAAACCCGTGGTCCAGCTGAGCAGAGAGAAATGGGGGCAACTCAGTGGATCGACATTGTGCTAAAGGATTACGACTCCAGACCAAGCTGATCTTCATTGACTATATATGTATATAGAGTTACGATGCCTCTTGTGCAGGGTGACTAGCTAACATCCTAGATCTGCACATGGAAAATAAAAAAGGCAAGAAAAGACACTAATCCCTCATGAATAGCTCGGAGGCCAATTTGTTAGAAAAGATTAATTTTTCAAACAAGTTTTTGAATGCACATTTAATAATATCCTCTCAATTTCAAAAGATGTACACCCCTCTTCATATTCTAAAGCAATGAAAAATGCTTTACAATAAAGTGCTGAAATCAGTGTTCGCCTCCTAAGAGAAAGCAGATTGGCCCACCCCATATCTTACCGCATCAAGCTTAAATTTGAGGGCTTCATAAATATGAAATAAAAGATGGAAAGAACTAGGTTTTAAATGCCTATAAATCACAGCAATTTGGATTTCTTTCACTAAGAGTTAATTTTCAAAAGTGGAGCTACTCTTAAAGGTGAATCAGTTACATTTACGAACCAAAAAGATATAGTATAAAACAGTAAATCTTCTCCAAGGAAATACAGAAAATAAAATGAAAAGCTTTTCACTGTATGTTAAAAATGCATATGTACAGTTACGTGCTTATGATTAACAAAAGGTACAATAAATAGAAGACAGGGTAAATTCTCAAGGTGGTTCCTCCTGGAATAAGATGTTAGCCTTTGGCTACCTAGGAATAAAAGATTCAATCCCCAAATTTGAAAAACAATAATTATGCCATATGCCCGCTCCCCAGTTCTGCCCCTGAGAGGATGCAAGTTGACCACCTTTCTTTCTGGAGAGGCTCATGAGTGCTTTCAAGTGTGGTGCCGGCATGATGGGATGACAGTTTCCACTGCTAAATTCACAAAGGCATTTCAAAAACATGCCAAGGCACCAAGCGTTTAAAAAAACTGCTCAGGAGATTTGGTATTCTGGTTATAAACTAGGCTATGCCAGTGTTCATGGAACGACAATGTCAGATTTTAATCTTTCTTTAAAAATGTAAGTTCATTTTATTTAGGAAAAAAAAAAATCGAAGTACAGTTGCTGTTAGGAAGACGAAGGCCTGCATTTCTGTTTCAGCCCAGGGATGGCTACTTCGTAACTAGCTCTCTATTGCCACCTACAGGCGAAGAGTCTCATAACACTGCATTCGGGAGTGCCCTGGTGCAGAGGTCTCTGGCTTTAGAAAGAAGCTTCCCACTATCACAATTATTTGCACACTGATTAGTATGGATTTGTCCAATTAGACTGAAATGTTCTATTTGCATGAGCAAAATGCAAAAGAAGGACTTGAAAGCATTAGGAAAATTATCGGTTAAAATAATAAACTGCATTAAATGAGGAAAAATAAATTGGAACTGACATCTGAGTCATCGGTTCTTCATCAAGCTGAGCAAATCTAATAAGGCCTCCCTCCCGTCCCTTAGCTCTCAAGAAGTCCACCGTTAAAATGTCATCTCTAATTCCATTTTATGTCTATAAATTGCGTTTTAATAACCTTTTGTTTCCCTTCCTCTGTTCCGTTCTGGTTTCCTTTGGTTTGGTTTGGTTTGGTTTGAACGCCCCAGCTACTGGGAAAGGTAGTGGAGGGACGATGGCGTCCTTCCGAGGGGCAGAATGTTGCAGTTACAAGGACAGCGACGAGTTTCCTTCTGCCTAATCACGCCGCCTGACCTAAACGTCAGGCACCTTTTCTCCTTTGAGAGGGGCCCTAGGAGCCCGGTGAGCCTCCAGCTGGTAATTACTCTCCTCGCCAACTCGAGGACCTCAGTATAAAGTTATCATTTGTCCTTTCTTTGGTCTTCATAATGTAGGGGGTGGGAAGCAGAGAAGAAAAAAAATGACAACATGAACAAAAAAACATTAAGGTTCGGAACCATGAATACACGTTAAACTATGTTCATGTCATAAATTACACCTGTGACGAGAGCCGATTTGTTATGACAGCATGCTCTTTTTCCTCTGTCACTTGGGGAAAGAAAAAGTGTCATGAATTCCTTTTTGAGCAGATAGTGAGGTTTTTAACGATGGAAAGAGAATTACCAGTTAAAGACTAATGACTTAACTATTGATTTCCTAAAAAGACAAGCTGATTGATACTACATGCTAAATAGTATATGTATTTTTTAATTTGAAAGGGTGTATATAATTTCCAAAAAAGCAGTCCTATTATAATGGCAATTCAAAATAAAATATATCATTTGATAGCCTCTGGGGAGAGCATACATGCCCATAGGAAAAAAATTCTGTCTGAATGAAATTTATGCTGAAATCAGTTTTTTTCCCCTATATCTATCAAATGGAAGTCGTTACAGTATTACATGAATTACAGAAATTTCCATCATGTGGGTGAATTAATAATTATATTCCATTATCAAATTGTCAAATAATCTTTATAGAACCTACCATCTATGAAGGCTATTCCTTCCATCTCTCACTTCTGTTCTGTCTTACAGCAGAACATCATTCCTTTGAAATTATACTTTAGTTTGAATTGGAATACTATTTAAAGCCAGGGCTCCTTTAGTGTGTGATGGTCCCCTGGGTCTTAGTCTTTTAAGAATGGGAACATGGTGATGGAGTATATATTGCCTTATCCAGTGCTTATCCAGTGAAAGGTAATTATAAAAGCAGCCAAACTGGCTGGTTTCTAACTTGCAGCCCCACTCTGCACCTGGTGACCTACCCCAGGTTCTTAGGGAGGGTGTGGACATTTATAAAGGAGAGATACACAAATGCATATATTATGGTAGATGATGCATAAATGCATATATTATGGTAGAAGATGCATAAATGCATATATTACAGCAAAAGATGCACAAATGCATACATTATGTTAGATGATGCATAAATGCATATGTTACAGTAGAAGATGCATAAATGCATGCTTTTATTATAGTAGGCCAGCTTCTCCTGAAACACCCCCTGAAATTTACAGCAATATTCTCTTTCAGGTTTGAAATACCGATAGTGGTCAACATGTGAATTGTACTTCACAGTTGACAAAGCATTTTTTCAGATATTTCTCCAGAAAGTCAATTATTTCTAGTCTGAGTTGAGTTGATTACTTTTTTCCAAAACTTTGTCGTGGATAAAGAGATTAAAGAAGCATGCAACTAATGCACAACTCAACACGCACAGCCCATTTTACTGTCTGTAAGTGTATTACCAGTTGGTACAGTTTCCATGGAAACACATTAGTGATGAACTGAGAAACTGATAAATTAAATTGCATTCAAGATGGTCCAGTCATGATATTCAGAGGGAAAAAAAACAGTGGACCTTTAATCTTCAGATACTAACTGGGGAGTGGGGTTTTTTTTTTTTTTTTTTTTTGAGCTCTACTTAGATGAAGTTTTAATAAACTCACATGGATTAGGTTTCAAAATTTATCCAGGTTTGATTAAAGTAGGATTTCCCCTCCAATCCGTGTTGTCTGTCTATTGGAGAATTGCCCTGAAATTCCTGCTCTTGGTCACTAGAAGACTCCCAGAACACTGTGAACAAAGCGTACTGGGCAACCAAGGCAAACTTAACCAAAGACTAATTAAAATAAAAGACCAGGAGAAACAAAAACAAACCCCAAGATGACAGAGGTGGAAAAAGCACCTCTAGCAGCTGTAAGCCCTCAGCAAGAGCAGAAAAGCAGTCCTTTTCATGGACAAGCGTGCTGGCAGTCCACTCCACAAGAAAAGGGTGGGACCAAACGTTTTGGAATAGGCTTAAGTCTTAGATGAATGATGAAAACAGAGGATAGCATGTCTGATTTTGTTAAGAAACATCATGAGACTGTTACTCTCAAAAATTCCTGACTGCATGTTAGCTGATAACAAAGAACACTGACGATCTATGAAGACATGGACTCTGTACTTCTGCACTGAATTTCCTTAGAGAGAACTAGAGAGCTGGGGGGAGGTGGGGCGAGAAGGACCACTTGTTACAATGTTAAATCCCCAGCAGCCCAGAGGGGGCTTGGGGAAGAGAGTGCGTTCTTTTTAGTGCTGTCAGGGTCCTCAGGAGCCGGTTACTCAGACTCACGTAACTCCCTGCTGAAAGGGTTCAACCCCAAAACAAGAAATGCAAACAGTACAAGAGCGTGCACGCATGCATTTGTGCCACCTGCACATTCTGGAAGCGCCTATCGAATATTCAGTAACCCAGATCTTGGACTGATTGTGCCGTATTTGGGTTGTCACTTATTTATCTTTAGCTTTATGTGGAGTTCTAGCACAACCGAGAAAGAAAAAGAGGAAGAAAAGCAAAACACCCGTAGAAACAGATAAATATTCAGTATTGCTGACGAGCACGACATCTGTTTAGTAGCATAAATATTTCTCAAAATTCGACAGTGTAGTGTCTAAGTTCTCGGTTTAAAGAAGAAAAACAGCTCAAGTGACTTCACATTGACTATGTTAAAATGTTCATACTCTGATAAAAGGAGGAAATTATTAAAAACTCAAGTAATCTGGGACCTGAATATATTTACTCTAGAATATGACACCAGGAAGTATAAGGTTTCATTATTTCTCTGCCCAATTTAATCTTTGCCTAGAGCTGCTATCAAATTGCATGTAGAGCATGTCTGCATGTATGGAACAGGGAAAAAAAAAAAAAAGCCTTGTGCACCCGCATCAACAAAATGTTCCAAGACTCTCCGCTTTAAAAACAGAAATTGCTAAGGAGCAAGAAATCGTGATTTCTTTGCATGTTCACAGCAATTCAGCTTCACGAAAAATCTTTCTGGGCAAGCTTCCTGCCACGTTGTGCCTTTCGTTTGAGTCTCGTACAAAGATCGACAGTATTCCACTCTCTCTCTGCCATGTCCTCCCGGCTTTCCTGCCCTCCCAGGTCCTGGCAAAATGACAGTCTGAACTCTTTTTGCTCAGAGCCCAGAAGTTTGCATTGGCGGAGTCCAGTGTAGGGGAGGCCTTCTGCTTTCAAAAATAAATCATGAAATTACTATATCCTGCAAGACCCCCTGGAGGTGTTGGATAATGATGTGACTCCCAGCGAAATGATCAGCAAAAACGCATCTCATGTGTAAGCCCCCGACCTCCCCGCCGTGCTTTCAGTGGCCGAGCTGCCTAGAGAAATGACCCATTCTGCTGTCTCTGGGTAGGATCTCCTGCGCAATGCCTGTCTCCGAGGTGGGTTGCTTTTAGAAAGTTATAGGTGAGTATTTCAGATGCTTACTGCTATGACAGAGACGCCAGCTGCCGTGCTGTTCGGCTTGGGGCCTGTGTTGAAATGCTTCTTTATCTTTCCTGCTACTGACAGCTGATGTTCATTTTCTGGGAGACCATCATCCTGGAGGAGAAAAAAAAAAAAGAAATAAAATAGGAGAAAAGGACCAAAAAAAAAATGAGATAAATGGAAAATGAGGCCAAGATATTCCAGGAAAAGGCAGTGATCTTAAAATTCAGAACATTTCAGGAAGAAACAGACCAACATCTTCTCATTAAATGTTGTTGTTGGAAGTCCTGATCCAAGGGCGCCTTCATTTCCCCTTTTGCTCTAAAACTAATTTGTGGTGTCATCTCAACCTCAGAGTTTTGTCCCTAAGTAAAATATGTTTTTTAAATATCTAATAAAATTGATTTCAGCTCTAGAGACATACGTCAAAGAGCAAGTTAATCTGGACAACTACCCCCCCTCCAAAATCAATATAAACATTTTTTTTTCCCCTAACCCAAGCGTTTTATCCTCTTAAGCCCATCATTCAGATCCAAAGCCAAGGAAACTGACAGATCTGGGCTCACGCAGGAGCCGGTAAATAAACTCGGGCTGGCTCTACAGCTACTCAATCTGTCACTCTATAATCCCAGACAAGCTTCCACATAGAAAGTTCTCCCTTAAGCTTCTTGTTTTGGGAATTGAACCCAAGACCTCATGCACGCTAAGCATGCACACCACCACTGAGCTATTACCCTCCCCTCCTTCCCTTAAATTTAAGTCTTCCTTGTGGCCTTCAGATCATCTCTTTTTATGACATACTTGGCATTGCAGCTCATTTTCATTAAGGCATCTGTTCTCCACTGGAGCCATCTATGATGGAGGCTGGAGGAGATTTCCCTCCTTCGCTAAATACTGTTAGAATAACCATAACCAGAGTCCAGAGCAGGTGCCACCACTTACTAGTGCGCGATGAAGAGACTGAGCGATCCTTGAAGACAGACTGTCCGCTATAGAACCCCCACGTCTTAGCATGTACCTTGGCACACAGTAGATGCTTAACAAATATTTGTGGGATGAATGGATAATCAAGTGTTTGTTACTGTCTGTTTAACCCAAAATTCCTGACAAGATTTCAATGCCATCTGTCATTTTCCTTCTCGCCTTCCTCCCCATCATTTTGCACGGAATTTCTTGGCTCCCCCCAGGAAAACAGAGGTGCTGCTTTCCAAGTGCCGCATGCTGGCTCTTTTACATAACCTGGTCTCTCCACCTGGGATTCACTCCTTTTTTCAGCCTCAGGCTACTCATTTCTGCAGCCGATATTAACTGCATGTCTGCCGCGGCCTAGGCACTACAGTAAGTGACGGGGAAGTAACAGCGACCAAAAACAGGCACAGGCTTCCCTCTTCTGACCCCTGTGGTCTCTCTTTTTCTTCATAACTTGGGTCCAAATCATCTGTTCCCATTTTCCTGCTATTAAGCATAATCTGTTATAATGGTTCCTTTATAAACTCCTAATGCTTTTTCATTATATATTTTTGCACTATTTATATTCTTTTTGGTGTTAGAAGATTTTGCATATATGTTATATATATAAATGTATATATGTGTATACATCTCAACTCCTGCCCTTTTGTAACACACCTCCCACGTGTCTGCAATCTTTAATATAAACACTTGGTTCAGTGCCCTACGCACAGTGGATGCTCAGTTTACGATATTCTTGGGCTGATTTATTAATGGCTAGAAGAAGGAACAATTATTATGCTACTAACTCACATCTGAAACCAAATCTAGAGGATGGAGGCTTTCCAATGATGCAGAGTGAACTGAAAATTTTTTTTTTAATTCTGTATTGAGAGAAATAAAATGAAGGTCTGTTAGGGTAGCATGGGATGATACTTGGGGAGAGAATGGAAACAGCGTTGTCTGAAGTGCCTACTACGTGCAGGACTACGTCGGGGAGGGCAGAGTGGGGAGAGGAAATGATCGCTGTCCACCAGACCCTTGCAGGCTAACTGGCGGACAAGGTAGGCACACACCAGGTCAAATGACAAACAGGCCAAGAAGATAAGAAAGAGCCATCGCCAGGCAGTGGGCTGTGTGGCTCAGCTAGAAACACCGAAGGAGCTCAGAAGAGAGGACATATTTTCAGTGAATGTGGACGTCATGAGGGATAAGGGATTCCACCTGGTCCTCCTGGAAGGGAACAGACGGACAGGTAGAGAGGAGGACAGGCAATGTTTCGGTGCACGGATGTGTGCCAGTGGGAAGCCACGAGGCATGTTTGCCAACAATGGGTCAACCACTGGGAGAGCGATGGAAGAAAAAGCTGGAAAACAGGGAAAGACAGGCCACAGTGAAGTCCCCTGAAGATCTGGAGATTGAAGCCTTACTCTCAATTAGGAATAAAGCAATGCTTTCTAATAAGAGGGTGTAAGTGCAGGAAGTGTAGAGGACCACTCTCCTCCCTTCATCCAGGTCCCAATGATACAAGCGGAAGAGAAGTGTGATGAGAATCAGAGAATTAGGGTTAGACAGGCTAGAGTTTTCAACACAAGGGCAAATTCAGTGGTGTGTGCACAACTTGTGAATGAAACAGCAGCCCTTGGAATCTACACTAGAACCTGGGGAGGATTTAAACACTGGGCAAGGGATGGAATGATGTGCCTTTAATGAAGGTATCACAATTTGGGGTTCTGCTGGAAGGAAAGGGGGCAGCCTGATACAGTGGTGCCCCACTGCGCCTCACGCCCCAAAGTACACATACACTTCTAGAGTTCTATTAAGGCTACCTAAGGCAAAAAGATCTGTATGAGCTTCAGGTTATAAAATAGGAGAGAAAGGGTGAGGACGGGAGCAAAGCTGAAAGAGAAAGGTGGGAAGGGAGGAAGGCGCCCAAGAGTTAACCATTATGCGGCCTGGTGCTAACGTTCTACATCTTCTTCATCCTCAGATCATCTTCTACAATATGTGTTGTTAGTCCCATTCTGAACATGAGCAAACTGAGGTTCTACAAAGTTACATAATTTGCTGTAGGTCACAGGGCTAGAAGGTGGCTGAGTCAGGCGTGCACCAGGTTGGAACCCTGTGGTCCGCCCACCACACCACGTTGCACTGTCAAGGGCACTGAAGGGCACTGAGGGCAGGGCGTTGGCTACAAAAAGAGGTCCAGGAGTGTTCAGTGGAATGACTCAGGGAGTCATCTTTTCCATGATGAAAGGAGCACAATGGTCAGGAGGAAGGAGGACTGAACTAGGGGCTGAAAAAAACCAAGAGACTATTTGGACAAGCCCTGATGGAGCCCAGGAAGCATTTGGATGGAGGTCATTCAAAGGGATGCTGAGCACCTCCGGGGGTCCAGAGGGATGTAGTGAGAAATTAGAAGCTTCTATGCCCCGGAAAGACTGGGCAGCCACTCATCTGGGATGTCAGAATGTGCCGTGTTAGGGCCAGGACTCTCGCATCCTGCGTGGAGCAGCAGGCAGTGCTGGACGGCTGGGCTGACCCTGGGTGCCGGGAAGGTGCTCTGGGTTGTGGGGTGGGCTCTGACTGGTGGGTCCAGATGCAGAGAAAACAAATAATAGGGATTCCATACAGGCAGCCCCTCCTTCACTTCCTGAGGGAGATTCATCCCCTGCTGCACAATCGCTTCTCTTTCTCACTTCCCCACGACTGCCGTTTTGGCCAGAAATTTCCCTTCACCTGGCTTTTTTCTCCCTGCCAGTTTTCCAGCTTCTCACCACCCTCACAATGGACTCTGTTATCATTTCCCAGCTCTGTCCTGGTCCTAATCTCCTGTCAAGACTCCTAGCAACTCTTTCAAACGTTGGGGCCTGGGGGTTCAGGCCTCCAGCTTTAAATTCGAGTGAAGGTTTCAGCTTCCCTTGGGTTATTAGTTCACGCTGAAGCAATGAAAGTAGTGAAACAAGTTGTCAGAGAGGCTTCTGACTTCATAAATCTTAAAACATTTCAGGATTTTTTCCCCCAATGAAATAGGGTGTCTCAGCTAGAGAAGGTAAAACACACGCACACCCGAGTGCACACACTGACACACACACACATACACACACACACACACCCCAGCAACTGAAATGTCTGCAGAATCTCTGTCTCAGTTTTGAAGGCTCTGAGCATAATTGGATTAAAAGACATGGCTTTACGGAGACCTAATCTGTACCTAAGGCTGACAGAATGGCGGAGGAGATTTAGCTAACGTACTGTCTTGCATCAATAAAATAAATAGGGCCATGAAAAACACACATTTTTATATATACATCTTCATCGCCATTATTCCGAATAGACTATGTGCCAAAAATGTGCTGTGAATTTTCTAAACGTGACACACCTGGCAGTACGTCACACAGTAGTTACAGCCTTATTACCACACGCTCTGGTATGGAGGCTCTGGGAGTACTTTCTGAAGTCTGACACGGGCTGGTTGTAGTTTGAGGTTCGTGGGTTTTGATTTAGAAATTCCCATCCGCCACTTGGCAGAGCATTGCAACCGACAAGAACAAAATTAGTTTGCAAAATGGAAAATGAACTCTCCCAGCTGTCTGTAGGAGACCCAGCCTCCTGGTCTCCATTCCTCTAGCGGATGGATGTGTCGGGGAGGAGCTGTGGGGAGGGGTATGAAGCTGGGACGTGAGGTCACTCAGTAGAGTGAATTCCTCTCTTTCCTTGGGGAAACCGCTCCAGGGGTCATGCTTTTAGAAAATCCTCCTTCCTTCATGGAGTTTTGTTTTTGAATCATGGATCTGGATTTCAGTCTATGCATTGCCAGACTCTAGTGTTAATACTATCTGTAAATTTATGAGAAGCATGGCAGTCTTGAGCAGTTCACTACCGGAATATTCTGATTTCGTTTAAAACGATTTGAACAATCCCAAGAACATTAGAAGGCTCTTCACCAGCAGTTCCATTCCACAACCCAGTGCGCGGCCCCTCGCCTCCAGTTAACCATCCCCAGCTGTACGACATCCCAGGATTTCTGACTCCCTTAGCTTGGCCCTGTGTATCCTCCACGCCTACAATTCACACTGCACTCGGGGAGAACATGTGAAGCAAATTAACGTCTCCCTTGGAGAATGGACAGGATAAGATGCCCAAACGGAGAGTGGAATTCCACGTCAGTCATTTACGATTTATGAACCCAGATAAGTAGTTTCATTTATCATTACAGTAGCATTGCAGGGTGCTCTTAATTGCTCACAACTATTAGACGGATGCTTATATATTTTTGTATGGGTAGCATTGATTTTTAAGAGCATGGAATAAAAAAAACATTATCCAGGCTCTTGCTTTTTCTTCTTCATCTTGTTCTTTTTTTTCCTTTTTGAGTATCTTGGCTTAGTAGTATCTTTTCAAAAGAGTGTGTAAGTGAGAAAAAGGAAGTAAAATAAAATGTAAAGGCCAAGAAGGTGACAGGTAGTTGTGAATCAACTAAACACCTACACTTGACTTATTTAAGCCCATCCTTTCCGCTAGGACAGAGGATCTCAGTCTTGGTCTCACATTATAATCACTGAGGAGCTTTAGATGCCAATGCAGATCAGTATCAGAATTGGGGGGGGGGGGACCTAGGCGTTAGAGACTTTTCTGAGCCTCAGTTTCCTCATCAGGAAAATAATTAAAGGTAAAACACAGATCCATAGAATTACAGCATTGAGACGGACCTTTATCCTATGGTATGAGGGAAATAACATGGGATAAGGTAGGTCAACACTTTGAAAATAAAATCCAACAATAGTAATATATTGGAGATACCGACAATTTAATCCTAATTACGAAAAAGAAAAAATCTTGGAAATGTCATTTAAGCCTCTGAACTTAGTCACTAACCTACGTTTTCTACCAACAAGGTGTCCATTTGGGAAGACAGTGACAACCTTCTCCATAACCCCTGGAATGATCCAGATATATTATGGTCTATTCCATTCTCATAGAATATGTGCCTGAATCATATGGTTCCCCACTAGATGAGAAATAAGGTAAATAAATTTGGCTAGGGCAATTCCTGTCGGTATTTTGTGGCTGCTTTAAAGGAAATAGCTGCTACGTTGGAGAACACCACAAGCTGACCACATTATCTACATGGAGTCTGGAGCACACAAACAGGGTCATTTTTTTGGATGAAGGGGTTTCCGCCTTAATCAAGTATCAATTTGTACTTTATCAGCACGTAGCAACGGATGATAGAGCCTTGCTCAGACTCACACTGGCCAAATATTTATCACGTACTTGTGGAGTTTCAGCAATTAAGATTCTCTCACTCACACTCCTCAAATATAAAATCCTCTCTCCATCCTCATAACCTGAGAGGCTGATTCTACTGTGTCCATTTCACAGACAGGTTCAATGAGGTGAAGTGATTGTCTCGAGGTGACACAGGCAGGTGAGCTGGTGCTGCTTCCGGGAGTCTCCATCCCTCTCCGCACACCTGGCTGCACACTGATGCAGCCTGTGTCTACCTGGCTCACTGGAAGCATCCAATGAGAGGCCTCGCTCGTGGCTCTTCCAGTAACAGAGCAGAGGTCCAAGACACCACGGAGGATGGTGGGATTTGCACCCAGAGTGTATTAAAAAAGAAAGAAAGAAAGAAAGAAAGAAAGAAATGGGAGCGTAGAGGAAACACCTGGAGGAAGGTTAAAACAAGTGAATTGGCTGACTAGATTTTTCGATTCTGCTGCCCTCACGCTCTGCCCTCTGTTTCATAAGAGACTGCCTTTTCAATTCCAAGTGCACCAGGAGAAAAGGGCACCGTATAAGCAATAGAGAAAATTAGGACAAATGGGAGTGCGAGAAGGGCTCTCTGACGACTTCCTTAGGGCTCATGCAATTATTATTAGTTTTTCACCCCTTAGGTAGTGTCCTCTGCAGTGATCAGCTATAATTTGATCTCCAAATGCAAAATGTCTTGTTAACTGGGCTTCCTTTTAAATTCCTAATTTATTGGCTTTGATTGTTTGGTTGTTCATTTGCTGCACTCGGAGACCTCGACAAATACTAAATGCCGGCTGGGAAAGCTTAGAGACTTTTTTTTTTTTCACTTATTAGAGACAAAGGAAATAAGAAGTTTTCTGATTTAGTTACTACATAATTTCAAAAGTTAAACAATCACTTTTATATGTTAAGTTTTTTTAAGTTTTTTTTTTTTTGCTAAAATCAGTGTATTTTTTTTCCCTTAGAATCTAAGGTATGTAAGAGTTATATTAAAGGGTATTTAAATTTTTAAATCTCTTAGATTATGCCCTAAATGTTATCCTTGCTTTTAGGAAACATTTTTAGGGACTCTCAGGGGAAAAACTAAAATGACAGCAGAAGTCCAAGGCCCAGAGGGAGCCTCGGCTAAGTGAGACCATGTGTTAACAAGTGTACAAAGCTGGTTGAGAAGGAAGAACATTACCACTGAGACATGTAGACGCTGCCCTAAGAAAACGAACAGCCCAGTTATTCAAAGGGACAGCCAGAAGTCTTCTTAACTTTGTTTCTCTGCCCGACTGAGCTGGGAGTTACCTTCCAGCAAGTATCCATGCCCTGCCTGAGCTGCTTCTGCACATGTCAGTAGGGGTTACGTCAGTCCCCGGTTATAGTTCTCTTACTACATAGACACAATCAGTTCATGTACGTGAGGCGGTTACAGCAGTCCCGGGTGGACACTGTAAGTTAACCACTCTGTAAGTATTTTTATTTTTATTATTATTATTATTATTATTATTATTATTATTATTATTAAAAACAAAGTCTTATCAGCTACAGAGACATAGACGTAGGGTCAAAAATAATGACCTCTCAGGAGAATTCTTTCATAGCTAAAGAAATGTCCTTAGAGCCTTGCACTCAGACAGCAGCAGCAGCGTCTGGGAACTTTCAGAAACGCAGCCCCTCACGTCTGCTGCGTTACTGATCTGCATTTGAGTAAGATCCCCAGGTGACGGGTGAGCTGTTCAGGTTTGAGAAGTGCTGCACCGGGGAACTCCCAGGCTTATTCAGAGGCCCCTGGACCTGTATGCTTGGTAGAAACGGTGCAAAAGCAGCACAGACTCAGAAAACTTACTCTGTCTCATTGATGTATTTAGCCCTAACCTGGACCACGGAATGGAGGTTGCGGGGGTAGGGGGTGGCGACCACGTGTGCCTTCCCAGTAGGAGGCAGTCCCATCTCAATCAAATGAAATGCTTTGTGCAAGGGACCATGAGAACACATGTCAGCACAGATACATCAGAGGCTCCCGTGGAACGAGTCTGAGATCCCAGAACTGTTCTGGCATGTTTGAGGGGGAGGAACAGACATAAGCACAACACTTTAAAAAGGAGGGGACATCATTAAGAAAGCTGCAGTTTTAACAAGGAATGTTGGGAGTAAACACCAGGAAAGGAGGAAGTCACTTACATTAACCCAGGGATGTTCAAGGACCTGCACAGCTGAAAATCGCTGATCAACATCCACCAACAGCATCATGGTAATGAGCTCCTGTGAAAGGAAACATGCGATGCCATTTGTGTCTAACATTTAAGGTAAAAATCAGGGTGTTTTCAGGCACAGAAGCTCTCTTAGTTTGGAAAAGCATTTGCCAAAGCTCTAAATCTTAACTGTATCAACTCAGCTTACCTATAGCTACCTAACACCTTTTAAAGGAAAGGTGAATATTTGGAATTATAAATATATAGCTTGCCATTGAAAGAAAAAATAAAAAATAAAATTAATATTAAAATCAAATTCATAAAAATGTTTTAGTAGAAAATAAAGTACACAGTTAAAGAATTAATATTCCTTTCTTTGTCTAGAATTTTGCACTTTACAGATTTCTGAATTACTTTAATATAGAAATCACATTTTAAAAACACTTTAAGTTTTCACTTTAGCATCTGAAAGGAGAAATGGATTTTTTTTCCCTTCTAACTGCAAGATTTGAAAGAAAGGAACGAAGAAAGACATATAGAATTGTCAACAGCTAGTTGGTAACAGAAATAATTCTTTAGTAGCCAAAAAGTTCAAAGGAAATCTGTTAAAAATGCATTCAAAAATGTCCAGCTCAATCAATAAAAATAAAATAGCATCATTAAGCAGCAAATGATTTAATGATTCTGAAATTAACGAAACTTCTCTATAAGCTCAAATTTATTTGCACCAGGAAAGCACAGCTTGAGTTTTAATGATGAGTGTGTCATACATTTGTCTACTTTGGATTAGAAGTTTCCATGTAAGAAAAGGGTTAGATATGTGTCACCTGCCCCCTTCCATGCACAGGCTCTGTGTGCTGCTCCGTGATGGTAATGATTGGTTTCCAATGACGCAGAGATTCTACCTCCACTTTCTCACTTGGTCCAGGATTTAATTAAAGCAACTGTCATGTGTGATGCCCTCTGCAGGACGCCATGGGGGTGAAGGGACGGTCCTATCTGTTACTGACTTGGAGCTCTCCCATTATGCAGTGATAGCGCTGAGATCTGGACAGGGTCCTGAAGAGCCTGGTGAGAACCCCACCCCTGCAGCTGTGTCACCCTCTCCTTTCACCTGTGTGGCTTTTCTTGGATACTCCTCTCAATTTCCCACATTCTCCTATGTCCAGAGGTTGATTACTGGACAGTTGGAAAAAATGAGAGATTTGGTCCCAATAGGCATCATTTTCTATGGAAAGTGGCCAGGCCTAAGGAGTCAGCTTTTAAATTGAACCCATACTCAGGACATTGCGAGTTAGACAGTGTACCAGATGCATGTAAGAGTGTATGTGTTATGGAGAAAAATAAAGCAAAGGGTGATAAGGTGAGCTAGGTAGGGGTTACGAGCTGCAGTTGGAGGGAGACACTGTGGTCCGGGAAAGCTTCACTGTGAAGAGGACATTAAGCCAAGACCTGAAACAGGTGAAACAGTCAGCTATATAGAAAGCGGGGGCAGGCTCAAGCCTGGTGTGGGCAGCTCACAGCAAGAGGCTTCAGCAGGGGAGATGGGAGTGGCAACAGGGAGGGATGGAACCAGGGGACACAGACACTTGATAAGTTCAGACAGCTACGAACAGACGATGACTGTGACCTCTAGGAAAATCTAGTAATTAGGACTAAAATGCAAGCAGAAATCATATTTAAGATACCATTCATTTCTCTCCACACAATGATTCCCAATCAATAATTCCATTAAGAGACACAGACTATGAGGAAGAGGAAGGCACTGGAAACCTACCTTTGCAGAATCGGAAACATTATCCCAGTAAGGAGAAGGGAAGTCCACTTGCCCCATCAAAATCTGATCAAAGAGCACCTCCTGGTCATCGCTGCTTCTGTTGAGATGAAGGACCACAACAAGGAATAAACAGCACGACACGGAAATGTCAGCTCAGGGTGTGTCTTTTCATTCTTATGCATTGGAGCCCTTCCTTTCCCCATAAATGTGTAAAATGTGTTTTTAAGCAATTCAAAATGTCAGCATGGAACTGTTTTGGCAAATTAAGAAAAAAATGAGTTTTTAAGTTACATGGGGAAGATTTATGGAAGGCATGTGAATAAGCATGCACAACATGGAAAAAATCACAGGCACTGCAAGCGAAGTTCTATCATGTTCTTTTTCTGCTGTAGGCTCCTTTGGGCAAGCAGGCCGAATGCATCACTCAGAGGACGGAGAAATGTTTTGTTGCTGCCCGTACCCGCGGAACGGAGGGAAGCCACACAGCAGGATGTAAGTGATTACACCAGCTGCCCAGATGTCCACCTTGAGGCCATATCTGAAAAAGTAAGTGATGCAGAGTTAGCAAAGTCAGGCCAGGACAAATGATGGGGCATGGTAAAACAGACGACTCTTCTAGCATAAACCGAAACCCAAACCAAAAAAAATCAAAAACAAAACAAAACAAACACTAAACTACAACCCACTGGCTAAACAGAATTCAATAAAATAATAATTAATAATAATAATAATAATAAAATTAAGGCACATAATTAAAAATCAAAACAATGTACAGGCTTATATCCAAATATCAGTAAGTGAACAGTTTCAGCACAAATGTTTATTATAGTCATATCAATTTTAAGATAGAGATGAACCCTTGAGGCTATTTAACTCCCTAATTTTAGAAATAATATAATTGCATATAAGATATTTCTTGATGTACCAAGCACTGACATACATTATCTGATTTTGTTTTCCCAACAACTCCGTAGCTTGTACAGGGTAAGTATTATTGCCTCTTTTACCGAAGAGAAAACCGAAGGGTAAATAATTTTGCTCAAGATCACACAATTAGTCAGTAGCAATGCTGAGTTCCGACCCAGGTCTGCAAGAGCCCCACCAAATCCTCTTTCCAGCCCACTCCACCCTCCCCAGCAGGCCCTCAGGGCACTCACAGTAGGAACACAGCGCTGCCTGAGGCAGCGCCCTCTGAGCGGGTCAGGCAGAGCTCTAGATGTGGGCTTCCAGCTCACTCAAAGCTGATGCATAAAAAATAGTCCTCACTACCTGAGGTCTTCTCTTCTCATCTGTGTTGAATTTCTGCTTTCCTGGTCTATGGTACAAGCAGAAAAACTATCTCCAGCTGTCACAGTGGAAGGTACTACCTAGCTGGAGGTGTGGCTTGGTGCTCCTACTAGAAGAAGTGTAGGGCTGTGTCTCCGTGCTGGCCCACCCTTCCCCAGTCCTTCTGTTGAAGGAGAGAGCTTCAGAACCCAGCTCGTGATCCTTGGTAAGAAATCGGGCTCTTTATTGAAAGAGCCTTTTACTCACCTGGACCTGAGTTCAGATTCTGCCTCAGTAAGTATCTAGTCATGAGCTTGTATGAGACATCACTCATCAGAGTCTAAGTTTATTTATATGCAAAATGGGCATCATACCATCTACTGGAAGAGCAAGAATGAAGTAAAGGAGCTCAGGGCCAGGCACACAGTAGTAGGTCCTTAACAAGCATTAAGCCACCCCACCGTCTCCCCCCACTCTAGAGATTTTCATTCAGCTATTTCTGCTGCGCTCAGAAACCAGCCAATCCCAGTGGCCCTCTGATGCCTAAGGGTGTCTGCACTCCACAGATCATCAATGAAGTGCTAAGAGGACCAAAATGGGACCGGAACTGGAGAATAAGGACAGCTGAGGGAAGCAACCACAGGAGACTGCACTCACTGCACACAGTCTGTGTGCTTCTTTTATCTCCAAAAGCTAATTAATTATCATCACTTTATGTTTCTCTGTTACTCCCAACATTTTTCACTCGGAGGTTAATAACTGCTGTTCTACCTTTAACAAAGGCCGAAAGGAAGCCTTAAACAAGATTACGGTCATTGGCAACTTGACTGGTAAAACAGAGAAAATGGCTTTCACTTTAAAGTTAAAAAAAAAAAAAAGTGAAAGAACTCTGAACACTAATTGTGTCATGATGGGACAGAGCACGCCTATTTCTTCTCTCCTTGAGGCTGACTAGTTTAATTCTGCGAGCACAGCCCTGCACTCAGTACACAAGAAGCATTTACCCGGTCTCTGCAATGATTTCTGGAGCCACATATGTCGGGGTGCCACAGACAGTGTACAGGGGGCCGTCTACAATGGTGGCCAGTCCGAAGTCGCCCAGCTTCAGCGATTTGCTGCCATCTTGGTGTTCGTACACCTAAAGTAAAGAGTGAAACCGCCTTAAAACCAAGAGATTGAAAGTTCTTTCCTGAAGAAATGAGGGACACTGTGGTTTAAATTTAATATAGGTTGGCCTAAAACAAACAGACTGCCAGATATTTTGCCAGCAAAGAAGGGTTTATTCGGGATCAGCAGAGACTTGCAATTCGGAGGCAAGTCCCCACAGGGCAGAGGAAGGAGAGGAAGAGGAAGCTGGGAGGGCTGTAGTCAACAAAGAGTCCATGGCTTCTCGCTGGTAGAATCCTTGCCAGGAGAGAAAAGGAGCCTTATGCCTGTTGGGCTCTGCTATGGTCACAGGGAGTGAGAGCTCCCCCTTCTGGTCTCCCGACTCCATTTAACTGAGGTTTCTGTTTACTAATTTTTTACATGGATTTATTATAAAATTTTAAAAATCAGGCAATTATGCAAGAATATACATACAAGAATATCTTTATATCACTGCAGAACCAAAAGCATGGCGAACAACCAGCAAATGGAAATTTGTGAGATAAACTGTGGTACATTCATATAATGAGAGGCTACAAGACCATTAAAATGGTGATATGGGTTTACATTTACTGAAATGAATAATGTTTGGGAAGTGAGGACAGACTTCAGACTGGTTTGCATAAAATGCCTATTAAAGAGGAAAAAATACATACAAAGAAAAATGTCTGGAAGAACACCATGTTGGTGTGTCTGTCACTGGGTGCTAGGATTATAGGAGATTTGTTTTCCTTTTGTTTATCTGCATTTGAAGTTTGCTACACTTAAAATTTATTTGCAGAATACAATGAAATATAGAAAGTTTCTAGTGCAAAATCTCCAATTTATGAAAATAATTAGCCTTCGTTTTAATATATAAAAAGCTCTCAAAATGTAGATCTTTGGTAAATTGAACAAAAAATCTACATGTCTATTAAAATACTTTATTTTTGGTGCCCCACATTTCCACCAAGATCTATTTACATTTTTTTATTAATAATTGAAAGGGATATTAACATTTCATTTCACCTGTGGCAATCTGGAAAGATTTATCAGGTGCAGAGTCAGCGTTCTGTCCAGGTTTCCTTATTAAGGCAGTAAAAGGCTCCAGTCTTTCACCCAACAAATCAAGAAAAGGATGCATGTGACCCTAGGCAAGTATTTACACTGCTTCAATTCTAGCCCATGATCAAACCAAATGGATCTGCTCCAGAAAGTATCCCAAACAACATCTATTATTTCAAAGAAAAGATCAAAGGGCATTCAGAATTCTAATTCAGAGCCCTCCACTGGAATCAATAAGATAAAGAAAAGATTGCCACGGAAAAAGGCTAGTATTCCCAGCCAAGGCTGTCGCCAAGAGATGCCTCGAGGATATGGCGAAATCTTCCCCGTACATCAAAACAACTCAGCCAGCCAGCCGAGGCCGGCGTGCTCTTCTGTTAGCGCTCTAGGATCATCTGCACTTGCTCGAGCAGTTCGAACCCTGCGCACAGCAAGGCCCATCTCCACACATCAGGAGAGCCGCTACCGTTTACACACCAGGTCGGCCTTCCTCTGGAAAAAGGGGATTAACTTCTCATTTCGCCGCAGCATCAAATGCAGATGTTTGGACAGCTAAGCTGCAGTAGCAGCAGTGGTCATTGGGATCTAACTGCTTTGGCTATTAAAAAAAAAAAAAAAAAAAAAAAAAGGCAGTCAGATCCTCCTCTCTGGAAAGACTGTCTTTTCTGGGCAGAAAATATTCCTTTACAATTTCTCCACGCTCAGAACATGGGGCCCTCTCCTTTAGGGCTCAACCAGGATCAAGTCTGGGCTGCCCGTAGGCAGGTATGCAGAGGTTTACGGGGTCACCCGCACTTGGGTTGTTAGGGCAGGGCAGCTGTGTGTCCCTCTCAGACGTGGCCATCGTCCTCTGAGATGAACACTGTCCTCCCCACTTTAATGAAGCAGCCGTCTAGCCCCACTCATCACAGACAAGTCTGAATTACAGACTTTGAGGTACCAGAGCTGCAAAACACAGTATCATCCCCAGCATAAATGTTCTCAGGCAAAAGAAATCCCTAAATCGTAGTCTCAGCATGTCAGCCACTCTGGTCGTCCAAATGACAAGCAAATGTTTTTCCTGAAAAGAAATCGGAGCTGGAAACACCTAGTAGATCATCCAGTTTATTTCCCAGACGGAGCAGAATTGTTTACTTCCCTAATTCCATTTTGTTACCAATTACCTTTTTAAAATGCAAAATAACCTTCTGCTTTGATGTTCTATTAGGTCCAAACATTCATGGTGTGTGTTTTGTGAGGCTGTGCAGATTTCAAATTACACAACTCCATTTGTATAGAAGATTTTGTGGCTTTTTTTCTAAACATACTATCCATAATCACCTAACTATTCAAAAGCTGGACGAAAGCAGATGTTGGCAGATGCAGTCATAAGTCACATTTTAGTTCTGAATACAACCACGTAATTCTCCTACATGTACCAAAGGTTTTCTTTTTAAGCATCTACATTTTAATAGGAATTCCATCTTACACATAGCCATATGCCAATTATATTTAATACAGCTGAGCAATAAAGTTCAAAGTTTTAATAACTAAGGAAAAAAGCACTAAAGAATTTACCTAAAATAAAATGATTATTTAACAGTAACAATACTTTAAACATAAACCAGCATCATTTAAATGAAATACACAGAATCTATAATTTTTATGTTCTTTTCATCTCTCTTTAATCATTTCTACATGCCTCCCCCACCTTTTTTTTGGCTTTGAAAGCAATATAGTAGAATTTTCATGAACATATAAAGAGATTAAAGTGATGCCTACGAGAGACAGTAAGAGCTAAGAGACAAAGGCCTAATCCATGTAATTGGAAACATTTCTAGACCCAAGTACGTTTGAAATGCTTCAGCAAAATGTTTTTGCAGGTGAATAAATGTCCAGGCCTCTTGTTTGGAATTCTGTTTAACTTTACTTACTGTCAGGCAGGGCAGGAAGCAAGGTTGCTTTGGGTTTTTCTCCGTCAACACTTGGGGAGAAGAATACGGAGGAACGGATTGTAATGTTTCCTGTCCTCCGGTGAGAGCGCGCCTTTCCCAGTCTGGGGGCCCAGCTCACAACGGGGCTCACCTGAGCGCCGGCTGCGGCCTCAGCTGGGCTCGCCCTCATCTCTGACCAGCTGAACGCAGAGGGGCAGGAGTGAGGCCATTTGACAATGTAATTAAAACTTTGTTCAAAATCACAGATTGCTAAATGCATCTGTTTCAAACACATGCTTGTACGTACACACACACACACACACACACAGCCTCACAAAACCATCTCCAGAAAGTATTTTCCTAAAAGGCAGCTATAAATTCACTCTGAACTAAGTTTTTAATTAAAAGTTAGGGGTCGGAAAAGCTCCTAACACGTTCACATTGAGAAGGCTGAGCCCCTGGCTTCTCGCACTCTCTGAATCGACTATCTTTCAGAAAGAACCCGTACAGGCTGCAAGTCTCGGCTGGGACAGCCTGACCCAGCAGGGGGTGTTCTGGGGGAAGAAGCGCTTTTTGCTAGAACCGTATTTTAAAGCCTCCGTAAAACATGACCCACACGGGAGGTGGGAGTACATTCATTGTCAATCAAAGAGTATTCACAACATGAGATATAATTTAACGTTCACCCCAGGCCCTTTAAATACTTATAGATGTTCCTCCACATTTTAAACACTGAGGGGCTATTAAAGAGACGGGGATTAGTGCAAATTACCCAGTATGTAGTGCTTTCACTGTTTTAACTAAGCAATAAAACTGTGTAATTGTACAACACTAATTGAATGCAGCTACACATAATTGTGGGCTGCCATATGTATCCTATTACCATAAAGACTGTCAGTATTTTGTAAGCTATTCTTGTGATCATTGCAGATGGCTACAGTCAGAAAAGTTGTTCTCCAGGGTTTATTATATGGCTATAAAGACATCCCATGATTTGACAGACTAAACGTGTTCAATGGCAGCAATTATGAAAAAGGTTCCAATTAAGAGCTGAAGGTGCGTCCTACCAAGAAGAGATAGAGTGAAAGGTCAGGTGTGTAGGTTTTTGGCAAACTGGTATTTTAAACAGGAGTTTTCTTCTTTAAAGGAGAGTTTTATATTTCTGTTTCTTTTCTGTTTATTTGGGGTTTCGCAGTAGCTGTGACTCTCTAAGCAGCAGACGTTTGGGCACATGCCTGACTTCCTTTGGATTAGAAATGGAGACCATTTGAAAAAGTTATTTGAAAAAATAAAAGATTTAATATAGAGTCATAAAATGCAGCCGGTGGCCATAAAATAATATGAAAATTCACAGATAACCTGAATCCAGTCAAATGGTGTCTGAGATTCCCATAATAGAGAACTAAAAGCTGACTAATATAACAGATGTGTTGGACAAACATAATTCTCAATGTTGATGTGAATTCAAGGATAACCCTGTTGAAACACTGGCTAATGCATCATGAGTAAACACTGAAATATTCTTCACTTAGGAGCTCCATAGGTACTAAAAGTTATTTCACCAAATAGAATTTAACAAAACTGGCATGAAATTGACAAAGCCATAAAAACAAAAAGTCAATTTACTTCTTAACAAATACAGTATCCTTCTAAAAAAAAGACATTGATTTTCCGCTAGCCATGGTTTATGGCCTTTAGGGTGCTTTCTTTAAAAAGTGGATTAAATTTAAGTCTTTAATCTCTAAGAAGTGGAGTATAACAACATTTATGCAGGGAATTATGTTTCAAAATGTACTTTATGGTTCACATACTTTAGAATTAAACCTCCTGGAAAAAAAAATTAATTCCTAAAAAAACCAAATTCATTTTATACCCACATGTAAAATCTTTAGGAAACAAAAATATTAAGTGAAATAATTTAAAAAATGTACAGACGTCAGAAGAGGAGTAATAACGTTAATAAGAAGAAATAAAATAGCTTTTCAAGGTATTACCCTAGAGATAGCTGGGAAGATGCAGAAGTGAATGGAAACTCTAGGAAACCTGATTCTTCTCCCCCTTTTAAAACAGTCACGAAACTATCTAGAAATGAGTTTCATGCAGCTGCAGGGAGATTCATGAAACATGCACTTTCTGGATTCTGTAGCAACTGTACGTCCTGCTAAAACTGTGGGAACTCCATGTCATTGCAATTTTTAGAAATTGTGTTACATTTTTGTCACACAAGTAATATCCAATATGTCATTGTAGGTAAATTAGAAAAGACAGATAATTATAGAGAGAAGGGAATTAAACTCACCTGCAATCTTGAGATTTCTTACCTAAAAATAACCATTGTTAACATTTTGAGTATGAACTTCCAGAGCTTTCTTTCTTTCTCTTTTCTGTCTTTTTTTTTCCCCTCTGCTGAATAATACCTCCTGAATGTCTGCCCAAGTGAATAAGCATGTATCTACATCGCGATTTTCAGGGGCTGCTGGATATTCCATTGTGTGGATGCACCTTAATAATAATCCCCCCCCAAATGCTGCCAACTGCTGTTTTATTGAGCACATAGGATATGCCAAGCCTTGTGTTGAGGTTTTTCATGCTCAATATCCCATTGGATCTTCACAGCAACCCTATTAAGTAATATTACTGATATTTTGAGGATGAAAAAATTGAGGCTCAGAGACGTTAAGTAACTTGCCAAATATAACACAGCTAATCAGTGGCAAAGCCAGGGCTTAAGCTAGGGCACGTCCAAGTCCATGATTCTAACCAGTATGTCCTCATCGTGCCATTATTTAAAAAAATCTGTGCCCAGATGAATCTGTGTGTGTGTGTATATATATATATATATACACACACACACACACACACATATATACACACACACATATATATACATATATATGTATTTTTTTTCCATACTAAGAAACACTGAGATGACCATCCTAATGTACGTATACGTATCTGATTTTTTTCCCTAGGTTACATTTCTAGAGTAGAATTACTTGGTCACAGGTTGCATGTTATTTAAGACATTGGTTATATATTACCAAATTACCTTTCAGAAGGGTTCCATCAACTTACTCCTGCACAAATTCATAAGAGGTGATTGGTATCCTCATAAATTTGCCGACACAGGACGTTATTATTATTATTATTATTAATCTTTGCTAGTCCCACAAGGCCATGTCATTGTAAAATAAAGTGAATGGTATTGCTCAAGTCCGAGAAGGCAGAAGGCATGAGTAGTGCTGTAGACAGATGCCGACCAACGTGGGGAACACACTACACTCTGACTCTGGTCTTCCTCTCCCTGATGGAACCACAGGTCCTTGCAGAAGGGCCCTCAGAAAATGCTTATACAGTAACTGGCATATTATTGTATTAAAGAATGGTTAGGGAACATGTTCTTTTTCTTCTATTTTCCCTCAACTTTTAGCCAAATTCAGAGATAAGGAATTTTCTAAACACCTATGAAAAATGATCATTTAGTTTCTGCTTGGACTTTTTACATAACTGCAAGATACCTGTAATAAAAGCCATTTAGTTTTCAAACAGCTGTAATTGTTAGAAAGTTTTTACATCAGCCTCAGATCTCTTATTAATGTCTTCTCCTTGGTGTGAGTTCAGCACTCTCAAACACAGCACAAGAGTGTTCTCCCATCTCCTTTCGTATATCTGATGACAGCCACCCTTCTCCACTTTCTGCATCCCTTCTTTGAGCTGAACCCCAGGCTGCTGATGTCACATGTTCAGGTCCCTCCCTGTAAGGGTCACGTGGTATGACCGTGGCAGAAGACACCCTTTCAAAATGAAAGGAGTCTAAGGGTTTATTGGTGTCTTCAACAGTCATGTCACACTGAGACTCACAGTGAACTTATTATGGTCAACTAATTTTCCCATTACTGATTTTCTGCGATGATCATTAAAACAATACCACCCAAACCACCTAGTCCATAGGGATTTATGTTTATCTCTTGTTACATTTCATCTTACTATTTTGGGACCCTTATGGAGTCAAAGATACCTTTGGTTCTCAATTCTGTCCTTTGATATATATAATTCCTCTTCAGCTCCCTGGTAAGGCTGCTTAGGGCGGGGCTAGTGACAGACTCCTGTGAATCCCTGGCTCCCGTGCTGAGGGTGACCCTAATCCGATCATCAGCCCTCTGGTGGCTCCAGCTCATCCTGCAGTAAACGGACTACACCTCTACTCCACTGTGTTTTTGTTTACATCCTCTGGTGCTCCATCTGTGGCACCGTCTCGTCTCGTCTACCAGTGTACTTAGCTATACTATCACAAAATGGGTTTATTTGGGGATTGAGAATCATGGGATTAAAGCAGAAGGAAATCCATTATCTGGTGAGCTCAGAGTTGGCGTGAAGTGGAAACCAAGAAGAGCTGGAGCACAACCTATGGCCATCCCTTGGGGAAAACAAGATATCACTAGATTCAACCCGTTTAGTGAAAATGAGGGTCATTAGCTGTACATGCCATTTTAACGGACAGCTAGGGACAGGCCCAAACACCTCGACAGAGAGTTTTTAGGAGAAAATTTCTGACCAGGAGAAGCAGTTTCCCTGAGAAACGGCTCTTCCCCAGACAGCACTGAGGAGTTTGGAAGGAAAAAGCTTTTTGAACATAAACTTTTATATTTCAAGAAAATTACTGTGTTTATTTCTGGAATCTAATAAAAACTAGTGATGTAAGTTATAGTTTTGCCAGTAAAGACTTTAATTTTCCTAAGGAGGAGACAGCTGCGTATACATTTAAAAAAGACCCTTCCAGCTCCCCAAGAGAAACAGGCTGCTACTGATGAGTTTTGCTGCCAAGGATACAAGCCTGCCATCTAGTGGTGACTTGTGTAAACTGAAAGCAGTTGATCTCAGGAAGCCCATTTTTGTTTTGTTTTTTCAAATTAAAGCAAAAAGTTCCTTTCTGTCATAAACTACCACCGCACGCACACGCGCGTGCACACACACACACACACACACACACACACACACACATAATGGGTCTATGCCTAAGTGCAGCTGGGAAAGCACTGTACCTCCTCACCCCGACACACTCAGAGAGGTTTAGTCTGCAGACAATGTGAGTCCTCAACTTAACAGATGAATTAAGAAATGACTAGGGTTTGTCCTGTTGGGTCTGTCCTATTCCATGAAAAAATATCACCATTCACTCGCTTTCTCCTCTAATCCACCCTCTCATCCACCTGTCACTCACCCAGATGATCATTAAGCACCAAGACTGACAATTAAAGCAAAAAGAACCACATACAATCATTGGCATGATTAACACTTAAAAAAAAAAAAAAGACCTTAGTAACAATGCAATAATAAAATTATAAATTGGATCAGTTCTCAGTTTTTTGCCTAAAAACATGGCTGGAAATACCACTGTAAATCAAATCATATTTTCTTATTAAAATACTTTCACCTGACCAACCAGTTAGACTGAATAAATCATCCATATGGTCAGTATGGATCTTACAGCCAAGCTACAATATTTTTATATTGTTCTGCAGGAATTAAAAGTAAAAAAATTGTAAAAGTTACGGATATGTGATGATATTATACAAAATGAAATCCATAGCTGAAATGTCTACATTTACAAATAATTCTTTGCTATTTATAACAAGCATTAAACAATTAGCAAAAATGTATCAGCAGTCTAACAGTTTAGGTTTTCTCTGAGGACTCTCAATAAAACAGTAATGCAAAGTGTGCAGTGAGGTCTTTTATTTCTTTAAGTTTCTCTGTAGTTAGAAAATGGATCAAAACTCTTTAAATTTATCATAGCATTTTTCCAAAAATAGTCTCTAGCTCTACATTTTGCCACAAGATGGTAAATTCATGCCTGGGTAAATAGTAAGACTTCAAAAGCAATGTCAGAAAAGATGAAAGATTATTGTTACAAGGTGCAATTTACTGTTAAATTCATTTTTAGGGATAACTTTTTACCTTTTTATTTATTTTTATATTTTCATTTATTTTTTATCTTTTCCTTTACTTTCATTTTTATCTTCTTATTCATTTTTTTAGGGATAAATTTTTGTTCATAATAAAGGGGGAATTAAAAAAAAGAAGGGAGCTAATAGTTACATGCTGTCTCTTTATCTTCATCAAATCCCCTTAAAGGAGGCTCAAAGGAGTTAAGTAACTGGTTCAAGGTCAGAAGACCAGCCAGTGGAAGAGTGAAGCCCTTGGTTTTGAACTTTCGTCCACCTGACCATAAATCCTGAGAATGTGATCGTGGGCCTCCCAGGACGATTCTTTCTTACTTCCACACAAACATCAACAGAATGTGAAATTAATAAGGAATCTCAAGTATAATTAGTGATGTCATCCTAATGTTGTTAAAATTATTCTATTCTTCTACCTATTTTACCCTATAACAGATTTATCTCTGCAAACCTCACCAACCCTTACCACTCTCCTATAGTAAGAAATTACTATACTAGAGAAGCGGAATTACTTTAGTTTTTCATATTATATATTTAAACCTATGTTATGAATGACGGCAATGGTGTGTGTGTATACATATATACATACACATATTTCTTCACATTCTTAAATTAGAAAAGAAAGGAAAAAAGCAGAGAACTTTTTTCTCTTTTGGGGTAATTTAAAGTAAAATAGATTCCAATGAGCACAGTACTTAAAAAGCATCCCACACGTTGAAATTTTAGTAAAAGCACACTGCTAGTACTCATGTAAGGCATTCACAGAAACAGTGCTCTGGTGAGAAGCAGGTGAACAAGGGGTCCACAAAACTGAACTGCGAAAGCGGGAAGGAAAATGAAACTTTAATTTTCAATCACTGAATTTTTGGAGCTTAGAGAAGTTTTTAAACAAAGGCTCAGTTGTAAGTCCGTTCCCGTGAGACAATCCTACATAATTCAGGACATGGGAAGAATGAGTGCAGACGAGGCAAAATTGCTGCAGTTTATAGAAGCAACTATGCAGAAGAGAATTTTTAGGCTACTGCGGAGATGAGGAATTTGAGGGGCAATTAAGTCAGAACGCCATCATTTGACCTCCGCTGCCTTTGCCAGCCGGTAGCTACAAGATGATTAACCTAATTGCAATGAACTAACTGCTTGTGCCTTTATTTCCTGAATGCCTGTTTTTCCTACTTGAATGTCGCTCCATGAAGGCAAATGTCTCTCTGTACCTGGTGCACAGCAACCAGGCAGCAAACCTCTCTCCCTGATTCACAGCTTTATGTAGTCCAGAGGTTAAAACTTCAGGCTTTGGAGTGGGGCACAGCTAGGTTGAGACCTTGGCTCTCCCACGTAAGAGCTGTGATGGCCTTGAGTGGGTCTTTCAACTCTAGGCACCCAGTCTCCTTACCTGGGGGTCACAGAACTCACCCTACGTGGCTGTTGTGAGGATGAAATGAGATGCTAAGTGTCAAGTCTTGAGCAGGTGGCTCTCCAGTACCGCAGATCTCAGCGGACTTTATGGGTAGTGGAAGTTGGGTCGTTCGTCTGCTTTTAAACTTCAGTGTTCGTTTGGACCATGTGGGGAGCTGGCTGCCCTGCAGCTCTGCACCCTGTCACCAGTCACCAGATTCTGATTTGGAAATTTGCATTTCTAACAGGCATCTGGGAGTAATTCTGATGCAGGGAGTCTTTGGACCACCCTTGGAGAAACACTGCTTGAGAGAATCCTCACTTTTCCCAGATTTCCAGTGATGGACAAACTAACAGTCATATATAATACATGACTCTTGGGGAGTGGATAATAAAAGCCAAAGAAGAACTCCCATCTTGGGGAGAGAAACTGAATATATTTCATTAAACTTCCAGCCTGAATAGCCAGCAAAATTTATGTCACTCCCATATTCATTAATGACAGCTCCCCGATGCCCAGTCTCTATCTCACTTCTTCCCAGTATGGTTTCCTTAACAACAGGACTAGGGGAGCATCTCATTTGCTCATGTGGAGAACTCTCGATGTTTCTCCAGAGATCTGGAGTTGGCGCAAAGCAAACCAAACAGTCCTAAAGGGGAATATGAATGTCTCCAATTTTTAAAGTCAGCCTTCATCATGATTACTTTTATGCCGAGGGGCTGGTGTCTTGAAAACGCACAATGAGTTATTCTCCTAGCTTCGAGATCGCATTATTGGGATGTAATTTGGGAAACTAAGACAAAGTCTAAAAGGCCTTCCATTCCTTTTTCCCAAGGAAAAGCTTTCTAACAGAAAAGTGCAGTCGATAAATAATATAAGTGTAAATGCTCTTCCTGACCACCTTGGCCTGGCCCGCGGGTTCACCGCAGCTGTAGATTTCCTGAGCTCCATTCCTGTCCCCGACCTCGGGTTTTTATTTGCTAATAAGTCAACTGCTCCTAATAGCACAGTAACCCTCATAGATCAATTTAAAGGACTAGTTTCCAGCTGGTTACTAAAGGCCAGCTGGAAACTCGCCTTTAAGGTAATTTTTTTTTTTTAAGGAAAGAAAGAAAATAAAAAGAGAGGAATGTTCATATTCACTCATGAGCGCTCAGAACTGCAGACGCCCTGACATGGGGGTTCCTCTTACCAGCAGGTTCTCGGGCTTGATGTCACGGTGGACGATGTTGAGGCTGTGCAGGTATTTGATGGCGCTGGCCAAGTTGTACAGCATCCCACTGGCATCTCGCTCAGTATATTTGTTAGTGGAAGTGATGGCATCGAAGAGGTCTCCTCCCTGGGAGAGAACAGCAGGAGAAGTAGCACATGAGCAGATGGTCCAATGGGGCCACCCGGAGAGGGGCCTGCCACGCGAGAAAGGGAGCGAAGGATGCGTGCAGGGTCTCTGGGCTCCTCGGCCTCTCCCTGCCACGTCGTCTCAAAGGCCCAGAGACCTGGTGATTTCTCTCTCCACTGCGAGAGCCACTGACGTTTCCTCCAGAGCTCAAAGGAAGGAGCAAAGAGGGCTCTCTGCCTTCAAACTCCCAGGGTAGGAGGAGAAAGGGAGCCAGGTCTCTAGGGCACAGGCATTGTGACACCTGGGTATCCTGCTGGCATGTGCTACATGCCTCATCCCAACTGCCAGCAGAAGTTCAGACTCAGTCCTAAATCTCTCCAAATGAGAAGCAGGTAATACTGCAAACCTGCACCCTTGACGAAATGTTCTGCTGCCTCGTGAAATTCAGACGCACACACACACTTCTCTCCCTTCTCTAGATTGAGGTCTCTTGGTGTGGGCGTAGTGTTTTCTTTTTCAATAACGTGCTTCTTTGTTAGGAACAGAGAAAAGGACCAGAAACTGTCACTCCAAAGATGAAACAGAAAGAGAGGGAGGAGCGTGGAGAAATTTCAAAGAAAGTTTTTCTAGGACCATTATGCATCAGAACTTTTGTTTCCCTTGTTCCCTGCTAATTTATCATTATTCGGGGAAACAAGGATTTTAGGCTCCAATTTTAGATTCATTTATTTGAAACCCTTTCAGAGGAGTTGGGTCTGATTTACTAACAACGGGTGCATCCGTCTTCCACACGAGGCACCAAACAGCCGAGCCTGGTAGCCAACTGTGTTCATCTGTTACCTAATGTGCTGAAGAGACCCAGTTCCTGTATTTAAATAGCAAATGCAAAATAAGCACTTGTAGGCTGAAAATTTTCAGGTCCCACTCCCCCACCCCGCCCTCCATATAATTTTCACTCAGGGTTGGGGGGGGGATGTCTCCCATTGTCCCTTCAGCCTCAGCAGTCCCTAAACTAAGCACATAGATTTTTTTTTTTTTTTTTTTTTTGCAAAATGAACACTTTCTCAATGTTCTGTTTCTGTCACAGGCAAGGCTGCTGTTGCGGGTTTGCAGGTTGTTTCCTATGCCAACCCAGGAGGCAGGGATTTGACTGTGGTCCACGTGACTGGCTGCCCTGTGTATGTGGTTGTATGTGGAGACCCCGCAAAGGTCCCACCATTGTCCTAGTCATCCAGGCTCTAGGCGTCCTGTAATCTCATTTCTTCTCCCTCCTCAACAAAGCAGTCAACAGATCCCACCAGTCCTGCCTTTAAGGCACGCCTCGGACACATCCCTCTGGACCATCCGCTCAGCCTTCTGAGTGCGGCTTCCTGCTGCGTCATCCCTGGATCCTGGCCACGTGGCCCACAAGCTGCACTGCTTCCGTGGGCCCTTCCTCCAGAGCGTCCTGGGTCCGACTGTTACCTTCCCACGCAGCACGTCGACGTTTTCTTTCTCCCTTCATGAAATCAGCCTTCCTTTTCCATAGCTCTCCCTGCTCTGCCCCCAACCTTCTCTCTAATTTGCTTAATCTCATCTCCTGTCACGACCTCGACCAGTTACCTTTATGCTGCAGGTAGGATGTTTCTTCCCTGGTCAGCCAAACAGGCCAGACCCCGCTGCACTCCAGACCCCTCCCCGTCAGAGCCCCTTCCTGGACTGTCCGCCCTGCTCCCTCTGTGCTTCTAGCTCCTGCTGATCGCTTAGGGCCTGGCCGCAGGGCCCCCTCCCCTTCGAGGCCTCCCTTCCTCTGTCACAGAAGCGTGCATGTGTTCACTTCTGCAGCCAGACGTCTAAAGTCCTGTACTTGATAATTACGGAATTCCACTCTTAAGAACTGCCACTTGGCTGTTTTCTGGAATAGAGGCCTCGACCGCCCTCCAGCTTCAGGCGCTCCCTGGCCCCCCGGGGCTCTCAGGGTTTGACGGGCACGGCTGGGCTAGACTTCTCAGGAGGGATGTTTCGGGGGGCTCTCAGGCCAAGCACTGGGTAGGTCTTCACTTCTTGGGATGCTTCTAGACCTGACCTCACAGCCATTCTCAGTCAGACTACATGTAAGGGTACAATCGAGTGGCTGGACTGAGGAGTCCCAGCGCTGACATGCAGGCAGGCTCTGGCCCTGTGAGGCCACCTTGGTCACCCAGAGAATTCACAAAGGCTGTTAAGTGGCACTGAGCTACTTTTACCTGACCAAGCATATGACCGACAATCGGATTAAGCTTTCCCACAAAATGTGTTCTGAACTCTTAAGCCTTTTCCTCTCTGATGTCTCATCTTCCAATTCAACTCAGTCTTAGCTTCTCCAAAAGTCAGCCAGTAACGGGGGCTGCTAATTAATTTTTAATAACACACAGAGGGGCGTGGGAATGGTCTGAAGTTGTTGTTCTAAAAATTAAAGACATTGCAAAAAAATACTGTTCTTGATGCTAAAGAAAGTATAATTTTCAATGTTGGCAACTACCAAACTTGATTTGGTAATAAAGTGCCAATACGAAAATCCTCTGATTAAATGAAATTGACCTTTCTTTGTTGGAATAAATGGTTAGCATTTTTATCCCCTCACTCTTAAATGTGACAGTAACTTTGTGTCACTACAAATAAGCCCTCACTCTGAAAGAAACAAATCTTAACTAGAAGTAGGAAAAAACAGGCTTCATCTATCAAAATTAACTAACCACTAAGTAAAAAAAAGGCCAACAGATCTAAAGCAAAGTAAGTCTGAATAATGAAAATTTAAAGGCCCTAGAATGAGCATTTTTTTATATAGTAACAGATTAGTTGATTAAATACTTTCCTGGTCTTAAATCTTTACAGAAGAAAACCCCACATTCCAGGGTACTGATTCCTACCACCAGCTCAGGTGAGTGATTCTAAACAGGGTTCCTGGGGCCCTAGACTCTCACCAGCACACAGCTGATGTAGAAAGTGATGTGACAAATTTACCACACTTTATGACTAAAGAAGCTAGTTACACCTTCAGTTGGATTAACATAATAGAAAGGCTTGTGGGGGGAGGGTACAGCTCCATGGTAGAGCACATGCTTAGCATGCACAAGGTCCTGGGTTCAACTTCCAGTACTTCCATTAAATAAATAAATAAACCTAATTACCTCCTCCCCAAAAACAAACAAAAAAATGAAGACAGTTCTGAAATATTTTAAAAAGGTTTGAGAAAAGAACAACTTCATGAAAATGAAACATTCAATTTTTAAAACCTTCTAATCAATGAAAATTTCAAATATGGAAGCAGAGGGATTCGGTGAGTCACCTTTTCACCCAGATTCAACCGTCATCGACATTCGGCCATTCCTATATTCCATGACTGAACAGAATGAAAACATAATTTTATGTGACAGGATGAAATTGTAAACTCACTGAAAGGTGGCAGACTATTCACATTATTATTAAGCCTGTGCTATTTTTCTGTACATTGGCGCTAAAAGTTGAAAGCTTGTTTTTGTAATAATGAGTGATACTTTTGGATGTAGTTCATGGGAAAGAGAACAATTTCTACTATAATGATAACAATGATCATATATGTATCCAATATTTTCTGTGTCACAGATAGCGGAAGCCATCCCTCTTATCCTCACAATGACACTCCTAGCAGGTACTATTATTATTCTTATTTTACAAAGGAGGGAACTGAGGCACACAGAGGTATACCCAAAGTCAGGGAGCTATTTAGGTCACGGCTGGGACTTGAACTCTTGCAGTATAATTCTAGTATTAATACTCCTAACCATTACACCAGTGCATGGAAATAAGACTGAACACTGCTGGGAAGACATAAAGGAGAAAGCTCTACTATATAGGAAAGTGGGGCGCCTTGTATAGGTTGACTTTGTTCTCTAAAATACATACCTTTACTAATTCCATGACAAGATACAGCTCAGTTGGCACATCCATCTCTTCAATCAGAAGAACAATATTGGGATGCTTCACTCTTCTTAAAATAGACACCTCATTCTGGATCATGTGCTCCTGTTCAGGGAAAAGTTATCTTAATCAATATACATGTCAAAATAAATGAGGCGTTAACTCAGATGGACAAAACTATAGACTATTTGCAGGTCAGGGGAGATGTATTTTGGTAAGATACAATGACTCTATCTTAGATTCTGATACTCAGATAGCCTACAATTGCCAGAAGATGTTGAAGGTCCTTAGATGATGCTTGTAACTTCAGAAGCTACAATAATCACATGTAGAAGGATGGGATGAAACTTAGGTCACAAAGGTAACGGAAGAAGTGAACAAACAGGCAAGCAGAGAAGGAAAAGAAGTAACATCCAATCATTCGAACTAGCTTTTATTCCAGCAACATTTACAGAATAAAGTAATATCCTCATGAGAATATAACATTCTATTCCACCGAAATGCAGCTCCTCAGGTGAACCTGTGTTTATCTAGGAGTTCACCTCTGTGTTTCTTTCTATCCGCCCCCTCCCCGCACCAAACACTGTATTTCCATAAGAATAAGCTTTATACATACTTTGCCTCGACACTTGCTTTTCTTGATAATTTTCAGAGCATACTCCCTGGCAGTCGACCTGCAAAGAGAAAGTTTTATTTTAAATAAACTTAATTTCAGATCTACTGAATCATCTTATCAAGAATGAATTTCTTACCCTGTAGATCTTGCATCATGGTGCAAATATTTTGTAAAAGATTCTCTTTTCCCTTTTTAAAAAGAAATACGTAAACTTGAAGGAGTTGGCCAAGTGTGAGGACAGCGAGCACTCTAGCACAGAAACATCCTGAGCCGTTAATGCTGCCGGACTTGGAACACACTGACTGCTGTTACTGCCGCTGTGTGTGACTCCTCCCGCGAGGTGGCCCTGCCCTGCTCTCCCCTCTGAACTGGTGTGTGCTCAGGACACAGAGCGGATGTGATTTCCTGCCCTTCTTCCCAGTCTCTCTTGAGGTTCTCAACCCAACTCAAGCATGGCTCTCACGGTCACACTGACAATTCTCAAGAAGCAAATTCATTCTCTTCAGACTGGTGTTGTGTGCGGCCCCCTGCGCTCTGCTGGGGACCTCAGGGGTGAGGTGCTCAAGGAGTAGAGAAAGGAACACAGCCATTATCTGAGCATCCCGTGACCTCGTGGGCCTTTGATGGTTGTCTCATTTGACAGAAATGAGATGGAGGTGACAGTTGAATCAACTCACTTTCCCACAGCCACATGGCAGTGCGAAGCTCAGAACTTTGAGCTCTTGGGGTCTCTGCTTCACATACAGCCCAGCCAACACCGCCCCTCCTCCGCGGTGGGTGTGGGAGGGAGAGCGTAGTCATACCGCACCTTTAAATAGCTTCCTGACTTGTGTTAACATTTCCAAGGTACTGTAGTGCCAAATGCGACAGGTCTATTGTCAGAGGACACAATGCAGTCTTGATAATCCTAAGAAACCACTACTTCTCAAGCATTGCCATTTCATTTCTGCTGGGAAACCAAGAGAGTCTAGCTTTTTACTTATAGATCAAGGCCAATTTGGGGGATCCAAATAAGTACAACAGGAGTGAAGCTGGTTAAGAACAAAATTTTTAAATAGGATTTTAAAATCTTCAGTTTGGAGGATGAAAGGGGAATTTCCTAGTTGGGTGGTGAGACCAAGAGAGTGATTTGCCTACGAATAAATTAAGAGGCCAGATATTAACAATGTGTTTCACGAGGGCATTTCAGAAACCATTCACGTCATTTACTACTCAAATGCTTCCTTCACTGCACTTCTAGGACCCTTCACAGTACTAGCTTGTAGAAAACTAATAAGCATTGATCAGATTGTTAAAATTGTATCTGGTGAATAAAACCAGACTGAAACCATCACGGTGAAGTCTACTTTCTCCACTAGAGGGCTTTGTGGTTCAGATGGGAGGGGGTCAACCCCTCTGCCTCAGGGTGGCTCTCCTGCAGGGGGTGTGGGGTGTCCAGAGGAACCCAAAGTGCCTCAGTGACAGGAAGAAATGGACTAGGAGCCCCAAGGATGCCACTCCCACTGGGCCTCTGTTGATTTTTTAGGCCCCCCGAGGAGGAAGGTGTGAGTCAGCCTTGGCTAAACGCAGGGCTTGGGGTGCCAGGTGTCCCCACGTAAACGCCAGACCTTCAGAGAGGCTGTGTACCGCGGGAAGGGGATGAAGAAAAAGCACTTCGCTTAGAGGGTAAATGAAATATTTAACACGAGACGTAAAACGTACGAGCAGACATTTAAATGCGAACGTGAAATTACTCATATACAGGGGACTCCTCACATCACAGAGGGATCACGGCGTCCCTTTAAGGTGCTTTTCTGAAAAGTTTGTTTGCAAATTTGAAAATCCTTCATCAAGAGGAAACTAAAGGCTGAAGAATTTCTGGATTCTGCTGTTCATGAATCACTAAAAGATTATGACAAAGCAAATCGGAGACCAGAAGATGTGAGAAGTTTCCTGTCTCGTTTAAGATACTTCATTTGATGGCAAGGGAATCTGGACTCTTCGACAGACAGCTCTGATAAGAGCCAGCAGCCCCAGGCAAACCAGAGACAGCTTCCATTCAGCACCTCCGCAAAGGAATGGGTGGGGCGGTGCTGCTGAGAAGGCAGGGGTATTTCTTAGCTTTGTCACCCCCCCCCCCCCCCCCCCGTTACCACTGGATCCTCCATTTCCCTGGAAGGAATAACATTAAAGCTTTGCTATGTAAACTCAGAGCAGAGCTGGTGGGGGACTAGGAAGTCTGATTTCTCCTCTCCAGCCAGACAGACCTGGAGCAGAATCCCAGGGAACAAGTGGGCGTCCTGGCTCCCACGACACCAAACAATCAGGTTATATCCTGAGCCTACAGCTGAGGCGAAAATGCAAGCAGATCTGGGGCGCGGTGGCCCTAGAGCTGACTAGAAAAAAGGATCTCGTGGGCTGAAGAACCAGAACCTTACACAATAGGATCAAACACTCAATTAGATTTACCCATATTAATTTACTCAGTGAGCCCCGTGGAGGACCAACCACAATGAATACTGCAAGTTTTCTTTCTGGGTTCCTTGAGGACAGAACTATAAAGTCATAATAAAATTCTTAATTACTGGAAGTGCTATTTATAGGAAAGTTGCTGAGTCTGGAAAATGAGCCTAAAAACAGGTGTTAGGACTAAACGTATACCACAGGAATAAAAACGTCACTGCCTGCTTTAAGTAGGTCAGTGAAAACACTTGGCAAGAAACAAAACTTCCAATAAAGCATCTGCCTTCCTCCATCCCCTACACTCTGAGGACCACTGCGTCGGTGTAATTATTCAGCAAGCGGTTAGGAGCATGGTTCTTTGGTGGCTTCAGAGGGGATGGCGACCTGGTCTTTGACCTCAAGGAGTCTGCAGCATGGTGTGCTAAGACTCGAAGACACCTGGATGGCTGGTGAACAGCCAGGCCATTTGCTTGTCTGTTCCTGAAATTATATGCTTGACCTTTTATGAAATTACAGAAACCTCAAATGCCACGGCCAGAGCAGCGACAGCAAATCAAGTTTTGTTTTCCTCCTTGTCTGTGGGCACTCAATTTGTCAGGTCAGTTTCCCATGAAGTTTGACCCAAGGCTAGAGCTCGAACTACTCGGAGATATGTCTGATTTTTACCAACTTGAACTGAATCTAATTTTTCAGGTTTGTGCTAAAAATAGTTTGGAGAAAGCTCTCTTGTTTAACTTAATGACTCTCAGCCCTGGGGCAGTCTCCTCCTTGCCCCTTCCCTCAGCCCGGGAGCACGGTGGAATGCTTATGGAAAGGGTGCTCTGGAATAACGTGCTTTTAGTTGTTTGCTCTGTTTTGAAGGTTTTTGAAAAGGTTTCGTGGAAGATGAAACGCAGCTTCTCAGGCCTTCCTCTACTATAGCACTTGGGGAATTCCATGGCAATCCTTCGCTCATAGGTCAGGTTCCCCAGCAAAGGGGCTCTGTCTTGACTCTCTCTGCAGCCCCAGAAGTGCCAAGAAGGGGCTCCATACATGTTGGTGGCAGTTAGGACAGTGACAAGACCCCGCCCCCAACACCAGGAAAGAGGGGTTAGTAAACAGCACCCTTTGTTTGCCAAGTAAGCATCATAAAGCGAAATCTCAGCCTCTGTAAGCAGAGAAGTGAGGCATCCCCGAGTGTCTTGTCAGACAGCTCGAGTACACTTTTAGTTTGAATTCGAACGTGGGTCTTATGGTTATCAGGTGCCAGAGCACCTTTAAGAAGGAAAGCAGGACAAATGCTGGCAGGTAGCTGAGAGATCCTTAAACCTCTTCACATGAACTTATCTTCCACATCCCACTTCAGAAGGAAATGCCTTCTAATGGTAGGTACAGGGTTCTCGAAAATTCTGAAGATTTTCTAGGTGGATGCAATCCATGTTGTTGACACTCAAGTCCTGTCTCGTGCAGGTGGGTTTGGGCCCGTCTAGGTTCACCGCCAGAGCCAGCGCTTCGCTGTGTACTTCTCCAGGTTTACAGGTGGAGGGGGAGAGAGGGAATCACAAGCAGCTAGCATTTTAACCCAGTGCTGATGCCTGCGAGACTAAAACACGTGGGCAGTGCAGGCGGGGAGGAGGCTGGGAGCCACCTGAGACACCATTCAGTGATGCGACCACATCACTGGTACCCTGGGCTCAAACGGTAATTAGTCCACACAGAGCGAGGGAGCCAGAGAGCCACAGCTGAAGGGCATCTCACTGTAAACCCCTGACCCGTGCTCGGACCTCTTCTGAGCGCTTTTCAGCTTTTCGAGTTTTCTTTGGGGCCTCGAAAGGCTCCACAGGACAGCTTCAAAAGTCCACTAACTTCTGTTTGGACATCCTAAGGGCTCCCAAGCTCGCTGGAGACGGTGCTACCAGGAGACAGGCAGAAACGAAGAGGACCTGGCAGCCACCACGACCGGATGTGCTGGCACAGGACCCCGGCAAGGGGGCCTGGGCAGCTCTGGTGTTGCTTCATTGTTGTGGGGAAACCTTCCCTGCGAGAGCGTATTGTTACCAGAGGAGGGACGTGCTTGCTCTTGTTAATACACATTCATCCTTCAAAAGACGGCAGAATGCACCCCTGCAAGCAATGTGCGTGCCATTCAAAACATTCCGAGCTCGCTTATATTTTCCTGGACCTCTGGAAAATATTAAAACAACGTTTCGTGAGAGCTCTGGGGACGAGAGGGCAGATGCCGTATGTCCTCGTTCAGTGGGAGTTGTCTTCTGTTTAGGCTCTGACAGTTCATACAAGAAGACCCAAGATATGAACTCATGCAAAATGAACACAATCCAAACTGGAAAGAAAGAGATTAATCCGGGATGGGGAGATGAGAAGTTTCTATTGTGGGAAGACCAGGACCATGGAGCTGAGACACCATCGCGATGGGAGGACTCGCCAGGACAAACAGCACGCGGCCGCCGCCCCCCCCCCCCCCCCGACTCAGCAGATGACGCTCACTGGCCAGGGACCAGACACCCCGCAGCCGGAGGGCACGGCAATCTGCTAAAGCCAGGATTTTCTGCTGTGGAGGAGACTAAGTCGAAAAGGGTTGGATTTACGATTAGAAAAAGTACAAATGAAATAAACAGACATGCATGTCCATCCATTATACCTTGGGAATGGCTTTCCCGATTTAACTTCTGTCTTCTTGGCACAGGGACAAATGTGGCCTGTGTGGCTTTGGCTCAGCTAAGCCACATCCTCACGGAGACCCCCTGTCCGAGGCAGGAGGCAGTGGAGTTGAGTGGTCCAGAAGCGCGGGTTTGGGAGCTGAGCTCGAAGCCATGCCTTGCCGAGCACTTACTGGCCGAGCACTTGCTTACTCGGGCGTTCAGCTTCTCCAGGCGTTCTTTATGGAAAACGGAGACAGTACTGATACTGTGGGATTATTATGATAATTAAACGAAGTATCCTAAGTTAAGGGCCTTCTGTATGGTTTATGCTCCATAAACAGCAGTTGTTCCTGTAGGCGAGGTGTGAGGGAGCTCATGAGGATGTTTCTGTATTCGGCAGTAACACAAGCTTCGTGGTGGGAGTGGGCGAGAGGGGAGGGGGACAGGGGGCCTGGCAGGCTCTCCTGAGGGGTTTGCCATGCTCGTTACTCGTGCGCCTCCCCCCAAAAGCGGCTGCTCTAGGGGGTCACTGGCACTGTCGTCGGCAATGTCTCGGCCCAGCCGATATTTTGGGGGGCGAAGTCTGAGACACGTTGCTCCAGGGTAGCTGCACGAGGGCCCCACTGCCTCAGTCGGGCAGGTGGTGAAGGGTGCACGTCAGCGGACACTGGCCAAACTCGGGCCCCTCACGGTGTCTGAGGCCCTGGGAGACTTGCAGCCCTGAGTGGGCGTGGATCTTCATCTCCAAGTTGAAGGCCTTGGAGAAAAATAAGTTCTGGGTCTTGCAGGTACAACCTCCAGTGCAAGGCATCCTCTCTGAGAGGAAGTGGAGGGGAGCTTGGAGCAATCTTTCCGCCGCGTGTTGAGAAGCAGCTGGGTAGGGCACACCCCCTCGGGGGGCAAAGAGTTGGGGGGTAGTGTGCGCACCCCAGGTCAGCCCCCAGGAAGCCAGCCTACACCTCCCTCAAGGAGCGAGACGAGTTCCCCTGGCTCTTCAGTGCCAGGCTTACCAGTCCAAGAAGAAACTGCTGGCTGACCAGTTTCCCCTTAAGAAACAAATTCCAATCCTGACGCTGGGCTCGGGGTGGAGGCTGCCTTAACCGGGGCTGTAACTATCACTTGTCACTTCTCTATCTGGTAGCCGCCAGCTACCGTCCCTGATCAGCTGTCAGGATCCCAGGGATAAACCTTTCACTCTAAATCCTTCCCTCTGGTCCCATAAGAAAGTCTGGCTCATTCATTTTAAAACACTTTAATGTATTAAATGCCATTTTTTGGTTGGGATCAGTACCTAGGCACTTTAAAGCTTTCCAAAGTTGTTATATTTAATTTTACTAAAGTACATGTTAGAGATATACACCCCATATAAGAACGTCTTGCCTCTACAAAATGTCTCCAAAAAACGTAGAAAATACTACTCAATATATATATTTTTTAACAAAATAAAAGGACTTACCTGAAAGATCTGGCAAAGTTTTGCTGAGTACATTAAAAAGAAAAATCAAAGTCCTTAATTTATTGATCGTCCCCAGGAATCACTACATTTTTCAAATCTGTTGTTAGATGGGCTGTTCTTTCTTTAAAATGTTTTTTTTTCATCTGGACTTGAGACATTAACCTATTCCATATGTGCCACAGACTGCAAATAAAGACCCGATCTTGGAAAACACAATGCCAAACGTTTCCTCTAAAGTTCGAGGCAAATGATACCCTTCTCACCTCTCTACACATTCCTTGACAACAGCAAAATTTCCATCTCCTATTGTCCTTCCGACTTTATACCGCTCTGTTATTGTGGCTGGAATCTGGAAGCCTTCCTCCGACACTTCTGAAAGAATCATTAGTATGGTTTTATTGGTAGAAAAGGGAACACAGATGTTGTGCAAAGGAGACGTTTAGAAGTTGAGAAGTATCCTCGAGTAGACTGGCACTGATTCAGAACCAATGTGTCACTTTCTGTACAGCAAGGCCAGCCCCTCCATCCCTGTTGACGTTGTATAATCCACAGTTTGTACCAAGACAAATGATGAACCAAAAGGAAATGTAAAATGGATGAGGCCTGCTCCCACCTACGTAAAAGCGACTCCTGCTTTCTGCTGCAGTGGGGATTCTGAGCAGGAAGTTTTGCTTTTCATTTCATGCCAATTTGATCAACAGTGTTTACTGAATACCCTTGGTGTACAGAGAAACGACATTCCTAGGTCTGGAGGAAAATGCCGTCCGTAAGGGACTCTGGGCTGCTTGACATTCAACAAGCATGAAAAATGCCTGCTCTTTGGACACTTAGCTTTACTACATCCTGAAATCGAGACCTCCGTAAAATTCCTCATGAACTAAGCAGTGATTGCTCCCCCTCCCCAATATCAATGAGCAGATTTTAGACAAGTGTTCCCACCAGCAACCTGCGTAGCAGATGTTGAGTTAAAATTGCAGTATCTATTATGTCTGTGAACAGAACAGTTTTGTAGTTTCAATTATGTTAGTGCCACTAACACAACACATTTTCCCCCCTTAAAATGCATTTTGAAATATTTTACAAATGCCTAATAATGCTTTAAATATCTAAGGCCATAAAACTAAATAAGCCACACTTAGGGGCACATAAATATCGTGGATAACCTTTAACATCTTAGGGGTATAAAAAGCCCTTTATAGCTGGGCTCTAAAATTTACATGCTTTAAAGCTTTAAATCCTGGCTCTCCCTCAGGCAACCTGAATACAAAATGTGATGGAAGCCTCGTGTGCTTTCTAAATGTGCTCCTTTTCTGACCTTTAATCATAAACTGAGACTAAACATTTCTTCTCAAAATAAAATTAAAACCTTAGGTGGCAAATAGGCTTCCTTGGCGATTTTTGTATTCTTGTTTAGTTTAGTCTGCATGGTTGGGGAACAGGAAGTGGAAACTCACAATCATCAGACATCTGCTTTGGGACCCTTACTTACGCTGCTTGTGTGATCATTTCCAATCTGCACCACTCTGGATCCTAGAGTGGGTGAAATTTCTGGACAGCATTGTACAGATGCAGGATGTTCGCTGCTGCCACGGTTGCCCCTGGCATTTGTGCAGCCTCTTCACCTCTTTATAGGTGACGTTTGACGCCTAACTCACTAGAAGTTATCTCAGTGGTCTCCAGAATAAAGTGAGAGCTGGAACCTAGCCTCCCTAAGCCCGTCGTCTCACCCCAAATAAGCCACAATTCTGCCTCTGTTTGAAGGATTCAGCCTGAGGATTTTTGTCTAGTCCATGGTTATTACCGGAGACAGTTGGAGAAGTTTCAAATCCACTGTAAAGCACCCAAATTTACAAAACATCTCTCAGATGACATGGTCTTAAGGCTCTTTTCTACACGGATAATAAAAGTAACCATCCTTGGCTGTTGGAGGCAAGCCTGACTTTGGATGGGAAATGGAAGGAGGTGCTTCCGACCCTTCCGTCCAGTGGGCGCCCAGCTGGAGCACATGGCATGGGATTCCCCCCTGACTATTGAGAAAACGTAGCTTTTAGGCTTTTGCCTAAGAAGACTTAGCCAAAGGCTTAGTCAAGGCCCATTTCATTTCATTAGGTAAATAAAATACATTGGAACAAAAGAGACCTCTGAATGGCTGGATCTCATACTTCTGGAAATACCAAAAAAGGCTGATATTGCATGGTAGTCAGAAAATAATCCCTGGGTAAGTCACATATCCCCCCAAACGGCACTTTTTGGGAAAATTTAATCATATGATTTAAAACAAATAAGGGGTACTGATCCTTTAACAGTGGCTCGATCATACCGGTTTTTACTTTAGTTTCTAAATACTTTCCTGTAATTGATTTGAGCCTGATAAAAAAAACCCCCGGTGAGTCCTGTATTACAATCTCCATTTCATAGAAGAGGCTTATCCAAAACAAACCGGTAGTTGTTAGCAAAAAAAAAAAAAAAGTTGACTCTAGAATCCAGGTCATCTGACCACTTTCTAAAGTGAATTAGCTTAAGGTACAAAGAATATTTTTGCAGTTGCCATCGATTCTTTCTGTAAAGCCAGACTTTCACATACTGACTTCACTTAGGTTAGAGAGTCTCTGCAGGGCTGTTACAGTCAATCACGAGAGAAAATGTTCTTAATGTTCTAAATGTGAACAGAATTTGGGACAAAGGCAACAATTACCCCCTTGTATTTGAAAAGTGGGCAGCAGCTGGCCTTCTTAGAATGCTTATGCCCTCAGAGGGTGGGGAACTTCTCCACATGAGGCCAACACCCTCTTCCTGCCCCCAGTACATACTGGTCCCTGGTGGGAGCCACATTTAGTCCTATCCCCTTGCTATAACCCTTTGGAGCTGCTTCAGGCTCAGTCTGCTGGGGAAGTGACAGCCCCCCGGTATAAATGTAGCCAACCCATCCTCTGCCCAGTACAAGCAGAACCTGCTCCTCAGACAGCAGGTCCCAAGCTCACCACCTTCTCCAGGTCCGTCATTCTCATCCATCGAGCTGCAGACTTTGGTGGACGCGAGTGAAGTGGAGGAGCCACCATGCTGGGAGCTCTGTGGGGGAAGAGGAACAGAGGATAAAGATCGTCGGTCCGAGTGCCCGAGTCTCGAGGTACCGGGCCTAGCCCAGAATCTCGGGAGGTAACTGCACCCACCACCAGGGAAGGGTTGGGCTTAACCCTCGGAAAGGGACGCTCTCACACGATTCAGTCAGGGCTAGCTCCCCCCTCCACCCTATTAACCAGCAATAGATGGTGCTAGCTGTGTCTGGCTAATCACTCTCGACTTGGACGTTCCATGACTTTTCATTTCTTATTTTCAAAACCAGCACCCTTTGGCTCGCTGTTTAGGTTGGGCAGATTTTAGGTACCTCACCTCACTCCTCCACAGTCTATCTGCAAATAGGTTTCAGGTAAGGTGTCATTCTGATCTCTCTTTTTTGTTTTTTTTTTCCTATTCTTACCATAGAAAAAATTTTTCTTCCTTTTTCTATGGAATATCCTTTAAAAAACATTCAGCTTTGCCACATCCTTGGAGAAAGGTTAAAGAGTGGGTTTGTTAATTCCACTTTGAGATAAAGAAATAAGCACTCAGCAAGTTATCGACATGTTAAATATTACAGAACACCAATATTTCCTTATTATTACCTTTATTCCTGAGGCAAAAACAGGACTGAACACCTAAGTTTTGTGAATCCTTTGTAATTTTGGTGTATTTGGACCCAAGACCCACGAGAGCAAACCAGGTAACAACTGTATTACAAAGCTCACGGGATGAAACGATACCAAACATTTAACACTGTGATCAGCCACGAGGCAGTATCTTTAACAATGAACATTTCCATCTCTGCACCGATGCCCTGAGAAAACAATTTGGACATTTCAGTGCTATTTCTAAACAGTGAACACAGCTTGTCCTAAAAGATTGTCCTTCTGTTTCCCTGGGTTTATCCATTTGGTTGGCCTGATGGGAGCCAGGAGGCGGTGAGGGGGCGGCCCTGGCTCGTGGTGCCGGCTGTCTGTGGAGCAGAGAGAAGGGAGAGAGCATCTGTAGTTGAATTAATAATGAAGAGGGGGCGAGAAGCAAAGTTGACCTAGTTTTCCTCTGCTTACCTGTCTCCTTTCAACCTCCTCCTGTTCCATCCAGCCTTAACTGTGCACAGAGTAGGAGGGGAGAGAAGTTTGACATACTTTCATTGTGCCAAACAGTATATTGCATAGGAAATTCAAAGATTTTAGTTCTCACCCAAAGGATGAAGATAGTTGGTCAATTGCTACTTAAGTCATTGCAGGGCCATTTCAGAACAACGTGCTAAGAAGAGCACGCACCATTGGATGAGTTCATCAAAGTTGACACAATCAGGATCAAAGCTAAATTCACAGCAGCGACGCATCTGGAAGTTTCGGGGTTACCCTAGTACACCACACCCCTGAAGGTCACCTAGTTTGTGTGGGGTGCCCTTTATCTTCCAGTTCCTAGGAACCCCTCATCAATCACCCTCGTGACTGGAGCTGTTTCCCATCCTCTCTCATTCAGCCTCCCTTTGTGACCAGCAGCACACACTTGTCCTATGTCAGGCCAGAGAGAGCAATTCAGATTGTGACCTTGACACAGACTTTTCCTTGGTGTGACACTAACTGTATAGTCATAACCAACTCTGTCGAAGGTACTGTAAAAGCATGAGCCTCTAAGCAGAGTGCTCTGCTGACTTTTATGGATGCTTGTTTGCGAAAATCTTGTACTTATAATATTGGAATACGAGGTTGAGACAAGGCAGATTTACAATGTCCAGGTCTGGAGAAAAGAAACATTGACACTACTACATTTGAGGGGCAGGTGTATGTTTTCTCCCAGAACAGGGAGATCTTTTATTCCCTGCGTCGTTGCTTTTGCTGTAGACGTAATGCTGTTCCAAGCAGAAAAGCCATAAGAAAATGTCTAAAACGTAGACCTTCTCTTCTGGGCTTTCCAGTCCTTGAATTTCTTCCAGCAGCGCCACAAATGGTGTTTAATAATGTAGACACATTGTGGTCTGGGATGGCAGGTGCTGTCTTGTCATATGGTGTTTCAGATTTTAGAATACAAAGACACATTCCTTCAGAATCAAGCACGCAAATTAACAGACTAGAAGCGTGTTTCCCAGCAAAGATGTCCACAACTTATGTACTCAATTCCAAAATCGTGTTCTTTTAATAAAAACATCAGATACTCAATACAGAACTCTGACCCAGATGATATGAAAACATCTTTTAAGGTGTAATGTTTTATAAACTTGCTGGTATTATTCACTAAACTGCCTTATCAACTAATGAATTGCATTTTCAATATGAATTGCATTTACAATACCAAATGTCTGATGCCCTGAATGCTTGCCACAGTGCCAGCTGTGTTTTCTCTGCCTTATGAACAAGAACCCCTCCTGATTTTTAGGCTCTGGCAAAAAAAAAAAAAGAAAAAAAGAAAAAAAGAAAAAAAAAGTAGGGTTAACACAAGTCTGCTTATGTTTAAAATTGCTTATTTTCAACTTTAGGTTTGAGAGTGTACTTCAAGTCATATCAAATTCCATGCTGTCTGATGGCACCAGAAAGAAGAACATTTAATTACAAATAGGGAATTCTGAAATGAAAAGTTATCATTTTATTTACTATGCCCAAATAAAGTAAAATAAATGTATTAAATTTCCAGAGGTGTTATCTCTTCTTTTTCCCAAAGAAGTAAGATAGTTAACATTAGACACTTACCCAAGACAATGACCATTCACGGATTCAAAGAATTTCAGGGACTGAAATGGACCTCACAGATTATCTGTTCTACCCTACTTCCAAAGAGACCTACAGAGACCAAATTCCCACTACAAAAATCCCAGCCCAGTGGTCAAATGGCCTCTGTCCAAAGATCTCCAGTACTGAACTCATTACTTCCTGAGACGGCCCCCTAACTGTTAATGAGGCAAAGAAAATTCTTCCTTAGGTTAATGTCCGAATGATGTCCCTCTACGTTTTCTAGTTTTCGTTCTTAGTTCTCATCTCTGAAGCCACCTCGCACAGGTCTAATTCATTTCCCAGGGCAACGATGCTGTAGACATTTGGAAATAGCTACTGGGCTCTTTCCGTGTCTTCTCTTTTTCAATGTCAATATTCCCAGTGTCTTTGGTCATAAAACAGAGTTCCATGACCCCTGACCTTCCAGTTGTCAGTATCTCTGATTAATGCTGGTGCTCAAAACACATGCAATATTCTAGGTGTACCCTGACCAGCACAGAACAGAGAAGGACAGAGCGTTCTTCCTTGTGAATAGAATGCTAATGCACTTTGAGATCATACTGATTTACCAGTAACATAACTTTTAAGCCTACACTAAGCTCACACTGTGTCAGATCTCCCTATCCTATATCTGAAAGGTTGGTGTTTTGGATCAAGTCTAAGACTTCTCATTTATTCATAGTAATGTCATATTTATTACATTCATATCCTTCCAGCCTGTCATTTTTTTGGATTCTGATTCTGTCACCTAACATTTTTGCTCTCTCCCAGCTGAAGTCATTCATTAATCACCATGGCCCTTTGTGTACACTCGTTGCTAACCCTAAACATACTGCCTTAGTGTGGGAACATTTTGATTATTGCCCATAGGTCCAATTGAAGGATTGTAAAAATAGTAAAGGGAAAACGTGTAGGTTCTTGTTCTTTAGAATTAATCCAGTGAAGTGGATCAGCCTTTATTTGTGACCTACAGAAGCTGAAAAGCCTACTTATATTTTTTCATGCTTATAAATGAAATCGATTTACTTACATGGTTTTTCTGAGAAGATAAACCATTTTATAGCATGTATGGTGATAAGATTTTGTGTTTGCTTCTGTCAGTTTGCTAATTGTAAGGCATATAAGTGTACAGTGCAAAACATACAGTTATTTTCAAATTTAATGCAAATAGCTGCTCTAAGAGGTCTTGTGACATTTGAAATGTCATCACCTCCAAGCAGATTTAATGGGAACCAGGTGGACAGGTTGCTGGCACCTGGATGCTTTTACGGCACACCTTCATAAAAGCACTGCCCGAAGTAAGAACACATCCTAAGTGTAGCTATTTAGCTTGGGATCACGTAACAGATGGAGAACATATCACACTTTTTGAAGTAAGTGAGAAAACTGACATAACAGCTCTAACCACATTTTACCAAGATGTATCGACCATGTAGGAAAAAACAGTCCGTTTCAAATATAAGTGGTATGACCTACTCCTGTCATTTGTATTAATGGTGTCACTCAGCTGGGGTCCACACTGAATAAAGATCACAAAAATATCCAATCAATCCAATTGATTTAATCAAGGTAGAAAAATCTCACCAGGTAACTCTTGCTTTGTCTGGATAACTGTATTATTTCCGCTTCACATTTTGCGTTGGTATACAGTTATTACTGTGTTAAGATTTATTTGGAAAATGACAAACAGAGAATTTAGAAATCAACTGATCAATTTTATAAAGGAAACACAACCAACAGATATTTAACAAACTCAAACAGTTGTCTCGGTGATCCTGACTTGAGATCTACAGAGTCTCTAAAGATGACCTCATATAACAAAATTAAATCATAATCTTGGTGTAGACAGCTTGAAATCCAAGGGACTCTATGTGTATATAGAAAAACCATACATTTATTTACTTTCCAAGTGGGTACAGACTAATAAGATGATGACATCAATCTGCAATAAGTATTAAGGCTCCATTATTTGAGACAAGGCACAAGTTTTCCCAAATTTTCCAAATTCCTTTGTCTGCATTCTCCATAGCATGTTCAACCTAGCGTTTATGGTGTAGGCAGTCATGTGCATAACTCAGCATGAATACTGAAAAATGCCAAACGTTAGCATAAAGATCTGGTCAAAGTTTTTAAAAGACTGTAGAACTGTTATTCATGAAATTGGGTTTACTTAGAGGAAGGGAAAATGAAAATGGAAATGTTGGCATTAAATCTGTTAGTGAAGCCATGGGAGCCAAGATTTCAAAAATAAACGTGTTTAGTTACAACTCTGTTGTATCAGGCAGTCTGCTCACTTAAGGCCAGGACCTATAAATTCAGAATCTGAGCCATTTGTCTTGGTGGGCACCAGGTCTCCTCTTATGAGTTTCTCTTCATGAAATCACAGTTTGGAAGGGGACCAGGAAAATGTCTAGTTTAGCTCCTCTCAATAAAATAATTCCCCCCGTGACTTATTCCTCAATTCTGATTCCCAATCCGTGATAAAGGGAGCTTACCACTCTTTCAGGCATCTGCTCCATTTTATTTTAAACTCTAGCATATGAAAAAAGTATAAGCACAATTTGGAATTCTATAAATTTGTAAACATACTTTCCAGTCGTACCATTATTGCCTTAAGCACTGATTACATTTAGGTTATCAAGGAAATAATACAGAGGACCCATTAAAGCAAACTACAATTTTAAGGTAAGAATGAACCTCATAAAAATGTTAGATTTAAAACCAGAGCTTTAGACTTCTATGATAATTTGAATGTAAAAATGCTTTTTTCTAACTAGGCCAGTAGAATTTTCTGTTCTCCCTTATACTAAACTATGAATGAAATAGATTGTGGATTTTTGTTCTATATTAAAGTTGGGTAATCAAGTATTTTATTATATACTTGTTTATTTTATACATTTATTTATTGAGTGCTTTTAAAATAACTTCCAATCACGCACATACCTATTTACATGCACATTTTTTCCCCCTGCAAATTAGATGACCTTGGGGAAAATGTTCTTCATACCTAGGAGGAAAGTTAGTATGTTTAAAATTTCTTTGTTTCAACCAATTGCCAGTTCATTTGAAATATTCACCCTTAAGACAATCCTGAGAGGAAAGTGTATTAATGATTTTAATATAACCTAGTAAAACAGAATTCTTCATCAGAGAGTCTTATTTCATTGTTATTGTCGGTATTTTATACCTTAGATGTCTTTTGCAGTATCTCAAGGATCACTTGTTTGTGCAAATTACATCACAAGAACACCACAAATGTGATTTATGAAGGTAGCCCTTACCCCACACAGTCATTTCAATTTTAGCATCTACTGATCAAGTTTTCTGAAAGAAACCCACTGAACAGCATTAAGTTGTTTTTCCTGTTTATTGTATAGTTATTCTAAGGTGGTAAGTGTCACAAAGTTAACTTTGAGTGGAATAACATGGTCCAGTGTGAAACACAAGGTACAGCGTTTTACAATGAAACCAACAGCACAAAACAATGGAACTTTCAAAACTGGGTAGTTCAATGAAACACTTCCTCATTTCGCTCTATAAAACTCTGCTGCTGGCCTCAATTGATGGATTTTTAAAGCATGTTGCTGTTTAAAACAGTTTAACACCAAATACACATCCAAGAGAATACACATCCAAGCAATTCAAACTGTAAGCAGGAAATATGTCAACCTCTTTGTGAAAACTGTGTCCAGATTTATAGTATTCATGGCGTATTTTTAAGTAAAATGTCCTAGAATAAATAAACTCAATTCCTTGCTTGTTGATGAATATAAACTAAAAAAACAAAAACAAGAAAAACCACCAAGAAAAAAAAAAAATCACAAGAAAATTCGCTTTCATAGTTCTTTGCCTATGACCTTTCAGATACCTACTACCCTGGCTTCAAAAACATTTCGTGGCCATATATAATACAAACATCCATGTATTACATGCATCATTTATACTATCTTGGAATTTATCCATCATCTTTACTAAAATGAACTACATTTTAAAGACACTATATATCATGCTCTCTGAAAAATTATGGCTAGGCCTCAGATTTCCTATCTTTTTCCACATGCGTTACAGGTACAATATTACAAATATCTTTCAGCTGACAGTATAACAAGCTGCAACAGGCAATTGGTGTGCTGAATTCAACACAGCTCTAATTTTCACACTATACTTCTGTGGGATACAGTTGTCACCAACATGCACAATCAGGGATGCTAGCTAGCAAGGCTAATGCAGATACACACAAGTAGGCAAATGTAGGCATATATAGTATCTTCATTCAATTAACATTTGTGTATATATATACCTGCATATACTTATATAGGTATATAATCACACAGACAGCAAGTATAGTAAGGTTACCACTGAAAATACATCAATACTTTAGAACAGAGTTTTGAAGAACACACAAAACTGCCTTACAGGTTATCTGGCTTTGTTATTAAACTTACTTCACATCAAATACAGTTTGGATTCTCCTCTATTTATATTTCAATATAATACTCAACTCCTCACAACTCTATAAACCAATACTGCCTTTTTCAGCGAATACTGACTGATAATCACTACATGTCATACACATTAGAGAAACACCATCGATAGTACATAATCATTTTAATAACTGAATATCAAGACATAACAATATAAGCATTCAGGTAAGCTTATATTTAATAGTTAACAATATTAAATTTATCTGAATTTGAAAATGTTTTGTTAATCTGTTTATCCAGATTTTTCAAAATAATTTAGTACATCTGACTATTTGGAACCATTCTGCCGTACTAGTTTAGCAAAGTACCTTTGAACTTAAACATGCCCCAATTAATATGTCACAAGTAACGATTTATGACATGAAAGGTTTTACATAAAATTCCACAAGAGCCAGTAACTTATAAGGCTGTGTCACAAATACCATACTTTACTATGTATGGTCTATAAACACACACAAATACACAATACACAAATACACAAGTAACCACACCCATATATACAGTAAGCCCTGCAAGTTTACATAAACACCTACACACCTGGGTAGGTACATGGCCACATATGAAAAATTTAGTAGTCCAATGGCTAAAATACATGGAATTATTTTTCAAGAATATTATTCTATATATTCATTCATTTGTATTAAGAAATGTGGCTTTAGACTTCACTGTTTTTAAATGAAAAAACAAAAACAAAAACAAAAAACCAAAACCCAATCACATAAAGATTTGCAGTGGATGCAACCAAACATACCCCTGCTGGTTAACACAGGGAACACATACATATGGTACATAAATGTTGGTTCAAAATGTTTTTAGAAGATATTTGAGTTTTTCATATTTAGATGAGCCAATATAAGGACACAGGGAGGTGTATAGATGGGTGGACCTGTCACTTCTTCAAAACCTATGATAGTATGAAAACCTTGTGCATTCCCAACCCCCTCACCCCCACTTAATTGACTAAACAAGACAAAGAAGAAACAAACGAACTGATTTCCAGAGCTAGTCTTTTGAGTTCACACTGAAGTTTAGACTTGATATACCATTAGGTTTGGCATTTCTAAAATGCTGAAGGCAGGGAAATACTTATTATATCTTTCTCTATGATGTCTAAGGGGAAAAAAAAGTAAGTGCAAATGAAAAACAGTATCAAACTTTTACCTAGAGTGCAATGTCTTCACAGAACACTTAAGGTTTAGCTTAAGGACAAAAATGCATTGCTTTTACCTAGTAGAACAATTAAAAATTTTAGTGTCTAATTAAAAAAAAAATTCTAGACGTTAAGTAAATCTTAAGTGCCTACAAATCATCAATTCGGCTCCACCAACGGACTGAAAACTTCTGGTTTGTTGCTGTGGATTTTTTAAAATTTCTGCTTTAGTAAAATGGAATTATGCTTGCGTAGAAAGAGATCTCAAAGTCTATAAATGGTGTGCTGTTTCAATCTCTGAGGGATTTTAGTTTCTAAAAGTAAATGATATATATTGCCCCTGAACAGTCCTTTAATAAAAGTCATATGTTCAAAAGATTAAATGCTGTGGAATAGCATTTCCCTTGGAACTGCTTGAATGGAAAGTTGGCCATGATATCTACTGGCAATTAGTACAAGTCCAGTTTCTTTTTGCCGTGTCTAAACAAAGCCCTGGGCTTCCTAGCAGTTGGTGATATCTGCCACTTATCCAGAACAAACAGCATTTATTGGACCCTTCGAAGCAGTAGTTGTCCATAAGATTGACAGTTCAGGGAAATTAAAATTATTGGAATTTATTTTTGTTCTGGACCATCTGACCCCACCAGATTTAAGTTAACTGTTCCACTGCTTTCTTTGCATTTCTGACAGTTCAGTCAAATACATACTAATCTTTTATGGACTCAACTGTATTAAGTAATGCATTTTACAAAGACATAACTAGAACAGACACCAGCATAGGCAACCTCACAGATGTTTACTGTTTCAGCTAAAACAAAGCAGCCTTTTGATCTCAGCAGGAGTCTGCTCATTTCTATTGGAAACAGTTTTAAAACCTGAAGTCTGGAACAGGTATTATTATGAACTGTTCTTTCAAGATGGAATGGTTCAGTTTGCGGTTCTCGAATAATCTGCCAGAGAAGTGTCTTTCTCTCCAACAGACAGGATAATGAGGCACTAATTATGTAAGGCTAAGTTTTCAATGCTGTTAGGTTGCCTGGACTTTTTTTTTCCCCTTCTTTTTCTTATGGTTGGAATATTTTATTCACTTGGAAAGTGAGATAGTAACATATGTAACTATAAACCAGATGGTAAAATTTGATAGTTGAGCAATTTATCAAGGAGATAAATTGATAACGTTTAAAACAGTATATGACAACTGAATTTCTCGCCATCTTGAATCGAACATTTTGTTTTTAAAATCAGTTTTCAAGTAAAATTTGAAAAAAACCCAAGTAAAAGCCTCCAAATGGCAGCATACATTTTTAATTTATCACCTACCGAGATATGTCAAGCCTGTAAAATATCAAAACCATGCTACACAAGTCTTAAATTGTTAGTGTTTGAACTAGTAAAACTAAATGATCACTAGGGTACGGCTTAAATACAACAGACCATACACATGAAATTAATTTTTAACATTCAGATTTAAAAATAACTATTTTATGTTTAGGCAAAGCTGACTATAATTCCTTAAACAGAGGACTAGAAAAGCAGAATTAGTAGGTTAATGTTTAACAATGGGTTATAATCATAGACCTACTTGGTTGAACACAAAAGAAGTTTTGCATATCAAAATTTCCAAAACACCAGCAAGATCCAGGATTTATCAGCATGGAGATTTGGATATTTTTGGCCAGATTTATGTAGCACCATTTAAAAGAATTTTGCTTTTCAAATTGATTTTTTGGAAGAACTCCAGACACAATTTTTTTAGGTCTGTGTGTTAAGAAAAGTTTCCTAGCTTCAGCTTTTGCACATTTCAAAAATCACATACATGGCTGTAGGGAGGAATTATATAATTTATAACAATGTCATTGAATAAGTTCTTCATGTTAGTATACAGTTTAAGCTATACTTTTGCTGTTTCCAATCAAAGATAAGTTTAAAAAGTGAAATTTACTTGACAACAAAAACAAGGAAAGTTCCTGATGCCTGATGTGAGCATCTTCATGAGACGTGTCCTTGACGTGAGCTTTTCCTCACCTACGTTACACACAAAATGATAAACAGCTCTGAATACTGTCTAGGAAGAAAAAGAACACTACTTGAATATTTTAATTATTTTGCAATAAAAGTACTTTAAAAACCAGCAATCCAAATTTTATAAAGAATATAACTTTGAGGGAAAAAAATGTCTGCTAATGCCATTTTAATCTGCTTGACCAGAAAATGTGTACAGAATTGTACAGAAAAATTCTATCTACATGTCTACTTATGATTAACACGGAAACCTCATCTACAGAAATTATGACTCTGCACTGATACATTCAGAGTATGAATAACTACAGAGCTAACACATCATTCGCGTGTTCTGATACTCAAGGCTGGGCGCATATTGAAATTCATCTAGAACCAGGCCTAGCACAAAATTTTTAGCAATTGAGGGAGTCTGTGTTCAAGGTCCTGCAATCAAATCAATGTAGGAGATATTAAAAAAAAAAAAATCTCCTTCAAGGATTAACACCATGAATATAAAATGTCTGGATATTTACTTTTATATGATTTGGGCTTCATAATTGCAAGGTATGCAAAACTCTTTTGTGCATTTTGCCGTTAGACTTTTGCTTAGGAGACACGAAACCTTCACCCAACCACAAACCATATACATTGCTCCATTGTCTCTTTTACACTGAGTCTCCTACTGAATCCAAGTCCTCCGAAGAGAGGGGGCGATACAGGTCCTGCAAGATGAAGGGCAGTACAGACTCGTTTACTTGGTTTCTTAGGTGCCCTGAGGCGCTCTCAGGAGTGGAGCAACACTGAACGGCATCTTGGTCTCTAATGTCATTAGACCTTTTAGAGTCACCAAGTTTGGATAAGAGGAAACGTAATCATTGACAAACCATCTAAGTAGATAAACATGATGCTTATTTTGCCTTACTGGCTTGATCTGCTCATGAGCTTTTGCTCTGTGTCCAATTGTCTTACAGCCCCTGAGGTCTGTCAGTGTCACCTCTGCTACTATGTGCCGAGGCAGTTCTTTCCTGAACATTTCCTTCCCATTCGGGGTAGAAGAGGAACATCCTGACCTCACACAATAATTTATTAGGAGCCCCAGCTGGCATTCAGCAAATTCTGGTCCCAGAGCAGCAACTCAAGGGTTGCATTTGCACACCGCATACACCCAATAAACATTGCCTTTTCGAAATTGTATGTTTGGAAGACAGAAAGAATGTGAACCTGACCTCCCTGCTCCCTTCCCAATGCTCTTTCCGACTCCCCAACTGCCCACCCATCACCTCCCCTCTTCTTCCCTCCGCCCCTTTCTGCTACGAGATCTCTCTGTTGGTAGCCAGGCAACCAGCTCAGATCTGCCGAGAGCCTCTAGAATCTCAGCTTCTTTTCTATGTTGAACCACCCACTCCTCACATCATCTGACTGATCAGATAATCTACAAAAGTCAGGGATGTGGGAGTATAATGGGGAGCTTCATTCAACCTACACAACACGTTTCTTCCTGATGTATTAAGAAATGGGACCCCAAAAAGTTCATGGGTGGAAAAGATCCTCCAGGATCTGCTTCTGTGACCAAACGCTTCTGTAGACAGCAATTTCAATGACAGTGTTTTGGGAAAAATAAGGGGGTTGCTTTGTACACTGCCACCAGTAATTTCATGAAGAAAAATATCTGGCAAGCAGACACTATATGACTATTCTAAAATACCCAAGGGGGTAACATAAAAATATGATTTTAACGGAAGCAAAAAAAGGTGATTAACCATCATGATTAATATAAATAAAAAATACAGATTTTCTTACTTGTGAAGAAAGGGGTCAAATGTCTCAATACTCCGTTAAAAAAAACCAACAAAACCAACTTGTATTCCTGTGTTTCAAAACGATGTAGGAAGTGTGAGAACGCATGTGTGTGTGTGAGAGAGTGTGTGTGGTGGGGGCAGGCAGCCAACTCATTTTCCTGGCCGTGTTGCTAGGCAACACAGGAGGAAAAATAGAAGTAGCTACTGTTTTCCAATTTGCAATAAAAAGAGTTACTTTATTCTTTGAAGTGTCTTCTTTTAGCATTCGCCATCTTTCACTTATTTCAGTATTTCCTGCATAGGAGTATAGCCAACCATTTGAGAAGAATATTAACCAAATCTGAAACAGGATCAGTTTTCAGGGATATTCTAGGCTCATTTTAACCAGGAGGGATTATTTGATGCAGTTGCTGCCACACCAAGATGAAAGCTCCTCTCACTAAAGCAGCTGGGAATGTTTCTACGCCTTGACGTGGTACACGGATGGAGGATGTGCATTTATGGCCTCTATTCAAAAGCTTGGAAACCGAACCGTCTCTGAATTATCCTGTGCTCTGCTCACAACATGTGCTTAATAAATGCTTTCAGATGATAATAAACCTTTTGTCTCCTTAAAACGCGCGAGATTGTTTTTCCCTCTCACATGCAGTGCTTGCACTGGTAGTTTAAATAAAGACAAAATAAAGACTCTGTGAGAGAACCATCCTGTGTAATCATTCTCCAAGCCCTGGTGATGTTAATTATATAAGCCACTGGCCACACAGCTGCTGGGACCTGGATGGAAATGTTCTGCCTCAGTTGGACAAAGCCACAGTGAAGCAGAGAATATAGAGGGCAGAAGTAAATTCTAGCCTCATTCTGCCAACAAAGGGGCAGTTGAGCCCAGTGCTTTCTATCCCAAGATGGACGTGTCCACTGTCAGCAAGCCGGAGGAAGCTCAGGTCGGTGGCAGAGAGTCTCGTTCTCTCTAATCTCACCTCAACAACTAAGCAGCAGCTAATCCTGAACCCAATTTAATCAGCCCAAAGGATGAAGAGGGATTTCTACACCAGGTGTACTCTCCAAAGCATACACTTCAAAAAAGAGAATGTCCTATGCAAGAGGACCCTCTCTGTCCTACTTCTGATGGCTGCACCTATAGATGGAGGTGTCGCTGGGTAACATTTACAAGAAATCAAAAATCACCCCACTACCCCTTCCGCCACTCGAGGACAGACATTTAAAAGATTAAATTAATCTGGCCAATTCTTTTTTTAACAGGCACTTATTTATGTATTACATATATATTTTATATTTTTAATATATATTTATTTTAATATGTATATGTACATTTGGGGTGTAATTCGTTTATTTCTTTAATGGAGGTACTGGGGATTGAACCCAGGACCTCGTGCATGCTGGGCACGCACACTACCACTGAGCTGTACCCTCCCCCACTGGCCAATTCTTCTTTTAATAGTTCACCAATGATCCCTGCACTTTAGAATGTGGCCAAGAAGAAACCACAGTGAAAACACTCAGATGGAACTGGAAGAGAATGATTGGGTTTTCTATCTGGAAAGAGCCCTTTTTTTTTTTTTTTTTTTTGGTTTGGTTTGGTTTTTCCTAAGGCTTAGAGAGGATAACAAACTTATTTAAGATAACACAGCCATTTAGTGGAGTTGCTGGTGCCAAGCTCCAGGCCGCATCCGGTAGCCTAGACAAGCTAGACCTGACACCAGGAGGCTCCGTGGAGCGAGACAGTACCACCTGGCGTTTGGTGGGCCAGGCTCCAACAGGATCAGGGACTGACTCGGTCCCCTGCTCCCACTTTTAGAGGACGGGTGGTCATGACCTTGGCAGGAGGCTTGAAAAGAGGAGCTTCCATCTTGGATGCAGTTTAAATGTATGGAACTTCGAAGTCTCATTTTAATGCACATGATACAAGAAACTAAATTCAGGAACCCTGGCTTTGAATTCAAAAGCCGCCAAGGGGCGCTAGCTTATTCAAATGCTCAGAGAGCAGCATCCTCAGACCTCCTGAGAGCACACATTCCTCCTCACCTTGCTCGTGAAATCCGGACAATGAAAGGCCTCCCATATCCTCCCCCCTGCACCTTCCCCACCCCTCTCCTCCTTTTATTCTTGCCTTGATGCTACTGGAAAAGACAGACAGCACCAGTGTGAGCGTATCAGAACAGCAGCTCTTCCATCCTGAAGGAAAAGCTAATCCCCACCCTCTTCCTTCACACGGAGAAGCTAACACTGTTTCCGGTAACTTTTTGACTTTAATCTCCACACTCAATCAACTTCTCCATTATTACAGAAGCAGCTAAAAGATAAATGCAGGTTGTGATGAAAGAGAAGGTGCTCAGTGTGGGTTTCATTCCCAAAAACAGCCGTCACATGTACCCATCCCTGCAGTGTGGCCCCTCAGCTGCTCTGGACCACTTGTTCTATATCACAAAGCAACGTCCCGCCAGGGCCCGCCCACCTCTGCAACCCAGGCATGTTTCCTTTTCCTGCTTTAAGGAGGCTGGTGATCAGTGATGATGTCTTTAACGAAACTCATTACACCCAAGGAAGCTCACAAACCAGTGCCATTAAAATCTTTGTGCATTTGGGACAAGAGAGTGGGGCATTTACAAGTGAAGTAGCAACTGTTTATTCTTCTTGGAATTAAGATTTGCACACGTTTACAGGGAAATGAGAAGCCCCGAGTCTGAGCTCAGAGAAACCACAGCCAGAATAAGGGACCCACTGTTGGCCACCTCCTGCCCTCGCCTGGTTATCACTCAGAGACAAGCAGCACTATTATGAGAGGGCCGCTTGCTGGCACCTGTGCCCTCCGCACCGAGACTTGGACACGTCTTAAACAAGGAGCGTGCTTATTTCTTACCCTCTGCTTCCGCAGGCTTCCTGGGCTGGTGGGTGATGGGCTTGGAGACTTGCCCGAGCGCGGAGTAGAGAGCTGACTACCAGGGGTTCCATTAACTGGAAGCACAAAGAACCACACAGAGAAAAAAAATGTATATTAAAGAATTCTCGTGACAAATCAGCTTCTCAGAGAAACAAATGATTAAAGAGGGACATTTGCTAAAATTCCAGACAATTTTTTATCTACAGTCCTGAAAACAAAGTTTCAGGGAGGAATCTTCTTCAGAAATTCACTGTTTTATTAGTCCTGTGTTTAATATAACAGCAGGTTACATTAAAAAATTTTTAATGTACTTTTCACAACTTTCTGGCTGAATTTATTAATGATGCTTTTAACTTTTAGGCATGTGTTTAAGGTCCTGAGACACTTTCAGTGGAATTCATGCTTAATTCTTGAATTTAGCATCCCTGTACTACCCAGGAGGAATAAACATTAGAATGGCTCCCAAGTGATAGTTCCAGCAACTTGTTAAAATAGATCACTGTCTTTTTAGAGTTAAGAACTCACTTCCAGAAGTGCCTGCATCCACTGGTGCCCTGCACATCCCCCTAGCCTAACTCTTGAAGGACCTGCCTCCAGCAGGACAAAGTAATCGGCACCGGCATTCAGGAACCCCTCACAGTTAGTCTTTACTTCTGTTAAAAATAAAAGCTGCTTTCTAACAGGTTTAAATCACCAGGATTGACCTGACTCTCAAGACTTTTACACAACATTATCCCTAAACTGAGTCAAAGCCACAGAACTCAGGTAAGCCATTCTTTTCTCTGAGTAACAACACCTCTAAGAACTGATAAAACACTTAAAGACATGACTCTATAAAGATATATCAGGTCACCACCATTTCACCTGTAAAAATGTCAACATTTTTTACACTTTTACATCCACAGCCAGTGAAGTAGGATTTGCAAGGGACACACACGTTCTCGAGGGTGCAGAATAAACATTTTCCACGAGGGAGAGCAATCATGCATTTAACTTACCTTCTATGAGTTCTAACATGGACACAGCCTCGGGGTCTAACCTGACCAACCAGAGCAAGAGGCAGAGTTCCCTCCCAGCACTAAGCCCCGCACCGCAGAAAAGGGAAGTGCCTGGACTAGTTGAGGATGGCTAAGGCTGCTCCCAGAGCAGGCTGAATGAGACGCAGGATTCATCAGCAGATGCCTTTTCTGCGTAAGGCTGACGTCTTCCAAGCAGCAGTGGGAGGTGCGGGCTCTGTCTTAGGCTACATCAAAGGTGTCAATTAAGCCTCATGCCAACGCGGAACCCCCACCCCAACCAGTAACTCCCGGAAGCTGGAGCCCTTTCTGTACTTTGCACTGAATCATAATGAAGTGCCTCTAGGGGCAAGAGACCCGGCGGTGACTCATCTGAAAATCAAAATGACAATAACTCTTCTAAAGCTGGTGGCTACCCAGTAATAAGGGGTAATAAGTACACCCTGACAAAATTCAGTGGTAAAGTACATGTTTATTGATTTTGCACCCACAATGTTTGCACCAAACCTTAGGGCCCATGCAAGTGGGAAGCTTCTTGTTTTGTCATCTTCTCCAAAGACCTTTAACAAATGTCACAGAACTCATGCTGCACTAATCTGTATTTTGCCTTTGAAATGTATTCGGTGTCTCCATCTAAAACACACACACACAACAACTTTTTTTTTTTTTTTTTTTGGCAGATTGAAGTAGGAAGCACCGAGAATGCTTGAATCTGCTTGCATTCTACAATCCTGTCTTTGCTGAGTGAGCCTGGGGCTCTGGCCTCACGGCACTACACTTCCCAGCCAGCGGCCCCTGCAGGAAGGGCTCTGAAATAGGCAGGGACTAAAGAACTGTGGGCAGAGACAGAATCCACAACCAGTAAGGCAAGGGACCCCCTAGGAGCTGACTGGAAAACAGGCTTTGTGAAGGTAACATCTTCTTCGCCTACTTTCTATGTTACTTTACATCTTTAGGTCACTCCCAAAGGCTACCCGGATTGGTGAAAATGAGCAAATGGGAAATCAAACACAGTATTCACATTTTTCACTTTTGGGACTCTAATTTTACCAAGCAAACGAGACATAGAAAAAAAGAGAAAGTGCCCTCTCAGGAAAGCAGCCTTCGGAATACCTAGCTTAAAAAAGCAAAACAACAACAAAAAGCTTGCATTTACTAACTACTCATTATGTGTGCATCTCAGTTTATTTATTTTTTTCAGTGGAGGTACTGAGGATGGGACCCAGGACCTTGTGCACACTAAGCACGCGCTCTGCCACTGAGCTATACTCTCCCGCCTCAGTTTAATGAAGACTTATTTTCTATGGACCAGTTAATGCACTTAAACCTTTCATTCATACACACACACACACACACACACACACATATATATATATACAACATACACACATATATTAACTGATTTAACTCTTACAATAACTCTGTGAGGCAAGCAGTATGATTTTACAAGTGAGGAGGCATAAAGATGATCAGCAACTTGACCGGTGAAGCAAAGCAATCCAGACCCCGCTCTCCACCATCACTCTCCCTTACTGCACCAGCCTTCTAGCCTGCAGGAAAATCAGGTAAATAAACTCATAATCACGACAAAGTGTCCTGAGAGGGGAAGTACTGGGTGTTGTTATTGGAATCCTGACAACCTATGGGGTCAGGACTGGCCTACACCTTACAGAGGGTAACAGGTAATGAAGCCAGGCCCTAAGTATTAGTGGGAGTTTGCAGGTGAAGGAGGGTAGGGGATGGTGTTCCAAGGTGAGGGCCCACCTGTTTCATGGCTGGGCATGGAAGAGGAATCAAATGTGGTGCTTTGAAGGGACCTAAATTAGTTAGCATAGCAGGAAAGGGGAGTTGGAGGGCAGGACCTTCCAAATGAGGATGGAGGAGGCAGTGGTCACACACTGCCGGGCTCTGACATTCAAGCTAAAGAGTTTGGTTTTTATCCAAAGTACAATGAGAAGCTACTGAATGATTTTAAGCAGGAGCCAGAGGATCAGCTGTGCATTTCAAAAAGCTCTCAAGAGCTCTTGTCCTGTCCAGAACGGATTAGGGGAGCACGCAGTTGGAGCAGGGACATTCCTTAGTAGCACGTCCAGGTAGGAGAGAGCGTGGCAAGTTTAAGGGTCCTGTGGTCAGAGAGGTGGTGTGGCTGGATCTAGCACAGTGCAGTGGAGGTCAAAGTAAATGGAAACATTCTAGAGAGACTTAAGAGGAGAACACTTCAGGGTTGAAGAGGATTATGGCTAGAGGTGGAGCAAGTTTGGAAGGACAGAGAGTTTGAACATGTTTAACTGAAGAATCTTGGGTGATTTCAATTCTGCATTGTATGTACCTTGATATACTCAACCTGAGAAAAGAAAGAAAAACATTTGCATTGTAGGTTGGTGTTATTTTTTTCTGTTTTAGATGAGGAAACTGAGGTTCAGAGAACTCATCTGTCCAAAGACAAACAGCTGGAAGGTGGCAGAGCTAGAACTGGATTTTGTTTCTTTCTTTTATTTTTTTTTAAGTTTTTTATTTATTTAATGATTTTATTTGTTCAGGGGGGAGGTAATTAGGTTTATTTTTTTAATGGCAGTACTGGGGGTTGAATCCAGGACCTCATGCATGCTAAGGATGCACTCTACCAGTTGAGCTATACCCTCCCCCTCATTTATTTCTTACTCAAAGAACTGTACACTTTTCCCATGAGGGGCCTGTCCTGGCACCTCAGGACATGACCGGGACTCTTGCCCCCCCACCCCCGTCTGCAGAGCTAAGGATGTGTAGGTTTCTCTATCACTGGGGCAATCGAACCCGCCTCCTTTATTTAAAGCCACTAGGCTTAGGGCTTCTACCTGTGTTACCATCTCCCTGGAGAAATAAATTTCAAGTTCCAAACAAGTCATTTAAAATCAAACATTTTTGGAACACAATCTGCTTGCAAGTTAGGAACGACCTGTATTCTTAAGGTCAGAGTTCTGTTTTCACTCTTCCTCTTGGCCACCTGAAAAGCACTGGCAACTTCTTAAAATGGTTCTTGACCTCCAGAAAACATCACACACCTTAGTGTTGGATCACTGCTGGAATAAGGAATTTTATTTCACAAGTTTGACACATGTGTTGAGAGCTCAGTTGTTTTTTATCCTGTAATACCAGAAGTCCCTGAGTGCCAGTAAAAAAGGCTTTGTCTTTTATTTACTAGAACTCATTAAAATTCAACTAACAAAAAGAGTTACTTAACAGAGGCCTTTTATTAAACAATTCTTTCTTTTGAATGGGAAAAATTCAACTTCATAAGATTGTTTTTGAATGGCCAAGCAGGTCTAACAATTAGTTATTTCAGTCGGAAGTCACCAACATCTGAATGACTAAAGCACTCATCAGACCCACTGCTTTAAATCCAGTTCTGGTTTCCCTGTCTCAGATTTGTCCATGGAACTTTCCCTTAAATCCTGTATCCTTTGTTCTGGCTGTTACCACCTGACGGAGAAGTGCTAAAAAACTTCAGGCTGGATTATTGTCATATCCTGTGATGATCAATTACATAATTAGCCACCAAAGAGCTATGGAAGAGAATCTGTGAAGCTGATTTCTACCATCTTTAGTCCATGCCCTTCTGGGCACCGAAGCCTAGCAGGGACACAAAAGCCTAAATTTTTCACAGCACATGATTCCTCATGAAAGATCCGACCTCATTTTTTCCTTCATCATTTCAGATCGATGATCCTACTAGACTTTACTCCTTGGAGCCATGAATTCAGGATTCTATAATCAACCAGTCAGTACACACAAGGTACACTTATTTTGTGCCTGACTCTATCCAGTGGTCTCCTGTCTCCCCAAACTTAAAACTGAATATGAAAGTTACTTAAAAAAAATTCTAGAATTGGGAAAAACTTGGCTTACTCGTTCTAATTCACGGCTCCTTTTAAATGACTTCAGGCTCAAATGTGTGCTACCTTAGCAAACCCTTTGTGAACACGGAGGGTTTCTTCCCTTTAGTTTCAAAAGGCTCAGACAGCAAGTGCAGACTCAATGTTTAAATGCCTCAAGCTGGTCCTGAAGTTAGAACAGTCTCCATGCAAGACTATCTAACTCCAAGCTGACTAACCTTTTGGACCTGAAAACCCTCCTGGCCGTTTCCCTGTCTTCTTGCTGCACTTAAGGCGGCTCATTTATTTATGGTGCCGCGTTTGCAGGGATGAGGGGAGGGAAGGTGTCTGCGTGTATCTGGGCCTCTCCGTCTGTGTGTGCAGCGGGTGGTGATCCAGGCATGCTGCCCGGCGGAGCTGGCTGCTTGCCCTAGACTCTCCCTCGCTCCCTCATCATGGAGGAGGCTGCAGACTCTAAAATATGCCTTCCCAGCCAGCCTTTGTCCATTGCCTGCCACATTATCAAGGGAGAAAAAAGAAGGAAAGAAAAAGCAGATGGAGTCAACTGAGGCAAAGAGAAAATAGACAAGTATCTCCTGGGAGGGGGAGCTCTTGAGAAAAAGGCTTTTTCCTAATTCTGTCTTCCCAGGGCCTCAGTTCACGGGGGAGGTGGAGCCCTGATTTTCTCCACTCGTCTGCTTTCTCTTGTGCTGAGACAAGGGATCCAGTTCAGAGACTGTCTTCCCTACTGAGGATAATGGAAAGTGGGGAGGTCAACAGAAACAGTGCGGATGGGGAAAGGAACATGGCTCTATGAATTAATTTTTTTAAATAAATATTTACAAAAAGGCCCTTGAACCTCAGGAAATCTCAGCAACCTGAAAAGATCCCACTGTTCCTGAACTCACTCATCTGGTCAGCACGGACCCAGTGGTTGCCGTGGACTTGAAGGCCCTGCAGAATGAACGTGTGATGCGTGCTGCTTGTCCTCAGAGACCTCATGACTCGGTTAGGATGATACAGTTTGTCGTCTGTAGCCCCGGAGCCGAATCGAGTGTCCCAGGACTGGAGAGGCGGGAAAGACCCTCACAGGGGTCACCTGGGCTACACTGGGCGTGTGCACGACTCACAGGAAGTGACAGAGGAAGCCTTCTAGAAAGCGATAGGAATTAAGAAAGGTACAAGGCGGAAAAGCCCCAGGGGTATCTGGCGGCAGTTTAAGTTGGTTTGCAGGCTGGAGCACGAGTTCAGAGAAGACACAGGAGAGATGGCTGCAAAGGAAGACTGGCCGGACCCCGACGTTCTTCACCTGAGAATAAAGAGTGGAGACTTCACTCGGCTACAAGGCTGACATGAGTGTGCCAGGCAGACGCAAGGAGCAGAGGACAAAGGCAGGAAGGAGGCCAGCGACACGTGGTTCCTGCAGCTGGGAGAAACCCCAGTCCTAGGACAGCATCGCCAAGGAGGAGCCGGGAGGGCTGGGGATAGACTACATGTGGAAGAGGAGGGGGAAAAGGAGTCAGAGATGATTATAGGGTAAACGGAAATGATTTTTAACTCAATAGTGAAACAGGGTCACATGGAGTCCTCTGATTTAAAATTATGAAAACGTGTCAGCTGGGATCCCAGAAGAGGCTGTGGCTGTGACGAGGGAATCAGGCACTACGGGCACCAGGGATCGGGGTGGATGAGGGTCCCAGACTGATGCGCTCTGTGCCCCCGCAGACCCCTTGTGGGTGCTGCCCCCACCCCAGCGGGGACTGCAGGGCGCCTCCCCCTGCAGTGAAGCCTGCGTGGCAGCCCCAGGCCAGCCCCGCAATGACCCCGGCACAGCGCGGCCTGGGCCCGCCCGCTGGGATGGCGCTTCCACAGGTCACCCGTGGTGTCCTCGCTGCCAAATCCTATGACCTCCCTTCAGTTCTCGTGACCTCCCACTTGCCCTCTGCACACTTCTGGCCCCTCCCTCCTTCTCGAACCTTCCTGCCCCCTTGACGTCTGTTAGCGCGCTCTCTTCGTTCCTTTGCCTCTTCTCACCTGCCCCCGTAACTGCACGTGGTCCTGGGGCTCCGTGTTCATCCTCACCTTACAAACCCCTACGCGCCAGGGTCTCCCAAGTAGGTGTTGTCGCAGCTCAACTCAGACTTCAACACAGTTACCCACCGCTTGCCTCCTGGTGCGTCCACCCTCATGTCTACAAGGGACCCATTCCCTCGCTCCTCCTCGATCGACATACCATCACCTCTGACCCCTCTTCTCTTCCTCTGGCCTCATATCCACTTAAATTCCTGGTTTCATCTCCCCTTTGAAGTCCCGCCTCCCCCCTCATTCTAAACGTTGCTGTTTCAATCCTGCCCTGACAGTTTCCTCCTGGGATGACTACAGTGGCTTCGTGGAGCCTTCCCGGCCTGGGACCCTTCACGCGTAGCCATCCTCTACACCACTGCGCCGTTGTTTCTAAAATCCAAATAAAAATCAAATCATGGCCTTACTAGAAATCCTCTTTCACCCCCTAATACCTGCAACAAAATCATGCCTGTGTGACGCTGCAACCTCACCATCTTCTCCCCTTCCTGGAATTCTGTCATTCATTTTTACTGGACTAGCAATTTTTCCTTAAACATGCCGTATGCTTTTGCACTTTAATGCTTTAACTCCTCTTGTCTTCTCAGGTGGTGATGCCCCCGGCCCTTCTGATGCTGGCAGGACCCTTCAAGTCCCAGTTTATAAGTCTTTTTCTCTGGCCCTGTTGGTGAGACTTAGCCCCTTGTTGCTCTGGGCTGTCATGGTACTCACTACACGGTTAGAGTCAGTGGTACACATGTTTGTCTCCCAACTTGAAGACAAGACTATAAACAACCTGAAGACAAGAACTGTGGTTTAATCATCTTTGTGTCCTTACAACCTAATACATGTCTGGAACACAGTAGATACTCAGGAAATATCTATTTAATCAACACAGGGCATTAACATGGGAGGAATCTATAAAAGCAGTTGATGTAGGGTGCTGCCCCCACACAGACAGAGGGTCAAAGACAATGGGTCAAAGCTGTGAAGAGCATCTCCGAAACACCCGCTGAAGGTGAGCCCTGGGGGAATTGACAGGTGCAGGGAAGGAGAATGGGAGGAGGATTCAGCTTTATATGCAGCAAAAATGTCTAAAAACACAGGGGATGGCCCTCTTGATTTTCTTGGTGCATTTTGTTTTCAACAATTCCCTTGGAACGTCAAAGCAGGAAGAATCCTCTTCTGAAATCTCTACACCAAAGGGAAAAGGCTGAACTCAAAATTAATAGCTAGCAATCTGCCTTGGGAGGTGTTTGATATAAATTAAAAAATTGACAAATTGGACTGGTAAACTGATTAAAATTCTCTTTGCTTCCCCAGCTTTGGTTGTTGTCTTATCTGCATAAGTTGCATAAAGCATTTTTATATAACTGTAAAAAAGTAAAATATGACTAGCATAAATAAAAAGACTTCAGGATTTCCAGAGTCACATACAAGTAAGTTTGAAGCCCGGGAAATATGGAATGGTGCCCCTGCCATGGTAGAAGGTCATTAACCAAGGTGTCCAGCTTTTCCCTCTTTCAGATGTTCACTCTGGCATCTCCAGCATCGTTGGTCCATGGTGGGTTCTCAGTGCATATTGAATGAATGAATGGTTGTTGCCATGAGTGTTTCTACCTTAGACTATAAGCTTCTGGAGGGCAAGAAAGTGCATCAGCTCATGCTTGAATTGACGGGTGTAAGGCACCCACTGGGGCCTAAGCTGTGTTTGTCTTGGCTTCTATAGACAGAGTGCCTCAACAGGGGGTGCCACTCTACAAGGAAAACATGGCCATCCATCTAAATGGGAATAAAACTATAAGCAAACCCAAAAAACCCCTGAAGTTCTTCTAAGGGATCCAAGAAGAGATTAAAATTTTGAAATCTGTAAGTTCCTAGGGAGGACTGCAGCAATGAAAACCCAGGATAGGTAAATGTGGTTCTCATACATTTTCAGTATTAAGAAAACAACATAAAGCAAAACTAAACTTTATCCATTCTTACTGGAATTGAACTAGCGCATATAATAGTATTATTTGGGGGGATGCTTTGTTATAACTTCCCTGTGCAGATAAAGGAGTTTATTGAAAAGAAATTCACATTTAAATGACATATTTTATGAGATGTCTGAGTTCGCAAGACAGACACATGAATAAAGATTCAACCCGTATTAAACTCTCTTTATGATGCTCTTATGTAGTCTTGTTTCTTTAAGAAGCATTAACACCCGTTTTCTCCATTTCTCAGGGATATCTCATTCAGTGTCTCAGCACACAATTGTCTGGGGGTCCCTATTTTTGTGTCATCAAGGCTTCTGGTTTCTCTGTTTCTAGCTCCAATTGCCTTCTTTGGACCCTTTCTGTTGTGGAGACTAATAGTAATTCAACAGCCAGGTAAATCATATTATCTATAAATTACTTAGGGGCTTGACCCGTGTACTTCCTGAGAGCAGGGGCTGTTTCTTTCATCTCTGCACTTTTAGCACCTAGCAAGTGCCTGACACTGGCAGGCCTGAACTTGATATTTCAGAGGGTGTAAATGAACACCTTACATTAATAAATCACCTCTAGCTTTTGGTCTCAGGAGGAAGAATGAGTAAGGGGCAAAGAGAAGATTTGCAGGGGATGCTCATTCTGGTCCTAACCCTGACTAGCCAAGGGAAGTTTCTGTCTACCACTGACATACATCATGAAGCTGGAGTGAATCATTTCACCCCCTGCAATGCTGGTGCCTGGGACTAACACTTGGGCTTCAATTGCAAAGTGTTGTTAGGTTGTAAATTGCAAACTTAAACTAGGCACTGTATCAGTTATCTCCTTGAGATCGAAATTTTAATAAGCAGAGATGAAAAAACTGGTATCAGAGATTGTCAGCCTGTTGTGCCTGGAGCACTGGACACCCTTGGGGCTAGCCCTGAGGGGCCACTATTAACTCGGTGACTCTGGGCCAAGAACCCCCAGTCCTGCCCCTGCTTCCTTATTTTTTAAAAATGGACTATATTATGATATAATAAAGAATATCTTGTCTTGCCTGTAATTGGGAGATCATTGGGAGGGTCAAAATAGATCAAAGAGATAAAAATTCTATGTAAATTCTGATGTTTCATTTAAATATGTCAACAATATTATCACATACAGCATGGAAACCTACAAATCTTAACTTTATACTACACTCTGATCTCTGTATAGTGCAGGAAGATGACTACTGGAAAGAGAAATTAAAAAACTGAAGGAGAAATCATTTCAAACTTTAGGTTAATGTGTAAGGGGGAAAAATGAAGATTCCTTAATGTTAAAATGTCAGGTTCATGGTGATAATGGGGCTTGGGGCCAAGCCAACATTTAAGGAGTATAAAAGTAAAATTATTCACATTCCAGTTCTACGATTTATGAATAACACTGAACAGACTATTTTAAGAAAATCTGGATGCAGTCAATATAGCGATAGCTCACTGCTCCTTTCCATGGTTTCAAGATACATATCTGAGTAGAGACATGGAGTCTTAGGCCAGCTCAGTGGAGGGGCCCAAGGCAGGTAATCCCCTGACATCCAGCAGCTGAACTTGCTCCAAAAAGATACGGAAACACCACTGGACTCCCTGAACCATGGGCTTAGGTCCCAGAAAAAGGGAGTGATCTTGGGGTCACTGGCATAATCCACTCATTTGCATCTGGGCATTTCTGCTTTATAAACCCCCTCTCTAAATTACAATCACCCAGAGGAAGGTGATAAGATTTGACAGCAAGTCAGAATCAAGAGACAAGTCATTGCATTTTATAAGTTCTTATATAATTAGGAGAAGGCTGTACGGCATATCTTCTAGATCAAAACGACTGAAGTTGAAAACTTTTTATGCATAAAAGGTTCATATTAAACAAAATGTGATCAGTGCCATTTAATTAATTTTGACCTGGAAGTTAAAGATACCTTGAAGGAAGTGTTAATGTTTCAAGAACATATGGGTTTTAGAGAGGATTTGGATTCTGGTTTCCGTGTGGAGACGATACTCCCTGGTGTGGTGCACTTACCACAAATTCCAAGTCGTTGCTGGTCAGATAACCAGGTTTTAACTAGAGTAGGAAAGGGATTCAGGGAAACAGCAGAAAACAGAAGTGCTTGTCTGAAGCGATCTATCGATTTTGAGGTAATAGATCCCAACCATTTTAAACTTCTAAAGGGAATGGTTCCAAACATTGGCAGTGACAACTGCAGATATATTTAATACATTTGCCTATCTCCTTTTTTGAGTTTCTGAAATTACTTTTGGTAAATGATACATTCATCTTTATTTATAAGATTATAATTAAAGACATTTATAAGATTTATATAATCTGAAGAGCTGCTGAATAGGGACTATGTGACCAATTAATTCTAAAGTGAAAATTTTCCTGTATTTATAATCATCTGTTTAAGATTCGGCTCATGATTCCTTTTTTTTTTTTTTTTTTTTTTTGGTAACTGAAATTTTGAATTCTTTTTTGGAAATAAAATAGGCTCTTCACTATTTACAAGGCTATTTATTTCTGACTTGCAAAAATTCTCTCTCCCTTTTTTTCCACTTGTATTACCATGTTTTCCTCCTGTCGCCCCCTTTCAATCTTGGCTGCCATGATCAGACAGACAGAAAGCGTGCGGGCACTTCCCTTGCATCTGTAGTGGAAAACTCAGCACCAGACAAGAACTGCTCCTGGTCCCAGGAGTCTGTTCGTTGACTTGTGCACAATAATCTGACCTGTCTGCCACCTTCCTTGACTTGTGGGGAGACCAAAAGCAAAAGGAAAAGAAAAGAAATTTCTCCTCAAACCTAAGAGCGTCTAACTGCCAACTCTTAAAAACAAAATCTATTAAAAACAACAACGACAACAAAGAGTGAATAGCAACAGGACATACTGACTCTCTTGAAACATCTATGACGTAAGAGACATAAGATTCTGGCGAATCACCCATTATTAGATGTTTCCTCCATGCTACAACTGATATTTTAAAATTCATGGTATATAATAAGAGGGAAGAAGAGAGGAAAGAGTAAGTAAAATTTTTCAATATCAAAGTGGGTTTGAATTGGGGACCAATTTTGTCTTTTAACATTGATTTTTTTTTTAGTAGTATTGACAATGTTTTGACTAACGTGGGGCTTCTTTTGCCTTTACAGCCTTCCACGGTTATACTAAATAGCCAAGATTTTTAGGGGCAACAGGCTGGCTGGGCCCATGACCTCTCTCTCCCTTACTGCTCCCTGGGAGTTCATCCTACAGCCCAGGTCTGGTCAGAAAACATGAGGAATGTTCTTTTGTCAAGGCTGAACATCCTCCAAAGAGCTCAGTTTTCATCTGTCGTCTATTTAATGAACAAGTTAAGGCCTCCCAGGAGAGTTTTACAGAAAGCAATTCCAGCGTCACCCTGTCATTCTGGGAAGGCCCATGTCTGTATGTAGGTGGTGTCTCCCTTGAAGGGAGAGACTTTCCCTAGTATCAGTTTCCAGAGAAGAGATGATCTTCAGCTGTAAATTCTCTCTTTTCCCAGCTGATTGGTTTTCTGCAAGCAGAGGTCATTATAAGGAGGTAGAAAAGGTAGCTGGCATCTGGCCCTCTCTTTTGCTCATCACTATGCTGCAAGGTATCCAGAAGTCTGCTCTTGGTTGCAAGGGTTAAAGATGGACACTGTCCCTTGGAGGCAAGCAGAGGCATGGAAAGGAAGTCATTCTGTCATGCCAATAGATGAAGATGAGCAAGCCAGCTCTCCCACCCTCCACCGTCCAGAGTCAAATGACTTCCCACATCTATTTCTATTTTTGTTCTCCGTAATCCAGTGGTTCTTAAACTTAGCTGAACCTCAGAATTAACTGGAAGGTCTTGTGAAAACCCAGATTGCTGGGCCCCAGCTCAGGTGATGTGAAGCTGTTGTTCCAGGGACCATGCTTTGGGAACCACTTCCTTAACCCTCTATTTCCCTAAACCTGGGACATAGACTACTGATCAGAATTGCCTAGAATACTGATCAAAACAGGCCTTGGCCCTTAATCTAGGATCTAGGAGTCAGGGGTTGGATGACAACCTTTAGCAAGTTCCCAGATGAATCTCATGAACTTGAGACTTTGAGTGTCATTCCCTTACCCTTCAGCAAAGTTTCAGAGTGTTCCACCCACTCAGGGCGAGCTCTGTCCGAGTAAGGGAGGCCTCTCAGCCCATCTGAGACTCCGTGAGGCCCACAAGCTCTATCTCAAGTGCCAGCTGCGTTCTGAGACGTTCCCTGACTGGTGTGATGCGAGCTGTGCTGGGGGAAGGGGGCAGTGACAGCCCATCAGTGCTGCCTGTAGAGCACGAAGAAGGTCTTTGCAGACACATCCAGGGAAGAGCAGTCATCAGGAAGGCCCCAAGGGGAAGGCGACCCTTAGAGAACTTAGGTGGACTGAGGGGTCCAGCTCTCCAGCCACCCAAGACTTCTTTCTTCCAAGACTCACTTTGGAGGTTTCAGTTTTAGTTCTTATCAGGAAAAACAGATGATAGCACCTCCATTTTTAAATATGGAAGCTATAACTTACACTGGTCAGTGGTGCCAGAGGTAGCCCTGTCGCTCCAGTTCAGACATCCTTCCCTGTCCCTCTGGGACCACACTGCTGGGAACATGACGTCCTCAATACAGACCCCAAGGTCTCAGTCCCCATTTATAAGAGCTTCCCTGCCTTCTTGAAATCAGGTGACAATCGCTTTGATGTATGTATCATTTAATAATTCATATTCAACGGTTTATAGCATTTAGTAAATAACTCCCTTCAATAGTGAAACCGACCTTAAAGCTAAGACGAAAACAAACAAGCAACTGACTCATGTCATTTTAAGACCAAAGAAGGAAAAGGCGGGGCTGAGGTGGTCGTCTTGCAAGTACACATCCTGCTCCAACGCCAGCACGCATGCCCACTGACAGACAGGACACAGCCCGGAGTCCCTGCAGCCACCTCTGCCCAGGGCTCTCGCGCGACGCTTTTAGCCCCAGAGCCATGCTGGGGCCCAAGTACGAAGTATGTCAAACAAAAGTTCATCAAACAAATATTGCAAACCCCTCATTAGCCAGTTCCAAGGAGAGTAAATGCTTTCACGGAGACTTCTAGAGTAGGGAGCCCTTAGCCTAAAAAATAATTTTTGTGGCAGAAATGATGCAAGTTGGGAACATACTTCTATTTGTGGGCAAATCCGGGTCTTCACTAAGTCTTCCCGAACCCGAGGCTTTTTCTTACAGCCAACATGCTAGACTCTGGCAAATCTGTTCCACCGCTTTAACATGTTCTAAAATTACAAACCGGAACCTACACTATCTGGAAACCTCACGCTCCGGGTTTCACACACCCTCTGCTCATCATGCGTCAGAGAGGAGGCAGTTGCTTCAGCCTCCTTTGCTGCTTTACCTGAGCTGGTTGACGCCGGGGATTTGCTGCGCCGGGAAGGTCCTGGGCTCTTGGTGGTGCTCCTGCGAGATGATGAAGCTATTTTGGTGTAAGAAGTGGACTTCACCACTCGACATTCTGGGGAGAGAAGAAAGGCCACACACACATCAGTATAGGGGCATGGCACATGCCATTCAAACGTGCAATAAACCTGGAAAGAGACATAAACAAGCCATCCTCAGGCACACGTGCTCCCTGCCAGCCCAGCGCTCCTGAACGACAACAGAACCAAGAAGACAACCTGGAAGGGCACAGTGGGTGTCTTAGACATCCAAGTATATACAGCTGTCCCTCTGTACCCACAGGGAATTGGTTCCAGGACTACCCGCCTCCAATAACCACCACCACTGGCTGCTCTGGTCTGACCAGGTGGCCCCGCGAGTGGTTTCCATCTTTAAAAAAAAAAAAAATCTATGCATATGAACATATGAGCACAAATTAAAAGGTGGAAGTAAGCAAGAAACACAACATCATAGTATCAAAAGACATAATCAGAACCACTGTGTGAATAGTGCCTGAGACCATGTCTACGGAGGTTTTAATTCACAAAACAGATCTTTGGAACAGGTGAAGAGGATGTCCAGTTAACTCAAGGCTCTGTTCACACAACTGACAGCATATTCTGGAGTCCGTCCTAGTCTTTGGACATGGGTCTGGCCTTCCGGAGAGATATTAGCAACCAAACTGGACTGCTATGACATTGTTGGTTTGTTGGTGTGCTTCCAATTACATTTTTACAAGTGTCCGCTGCGTGCCAAGCACTGAGCTCTGCAGGTATGATGGAGAACAGACACAGTTTTGGAACTGGAAACACTGACCCCCGGGTGGTGCAGTGTGGAGTCTTTTAACCAACGAGGACTCTTTTTTTCCATTGATTTTTACTTCATGGACCTCATGTTTTAAAAATGTTAGCTTATGAAACAAATTCCATAAAGTAATAATACATTTCTCCTCTTAAATCAAAACCAGGACTATAATAAGGGCAGGATGACTGGGACTTTGTGTCTCAGGTCACAAATGTCTAGAGGTCACATAAATTTAAAATAATAATTATAAAGCTTGGTATCTATCTAATTAGCAGGAATGAATGGTTAAAATAGAAAGCTACCAGATGGTGTGCACTGGTAATAACAGCCATCTGTGAGCTGCGACAAGAATTAAAAAGTTGATTTTAGGGTTTGTCGCAGGTGCCAAAATTGCTGGTTATGGCTCCAACTACCAACCAGGGCTGTGGACCAGCAGAATAGAACCAATCTTACCACACTGAGCTGACACTTCTCCAGCTACCAGAAAGACACTGGGTATTTTCGTCAGGCAGCTCTGTCTTACCAGAGCGAGTGTGGGCGTTTGATTTGATTTTCGAAGTGTTGAAAAAACCCTGTGGACTCACGCCATGCTCCCAGAGCTTCTCTTGCTTCTCTCGAACTTAGTTCTTCACCACATTATTAATCTAGCCAAAGTATTCATTTGTCTGCCTCCCCACCCCCTTCTCCCTTGGGTACTAGCTAGTCCCGGCATATTTAGCACAGGGAACTGTATTCAGTATCTTGTAGTAACCCTCTAACGAAAAAGAATATGAAAACGAATCTATGTTTGTGTAGGGATGACTGAAACATGATGCTGGACACCAGAAATTGACACAACATTGTAAACTGACTATACTTCAATAAAAAAGAATGTGAATGAATGAATAAATAAATAAATAAATGCAAGCAGGTAATAGCTGCTCAATAAATATCGGCCCATGTTGTTATTGCTCTTGTTACTACTTGTGTGAACTCTGACTATCCACTCAACTAACCCAACCTCTCATTTTACTGATAAAGGAGTCTCCAAGAGGCTAAAGGGCTTGCATCAGAATCCAAGTCTCCTGGGTCAGTGGCTTCCTCAGCACCCCAGGATCCGATACTGTGGCCTAAGCAGGCAGTTCCATTGCGCATAAAGGCTGGAAAATGTTTATCAATGCCCACGGTCGGGACGGACAGGTGAGTGGGAGATGGCAGATAACGGGAAAGACAGTGAACAACCAGTTCTCATAACGTTAAGTTAAAATTTAAATACTAAAGCTGCAATTCTATCAAGACTCTTATTGCATCAGTAAAAAAGAAACAATGAACCCTCTTTCAGAAGTGGAATTATGGTAAAGTAATAGCTTGGGGGATCGTGGCATCTGAAAGATAATTACAAGTATTATGAATCTCATACCACTTGCCTTCGGGATATGAGTGAAGCTTCGTGAGTCATAGAGGGGATTAGGATAATTCTGAAAGGCTCTTAGGATAATTCTGAAAGGCTCGGGCTGAATAACAGAAGACAGAAACTAAACAATGATAGTAACTGCTTTTTTCCCCCCAGGGTCAAAATAAAACCAATTGAAGAAAATTGCAGCGCCAGGCCATAAATTAGGAAAAAAAATCCAAGAAGACTCCAACCATCTTTCCCACTAGAGTTTCAATTTTAAGTATTTTAATTAATTTAAAAGGGAATGGCATTTTATGACAGTGAGAGATGCCATGAAAAAGGACAAATGTTCATTACTTTGGAGAGAATGCCAAAATCTCTGTCAGCTTAAAACCACAACTTAGAAACGCCGTGAATAATATGATCTAAGTGGCCAATAAAATAGAAAGCCTGTTTGTTCTCATGAAGGACATTTTTCACAGCGTCTGGCAGGGAAGCAAACAGCGCCCTCCACCAGAGACCTCACTCTCTTCTCGGGATGTGTGCCTCTGGAGGAGGGGGGGCAGTCACTTCATTCTGGTATTTTTGGCACCCTTATGTTAAGAGGACCGCACTTCCTTTGGCTGTGGGGATGCTGGACCACACAGACACTTCCTAGGAAGGATGAGACTGAAGGACTGAAGGTGAGCCACTTGAAGGAAGCTTCAGGATAGTAATTTCTCTTGCTACTGAAGATCGCAGACTACCCAAAGTAGAGCAAATCAGATGCAACACATTCTCTGCGTCTCTGGTGACCGAACTTCCCATAGCAAGCAAGTCAGCAAGTGAGGTCTGATTAAGCCTCTGCTTGAGGAAGTCCCTACACTCACCGCTTCACGAGCTGGGAAGTGTCCTTTTCCATTTGGTCTGCACTAACATGAGCTTTACGGATGTTCTCAGGATTTGGTAAAACAGAATTCCCACCTTCACCCTGGACCCCAGCTTAAGAAACAAGCCTCCTGTAACGGCCAGATTGAGAGAGACAACCCAGACGCCGAGGTACAGGGAGGAAACTGGAGAAGGAATATCTTTGGCCGCGTTCCCCATGGCATGAGACCTCCACTTATGCAGATCCTCTCCCGACTCAGAAACAGCCGGGAGGTAGGCTGATGTGCTATGAAAGGTACTAACGAATGGAAACGACTACAGAATTCCTCCACAGGCACCACCAGCTCACCTGAGCTCACACAGCAGAGACCTGCATGCATTCAAAGGGGCCTATGTGTACCTTCTGGAGAATCTTGAAGGGCAAAGGTGACATGCTCCAAACGCCTAGGCAGGCTTAGTGACATGCTGCATGCTAGCTAGAGAATGCTCTTTAAACAAGGGATGTTTTTACTCCTCTAATCTCTTTCTAAAACCAGCAGAGTAAAAACACTGTCAGGTAGAGATGTCTCAATGACCTCAATTCAGTCATTCTGAATTGTTCAGGAGACGGGCAAGTTCATCTAGAAGAATCCTTCACCCACAGTAGATGCTTTGTGCTTTGTTCCCCATCCTGATCACAAAGACAAGCTCCCTTCTCACCTGGCAAAGGGACAAAGCTTCCAGATGGAACAATATTCATTTCCGTGGCTACATGCAAAAGAGAGTCAGGGAATGCATGGAGTTCTAGAGACTTTTTGTGACTACGATGCAAACTCAGTGACCGAAGGAGAGAACTTATAATCCTGGCTCTCTCCAACAAGTTGCTCTTACATGTTCATATGCTCTGGGTTGGAAGGAACCCTCCGAGGATATCATGGTTCTCAGTGGTTACTAAGTCAATGCTGGCTCCATTCATGAATATCCACTCTTCCTGTCTCCATATGGGGTCGGCCAGCTTCCTCTTGAGCATCTCCAATGGATTCACCTGGGAGACTGACCACCACTGGCTCATGGTTTTTGAAGCTTTGAACATCCAGCTTAGCCTCCAGCTGGTCAGTGTGGGTGAGCTCAAAGACCATTCCTGGTCTGATTGATGGCTAAAGTTTACTTCCTATAGAAACACAATGATTCTCACACTTTGAGGCAGTATTACAGAAACATTCAAATGTAGTCTCCTACAGGAAGGGTGGGTCTGCATCTCTCCAGCTGAATTCTCTGATAAGGACTGAGGCCCATCCTCTTGTTTCTGCACCACCTAGATTCAGAGTCAATCCTGACACCACTGTGAAACCCACATCCCTACTGGCTGTGGCGTTTGGAACCAGGGTTACCTTCCTAAGAACCAAATGCAGCATGTCTGGAAGAAAAGCAGTGCAGATTAAAACACTCCAAACTGTAGTTTTAAAAAAAAAAGTATGTAGCAGATTGAGTGGGAAGCAAAGGCTGGAGAGGCTTAGCTGGGGAGTAAAGTCCCAGAAACTGAGATTTTTTAAGTACCTTCTAAAAATACAGCCACGTGTGTCTACACCCAGCGCCCAGACTGGCCCACCACAACTTCCAGGACACGCAGCTGAGCACTCCAGATGGCGCCCACGTGTTCCCACGTGGCATGGCTGCCGACTGTGAAACTAACACGAACCGGCTCAGTTGTCGGCTGAGCGCCGAACCTTTACGTAACACCTGCAGAAGGCTTTCTGGCCCTGGGATGTTCCGCACTAACATCTCAAGAGTCACCACTCAGATCTACTGCTTTAATAGCATAAGTGATTCTCTTCTCCAAATACTTTCTTTTCTCCTGACCGTCAAATCCAAGTTAATTTTCCCCACGGAACAGCTGAGTGTTATATGGGGGGTCCAGGGTGGTGGATGGCAGTTTCGCTCTAGGAAACTGCCTGGTAACCCAGGCGTCTGCTATTGTATGTCAGCCACCCTTGAGTCTTTTCCTCCACAAGGTCCCAGCCAGCCCATCGTGCAGCCTCCGAGTTTCAGCCCTGGGGTTGGGGGAGAGAGGGAGGCCTCCAAACGCTAGACAGGGAAAGCTGCTTTGTGCCTTGTTCACCAGAGCTTCATTTCCTGACACTGATCTCGTCCTTTCCTTCTCCCCACATGTCAGCGGTACTGTTCAGTGCCAGTTGCGAGCTGAATCTCCCATCTCTACCCACTGCATGCCAGTATCACCTCCCTACTTGTGACGACCAAAAAATGTCCCCACACATAGCCAGTGTCCCCTGGGGGGCTAACCCCTAGCTGAGAACCACTTTTGGATCTCTTCATTAGCGATGTTTCCAATGGAATTCTTAAATTCTTCCCTGAGGGTGTTAATGAGGCCATCACCAACCACTTGCCTGGGGCCCTAAACAATGCATTTTGCACATTCCTTCCATAGGTTTGGCCAACGTGACTTAATGGTTTGGAGAGTCCCCGCATCCACTACAGTGTAGATGTTGTGACTGGCAAGGTTGAAAGCCTTCTAACTATCTTAAAGTCACTTCAGCATCCATTGCTTTTGCCATCTCTGAAAACATGGTGACTTGAAAAACTTGAAAAGCTGGGGGTTTCTTAGTTGAGATCAGGAAAATGGAGGAAGTCATGGGGACACGGTGTTGAGAAAGAGGACTTCCGCGCTGTGCTGTGCAAATCTGAGGGTGGCAGGAGGGCCAGGGGCATTGCCCATAGTCAGCTGCACTGTCAAGTCCTCTCCCTTCCAGGTACCCTCTGACCTCTGCAATGACACTTTTGGAACCAATCCCAAAATAATGCTACCCCAGCCATTTTAGTTCAGTGCAAATCCCCAGGCAGGAGATTTCAGTTCTTATCTACTGAGACTGGAAATATGCAACCCTACTCATTAAGTCACACAGCACTGCCTCCAAACAATGCAATCATGTGCCCTTGAGCGGCCATGTGCTCAGGAGCCTTCTTTTTGAAAGTCTGAAATATAAATTTAGTAGGTAAGCTTGTTGTCCAACTCATCAGCATTAAAATTGTCTCTGCGGGCAGCCTGTATATATTACTTCTGTGATTGTTTCCAGCTGTTTGCTCAGCACTTGGTGCTTCTTCATTGGTCGGTGCAGCCTCACCAGTAATCTTCATCTTTTTGAAAGTGAAGCAGTTACTAGAATTGAGAAGCTCCCCTTGGCTGGCTCTGAGCTTCTTCTCATCAGAAACCTGTGCGGCTTCAGTGGGAGGTTTGAACAAATCACAGATCCAGAGGGCCTCCCCCTGCCCCCCCACCACTCTGCCTCTTGTGGATGGATGCGTGCTTGGTCCACAACGGAATATTAAAAGCTGATGCTGGCTGGACCACGTAGAACAACAGAACTCTGAGCTACAGCCTGCAGCTACCTGCTCGGGAAACCTACTACCTACAATAACCAGTCAGGAGGCTGGTCTGCTATAGGTATAGTCTCAGTAGGTGCGAACAGACTTGCAGGAAGTAAGAGCGCCATCTCTAGCAACAATCCAAGAAACTAAACAGTAACCCCTGTAACAGTCAGCTCAGAACAGCCAAGACTTGATTAATAACCGACAACTTCCCTAATTTTCATCCCCGCTTCCAACTTAGGACCAATCAGAGAAAGCCAAATAGGCACCCTAACCAATCACATAGTTAGACCACCGCCAGCTTCTCCAGGCCAGCAGTCGGGTCATGCCGGAAGCCTTCCTTTTTCCCACTATACAGCTTTCCCACTCCTCTGCCTGCCCCTGGGTCTCTGCCAAAACTCAAATGATGGTGGCTGACTCCTTTGCTTTTGCAAGTTCACAATAAATAGCTTTCACTTATTCTCACTGGTTGGTCTTTGTTTATTCCTGCAGCGTGCACGTGTTTCCCTCTTAGCTGATCATAAAATGAAATAGCTGACTTGGCTTGAGCAGCAGGTTGTATGAACGGGCTCACCTTTCCCTATTAGAGTTATGACACATCCACGGGGAGAGAAGGCTGCCTGAGGAACAACCTCCTATCTCACGCTCCGGCCCCACGCTCACTGCGGGGCAGAAGGGTGGACATCACCTCAATTTCACTTTCTTCTTTCTTCGCAAAGTGCATGTATTAATTTCCTGTGGCTGCCAAGAAAAATTACCACAAATGTGGTGGCTCACAATGACTAAAACATATTTGCTCACAGTTCTAGGGGCCAGAAATCCAAAATCAAGAACAGTCCCTTTGAAGGCTCTAGAGAAGAATCTATTTCTCTCCTCTTCCAGCTTCTGGTGGTTCCAGGTATTCCTTGGCTTATGGCCACATTACCAAGATCTCTGCCTCCATCTTCACGGGGACTTCCCCTCTGTGCATCTGTGTTATATTCTTCTGCCTCCTTCTTGGGTGGAATTTGACGGCAAGATTTGATGCATGATCCAAGGTCATCCCCACATCTCCAGATCCTTCACTTAATTATATCTGCAAAGATGCTCCTTCCAAGTAAAGTAACATTTACAAGTTGACATCTTAGGTGGCCATTCAACCTACTACGGCCTGTGCGATGCAAGTTTAGGACAAGCCTTTCTTGAAAAATTTCGTCGGGGTTCTGTTGTTACCCTACTGCTTAAAACCCTTCCGTGACTCCCTGCTGCTCTTTGAGAACATCCTTAGCACAGCCTGTAAGGCCCGTGCCCACCTCCGCTCCACTCTCGTCCTTCTTTTGGGCACATTATTTTAACTTCTTACAAACTCGACCTATCTTCCTGCCTCTGGGCTTTAGAACATTAATTTCCCTGCAGAAGGAACGATTCTGCCCTGTGCTGTCTGACTTCTGCTCATTCTTCCCTGCTCAGCTTAAATTGATTCATCTGGCAAATATTTACCAAGTCCCTGCTGTTTAGGAGCCAGGATGTAGTAGTAAATCAAGAGACCGGGTCCCTGCTCTGATGGAATTTCTACTGTGGAAGATGAAACGGGCCTTAAAAAACAAGAACAAGACCTGATTTTATCAGTGCTTCACTGAGGAGAGAAAAGAGGATGTGAGAGTGGGTGGCTGAGTGAGTGGTTTCTCTATAGTGCTGGTCAGGGAAGGTCTCCGGGAGTAAAGGACACTGACGGTGAGCTCTGAACACTGGGAGGAGCTGGCCATGGGCAGATTAGAGAAAAGAGGGTGGCAGGAGCCAGATCAAGTCAGGACTGGGAAGACCAGATGAGGGGTTTGGGTCTTACTCTAAGCAAGATGGGAAGTTACAGAAGGGTTTCAGCAGTCACGGATGTGTTCTGATTCATGAGACTGAAAAATCACCCCGGGGCTGATCTAGGTGAGAAAAGATGGTGGCTTGGGCCAGGATGGAGGTAACAGAAATGGATGGAAGAGAATGACTTGAGATACCATATGGACATAGAGCCCACAAAGCTTGAGGATGGGCTGGGTGGGGTTGGGGGCGGGTGGCCAGGACAGTCCCAGCTTACAGGAGCTTTGTCAGCTGTACTTCTGAGACCTGCTCAGTGGTCTGCACAAGGCAGCGGCTTCATGTGCCTAAGGCAGGAGAGACCAAGAGTTTGCCAAGGACTGTGGTCTTCCTTCAGGATAAAGGACAGACTTTCCCACTCTTTAAAAATGCAGAATCCTTGTTCTTCTTTTGAACAACTGAATTAGAATCAGTGGAGGTAGAACCTGAAGCATTAAAACAAACAAACAAAATCCCCAGGTGATCCCAGTGGTGTGGGTCCACAGAAACTTTTTGTCATTCTCTGGTATACAGATAAGAGAAATTACTATTGGAAATCCAGCAGCTCAGAATTTGAAGTAATTGTGCAATGTGACATTTGGAACAAAGCATTAAACTAACAGTATAAGGAGATAGATTAGCAAGACAAATCAGTCTTGAAAAGACAACAAATATCTGTCCAACTTAGGTTTAGTCCCAACTCAAATTTTCAGAAACAACAAACTGTCATCCTGAGACCCAGCAGAAAGCCGACTTTGGAAAAAGAATAAGAAAGCTGACTTTGGAAAAAGAATGAGTTCACCCATGACCACCTGGTTTCCATCAGCTACAAGATGGAAAGATCTAAAAGGTAGATCAGAAATAAGAAATAGGTAAATTACACCAAAACTGAAAGCTAAAAAATGGGTGCAAATTTTTCTTAAAGAAAAGAAAAAGAAACAAAAGAAACCAAAAAACAAGAGCATGGAAATGTGAACTGAAATAAAATTCGATCGCTCTCTCCTTGCATAAGGCTTCTTTTATGCCTGATTTTATCCCACTCCTGCAGAAACAAAGACAAATGTACATCTTTGGTCTGTGGGTCCAGCTCAGGCCCAAGTAGTTCAAGGGTCAGAAGGTCTCACTGGGAAAGGTGTGTGGCATTTCTGGGCAGCACGCAGTGATGGCAGTTGGGAATACCAGGTTTGTCATTCACAAAGGGGAAGGTTTTATTTTGAATTATCTTGGGCCCCCTCAATGAAGTTAGGACCAGTCACAGCTTAGAGGACAATGGGGTCCACTCTTCTCCCATTAAAGCTAAGTCACAGGCTCTGTGCTGCCCAATGCATTGGACCATTTTGCTTAGGGAAGTTCTCTAGCATCTTGCACTAATGTGGTCCATGGGCCGGCAACCTCAGAGTCACCTGGGAGCTTGTAGAATCTCAGGTCCCATCCCAGACCCACTGAGTCAGAATGTGTGTTTTACCAGAATTCTTAGGGATCTGTACTCACATTAAAGCCTGAGAAGAACTGCTCTAGAACAAGGGAGGGATGTCTTTAGATCGGGAGTTCTAATCTAAGAGTGTGTGTGAAACACAACAGGTCCTTGGGCCCAGTCCCCAGAGATTCTGATCCCAAAGGCCAGGCACCTGCATTCTGAACAAGCTCCTCAGCTGATTGCGATAATCAGCTGACACTCAAGGGGTAATTTAAGAAATGGTGCCACAAATGGTAATGAATAGGAATTAATAACTCTAGAAAGGAATCAAATAACAGACATAACCCAACATCCTCTTTAGAGGGCAACATCTTAGGGAAGTGTCTCTAGCCTTCCCTATGATAAGAATTACCTGGGGATTACAGCTGAAGATTCAATTTTCCAAGCCCCTTCCCCAGATGTTTTGAAGCAGTGGGTCTGGGATGAGAGTCAGGGAATGTATACTTTTTAATAAGTCCCCTGGGTGACTCTTAGAATTAGAGGTTTAGGAAAATACCCATGGTACAGCCCAGAAGGGCACTGTGTGAGGTGGGCCTGTCCTGGCCAGCTCCTCATCTGCCGAGTAAAGCAGAAGGACTAGGTTCTTGGTGGGGGAGGGGCTTATGTATAAAAGAAGTTTCCAGAAAGTCATATACCATCATCTAAATGTCCTGTGAAGTGGCTATCAAGCCTGATGGGAACAGAGGTTTTCCACCCGGAAGGGGTTCCTGCATTTGAGGAATAATCAGCTGAGCCTCACCCTGAGAAAAGACACCCAAACCTGCGTCGATATGGGGTAAATGAGGTTTGGGGGGGTCACTGCTTTCATGTCTGGAGGTAAAGACGAGATTTGGGAAGATAATTTTCTAACCAAAATTATTGTTGAGCTGGCACTGTCATCTCACAGAAGAAAAAATTAAAATTCAACAGGGAAACCAAAGAGAACAAACTCTAGGACCAGGAACACACACTCAGACTCTGATGCAGAAGAAAGCAATCAGACAGAATGACTGCCATGATAAGTGACAAGCTGCAGTCACATGGCTAGAAAGGGACTGAGTGACACTCAAGAATAATGACATAAATCTACTTCTGGGCAAAGTCTCTCTGGAGTAGAATTTTAATTTAGCGGCTTTGCCTTTAAGGACTAGGGACAATCATGGCGCTTGATAAAACTCAGCTGCTTCAGAGAAGAAACCAGTAACACCAAATGTGTGCATCTGGCAGAACACACACAAAAAAATCAGGACTTGAACTAGGCATACCCTACCTAAACCCTTCAAATTCGTATTTTTAAATATATAATTCAGGCTGCTGGTTTGTGACACCTTCATCTCAGAATTAAAATGGTCAGAGCCTGCGAACGCAAAAGTAACGACAGTAATGATTCCACAGTCTGAAGAAGTAAAACTCTGGAAATGCTTTGTGATTGTTTTTCCATCATAATTATCATGGAGAGAGTATACAGGTGTTCTGTGCCTAAAATAATCGTACCGCCCAAAGGAGAAAGCTAACATTTTAGCGGAAATTCCCTTAGACACAAAGGAAAGCTGCTAGATCGTAAAGGCTGAATTAGGTTCTTAAGAAAGCTCTCATTTCTTTCCAAGAAGATACTTAAAAGTATGGCAGCCAATCATTTTCCCACAACACTTTAGACATTGTTCTAAATACCAGCAGGCTTTAGAAATAATGACTTCTCAGGGTATTACAGAAGTACCCACCCTGAAGAAACAAAAGCTCTCAGTAGCAGTCCCCCACTGGTGCCACACGAGCAATGCTTCTTTTCTAAGAGTGTTCTAGGAGTGACCCCAGGGAGATCTGCTGGAGAAATTAAATTAAGTGCTGCATATAAACTCGTTTTCCTGGAATCAGTTATGCTGATGGGTTTCTAGGGTACTCTTTGAAGACAGCCGCATGAGAGAACCCAAGACACAGGGATGAAATAAATGCTTTCCTTCCTTTAATAATCAGTACAGAAAGCAGACAATGCCCACAACAGGACAGCTTTTACAGTCTGTCAATAGCCTTCCAGAATGTTCCACTGCTCCAGGGAAAACAGCTAGTCAGGTTATTGCACTTAAAGATTAAAGAGGATTAAAAAAAAATTAAAGCCCAAAGTTTCACGGGTTTAATATAAATGAGATACATTTCTAGATGCTGTACTTTTTAGGATCATTAACATAGTCTAAATAAACTCCTCCAGGGCCACGCCCCCTTCAGTCCTCCTGCCAATCTTGCTGAGAAGGCAACAGTGTTCCCAGCTGGATAGCATCTCCCCAGATACTAGCTTGCAATACAACTGGAAAGAAGAAATGTTCTGAGTTGCTTACATTTTTTGACAAAGTGAAGAGTTCACCTCAGTGGATAAATCCTGCTGTTGTACAGTTGACAATCACTGGGGCAACACACTTGCCAAATACAGCTAATAATGCTACATGGTAAAGGCTTGGGGGAAACTACAGGTTGTCAAGTGCCACAGGTGAGCTGTGTGAGTGAGCAAGGAGGTGACGTGAACGCTGGAAAATGGCGGAACCAATTTGAAATGGGCATTCGTGGTCGATATCCCAGCTGCTGCAGGACCCACACGGCTAAGCAGCTCAGATGGGTCTTTGAGTTCACGGTGAAACAGTTAAAACAGTGCCCAACCAGACAAGATACCTGCCACCGTTTTTCTGACCCTTTGGATTTCTGGCCACATGACCTGGGTTGCTCACAGATCACGAAGGATGCTGTGTTCACTTCTCATCCCTCTCCTTTCACCTTGTTTCACAGGAGTCAGTTTCCAGGGAGAAGAAATTATGCAGGAGAATTAAAAAAAAAAAAAAAGGAATCCAGGAAAAGCAGCCATTAAAATCAGTTTTAAACCAAAGTTCCCAGTCACTAACTCTGAAAACCTGAGGAAGATCATCATCGAGGAACTGATCTCAATGAGCACAACTTAATCCCTTATGTCTTGTAGCTGAGTTATTTGTTAAGGGCAGAGTTATGTCAATACAAATAGGAAAGAGATGTATTTTCAGAGGAGAGTATGTCCATACATATATAGAGAACATAAAATTATGAATGAAAAAGCTTTCCTGGACCAAACACATTTCTAAACAATTTCTTCCTTCTAAATTCTTTCACATTCATGCCACGTGAAGGAGACATTTTAAGAGTGAGTTAATTCTTGTAGGTAATTCTCTGTATCCTTCTCTGAAAACTTAAGATTTCCTGTCCTCCTTTTTGCCAAAAAGTGTCATATTTATTTTCCTGTTTCTCATGTTTCCTTGTTACTTGACTTTCCTTTTAATGAGAAGTATTCTTTGACATCAACTGCCTAACAAAATCTTTGCTTGTATAGTTTAATTTTAAAGTACCCTCTTTATGAGCCATTTATCTATTTTCCCTTCGATTCCAAGTGACAGACATTAAATTACATCTCTGGGTAGATGTGATTAATCTTCTATTCCAAAGTGAAGAAAAGAAGAAAAAGGTTAGGAACATTTAAAGCCTCTTTTCCTTTCTTTTTTATTAGGAGAAGGCAGACTATGGGTTGAAAACTTGATTTATTCCCCCTAAATCTATTTGAAGATCACCTTTAAAACAAGGGGTCAAATGTGGCTTGAAATGAATTCCCTGTGCAGTACTTATGTAAGTCCCTGGGTTATAGTATTTCAAGGCTAATAAATATTGTAGTCATATGAAGGCAGCCATCTAATTTGACAGTATATAGGATTTTAGAGGGATTGTGGTCTTTCAAGGAAAAGGATCTGGTTAGAAGGGAGACATTATAGTTGACTTGCCGGAGAGCTGCCTGAAATCAGATGATAATTCTATTTGCATCTGGCCTTCAGCCATCAAACAAATAAGTCATTATTGCAATCCACAGGGTAGTTATCTCTGGCCAAAGAGTTCACTAAATCACTTTAGTAGATAACTTGCTTTTTGTGGCTAGACTTATCATCTTCAAATATTTACCCAGTAAATTTCTATGGTGAGCTAAGGAAAACTTGTATTTTTATAGTAAATTTGGCTCTTTATTTCCAAAACAAAGAGGCAAGTGTTAAACCACATTTAAGGACATTTGATTTCTCCTAGAGAAAAAGTTGTTCCTCTGGCTTTGTCTGGATGCAGCCAACGATTTATTGATTCAAAAATTTTTTTCTCTTAATTATTTAAATTCATTTTTCTTAATTTTATTAGGACTAGAGAAGAAAACAGTCCATGATTTTGAGTCATTCTCTCAATTTTTCTTTTAAGATCCAGTGATATACATTATTTTTTAAGAAGGAATTTGGCTTCTGATTGTCCATCCAATCCTCATTTATAACATTTTTATTTCAACAGACCTCTTACCCCCTTGATTACCGGTTGATCTAATTCTTATTAGTGACACCACAGTATCCCATTAAATGAATATATTTTAGTTTATTTAGCTAGACGTCTGTTGATAGTTTTACTTTTTTTCTCTAGATTTTTGTGGTTACAAACAAACTGCAATAAACTTTATACATATACTTCTGTATGCTTGTGCAGAATTTTTTCTAGCGACACAGTTGCTAGATCAATGATCAAAGACAGATGTGCCTTTAAAATTTTTACAGATTGGTCCCATTTGGCTCTCTCTACATTTTTTTCAACTTTGTATGAGAGCACATTTCTTCATACTTTCACAACACTTTCTTTACCTGTTAAGCAAAAATGAGATTTCACTGCTGTGTTAACAACTTACATTTCGTTACTATTTAGTGAACTGAAAGCTTTTTCCCCATATATTTATAAGTCATTGGATTTTCTCTCATGTAAACTGCCTGTCCATATCCTTCATCCATTTTTCTGGTGTTTGTCCTTTTCTTTACTGCTTGACAAGTATTCTTTGTGTATTATGAAATTTAGTCCTTTATAGGATACGTTATACAAACACAGTATCTTTTAATTTGTCTCTTGACTTTAAATTTTTATAGTGTTTTGCCATAAAGAATTAGTTGTTTTGCATTCTAATTATTGGCCAGCCTTTCCTTTCACAGATTCTGAAATTTAATTATTATAAAGAACTCATCCAATATGATATTTAAACAAAAGGTCACAAAGTGTTTTCAAGGGATGTTTTTGTTAGGTAGGTGACATTATAGGTTCTGGAAATGACCAGGAATGTACATGACTTAAGCAGACTGTACAGTGGAGTTCTGTCTCAAGGAAATAGCACAAAATACTGAATTTTATAAATTTTTTTAAAAATTAATTGAAATGTTTACAAAAAGCCAAATTGGATTTTATATACATATATATTTTTAAACTTTCAACCTTTCAAGTTACTGTTTCCTTGTAAGAGCTATAACAATCATAATTGCTTTAACCCCAATTATAACATTACTTTTGTAAAACAAAAGTTCTACCTTATACATCTAAGTTTATAAATACTGGGTTTTTTTTCTTTCTGTTTGAATAAAAATGAACTGTGGGGCGGTTAAAGGGTATGGAGTTTATTTCTGGGGTGATAAAAATGTTCTAAACTTGATTGTAGCCATGGTTGCATAATTCTGTAAATATGCTAAAAACCACTGAATTGTACACTTTAAACGGGTGAATTGTATGGTCTATGAATATCTCAATGAAGCTGCTAAAAAATTAAATGTGGTGAGTTTTGAGTAGAGCTGGGTACAAAGTAAATTACCGTGGTTTGTTACCACACGTCCCAGCACATTGTCTGAAGCAGCTAGGACGCAGCTTCACTGGGAAACTGGTTTTCAGTGAGCTCACCTTTGAAGAGCCCCTCCCTCTGTGTTCTATCTTCATCTGCCCTTTCCCCCTTTTCACATTCTCATGATTGAGGTAGGAGCCAGGGCAGATGGATGGGCATTTTCCCACCCTTCTCGCCTATGTTTTGTTATTCTTCTAGGATTGGGATTATACCATTTTACCTCAATGTAGATGCTCTAGAACATAACATGCCACAGTGTGGATTTCAGCAGAAGGTAACTCACCTTGGACGATTCAAGAAAATTTAGCTTGACTGGTACCAGCTGGGGCACATCAGAAGGGACTTCCATGCTCTAATGTGCCCTCATTTGACTGAAAGGAATGTGACCCAACATGTGACATGCTCACTATTTCTTTTGCCTCTCTCCTTAAATACCTACAACGATTATTCAGTGGTAGACTTTTTTGCTTTTTACACTTTTATTCTCTAAGAGCTTTCATTAAAATACAACACAAAGAATAAAACTACAGGCATTAGTACATTATTTCTAGCAGCTTTGGATGACTGTTACCTTCATCATTAAATTCTTAACCCCCAGAGTATGAGTCAAAATCAAGGTAAATGGCCTTTCTCTCATTGCACAAATCTGCAATGAGTCAGTGATGAGCAAACATCTCTAAAACTAATTTAATTCAGCAGAATCATCCTTAACAAACACAACTGGGGAAACACTGTCAAGTTATTTGTTTCCATTTGCTAATACATTTGTGAGGTGTTCTTATGCCTCAGACTTTGGAAAATGTTAGACAGATACTAGCATCTAATAGAAAGTGATCAGACAATTAAGCAAATTATATCAAATATTCTGGAAACCCCACAAAGGGTCCCAGATACAGTTTGTGTCCTTAACGAGTTCACAGTCCATGACAATGGCTTTAGTCCAGCTTCGCCGTATAAAGGTGCTCTCCTATGGTAAAGGGGCGGTCAACTGTCTTACTAACACGGGCAGTTTCTGCTTCAGTCACATCTCATTTCCATGGCCCATACCTGTGACACTGTCTGGGAGCCACTTCTGCTAAACACCTCAGGATCTTTACCTGTTTATCTGGAGATTTTAGCATACGGTAAATAGCTGTGGATGATTCAAGAAAATTTTTTCTTGTCTGGAAAGATAAATGGAGAGCTCCTGAGATCTTAGAAGAAGAAAGAAGCATAACTAACATATGCTCAGACAGGAAAGTGTATGGACTCAGCTCCGTCCATAGCAACACACAATTCATTTTCCACGGCGTAACAGGGGAACTTTGTTCTCAGATGGAAAGTTGTGCCTGGACACATGGGATGAGCCCAGGAGTACTTGAATAATGCATACTGAATGATTGAAATGAGACTTAAAACAAGGACATCAATCCTATTTTGGTAGATTCTTTCAAGGGGTCTGAACTCCTGGGGGGCACTGGGATTCCAGAAGGCAAAGAAAAAGGAGGGGAAAGGGGAAGGCAGCTTTTCCAGAAGGATATGAAACAGTCCTGCTGTTCACTCACAACCACCACTCCAAATTCACTCATGTACTCATCTACTTGGCAAATATTTCTTGAGTATCTACTATGTGCCCGACATGGTAGATACTCAAAGATTAAAACTCCATCTCTATCCTCTACCCTTAAAGAAGGAAGGCCAACACATGAACAATGTCAACGAAGTCATCAATAGTTATAAGTCACTGAGGACTTCTTGAGTTCCAAGCAGGATGCTAACTCCTTTACAAGTGAAGTCTTATTCGAGGCTGTGTGCTGGGTCCAAGTGCAACCACTGATACAGATGAAATCAAGGCTTATAACAGCAAGGGACTTACCAAGGGCCATCCAGCCACACAGTGTCTGATCTAGGACTTGAACTTGGTGCAGTTTGAAACCAAAGCCCCAAAGTGTAGCTGTCATCCTAAGCTGGAAAGGGCTCTCAGGGCAGAAAGGGAAGGCCTAGGAGCAAAGGAAGAAAGCTACTGTGCGTGGAACACTTACCTCTCCTTTACATTCTCGTCTTTGAGCTGGGCTGCCAAGCCAGAGTAAGAGTTTCCTCCAGAAAAAAGAGGAAGCAAGGAGAGGAAAGACACAGAGGCACAAAAGTGCCCAGGTCAAAGTGACCGCACCACGAGGTAAGTGTTCAGGGAAGAGGTGGGCGCTTGAGAATGAAGCTGCATAAAACCTGGTGCCACGTGTCTCACGCGCTCAGATTCTGCCTCTGGGATTCTTCTTGCCTCCTAAGCCTGCCGTGGGGACGTGGGCACCAGGAGCCCCGAGGACGGAGAAGGCGGCCACGAAATCAGATTTGAGCTATGTTTCACCTTCATACACTCCCAGACAACTACCCTCATTTTCAGATATTTGGACATTGCAATGATAATGAACAAAAAGACTGATTCCAAAAGTCAATCCAGTTCAAGTAACTTTGAATGCCTAGTTTTCTTCCAGGAAAGAAAACTTCAGTTGAAAATTCCTGGGATGGGTTTTTAAATATGTTGTGGTCATTCAGAATTATCCTTCCTATACCTTTATAAATATTAATGGTAGAAGACGAAGTGTGATTTGATGTTTCATGGTTCTCTGGGACAGTATTTAGTTTTAGATCAGCCCCGTTTAAGTCACCACAGAGGTGTATTTTTCTAAGCTGTATCTATTTTAAAGGGAGCGGGTCCTTAATGTACATACCATCCCTATTTCCACTTTCCTTGAGTAAATCGTCTTCCTTAAATGAAATTAGAGATAGTTAGTCATGTCTTCACATTGATAGCATGAGGTTAGCTATCTCCACAAATTATTTTATGTCAAGACTGTGGAGAAGAACACAAAGAAAACATCTATTTTATGAGAAAATGTAACCATTTTACAGCGGTCTTTATAACTTGGTATCCACAGAGTATAGCAAAAAAATCAGGGATTGTCTACATTGTAAAAACTTGAGGATAAATTCACTTAAGGCATAATGAATTATAGTTTTCAGTGAATGTAGAATAAGTTATTTTTAATTAAAAACAGATTATTATATCTACTACTCAAAGTTTTAAAAATAAGTCTACAATACCACAAAAGACACTTACTTCCAAAGCACTATCAAGATTGTAGGTCACGGTCAGTGGCTGCTTGATCTTCTCACAAATGTTTTTCCCTAGTTCACAGAAACCTAAACCCCTCGTAATCAATACTGCTCTTTCTCCTCCATAAATGAATGAGCCGCATTCCATTACTTCCAAACGTCCTTAAAAGAACAGAAGCAACGTGCGTTACTTTAACATCACTCAGAAAAACTTCAGGGAAGAGATGTTGAACATATATACACCAAAAAGGGAAAGAAATACTTCAAAGATTTATTTTGAAACAGGGTAGAAAATTGATGACATTTGCTTGTAGAATACTCAAGTTTCTGAGAGACTTGGGTTAAACTACACGCAACAGTAAAGAAAGGTAAGATAAATGAAAATTTTAAAATATGCTATTAGAACCAAATAAGTAGAGGAAAAAAGTGAAGATGATCTATTTTCTTTGAAAGTATATAGAAAACAGCAATGTTCTGCTTATTAAAGGATTCAGTAAATCTCCACAAAGACGTTCTCTTACGTCTCTCACAAGCTCAGCACTAGCAAGTCAAGATGAAGGGGGTACCATCCTCAGCTTTGGTAAGTCTTTCCGCTGGAGGGAAAGACAAATCTGGACACAGACATTCCAACATTAAGCGGCTGCTGTGCTGGGAGAGAAGACAGAGGTGTGTGAAGGGACCTGGATGCTCAGAAAAGGAGTGGATGGAAGGTTCATGGAAGAGACCAAACTTGAAGTGAAATTTAAAGAACCTGTAGAGATAACCTAGATGAAGAGAAGGTGCCCAGGCTCCAGAACTCATGGTCAAGGGCAGGAGAGGTCTAAGGCAGAATAGAGTGTACAGAGAGGAGAACTATAATCACCCAGTACTAAGTCATTCGACTGGAACTGCAGAATGAAGGAAGAGGAGTCTGGAGAGGCAGGTAAGCGCCAGATGATGTAGGGTCTTTGGAACAATTTAAAGGAGCACAAACTCTATTCTTAGGGGATGAGGAAAGGGTGGTAGGAATGCTCCTTAATCTACTGAGGTGCTTTAACAAATGACAGGGACTTGATCAGATGTGCATTTTAGAGAGAATGCAAAGAGACAATACAAAGTCCAGCTCTGAGGAGTGCAAGGCTGGAGGCAAGAAACCAGCCAGGGGATGAGAAATACAAAGTGTCCTGACCCAGCCACAGAAGAAAGAATGGAGAACAGGACCAAGTGTGAGTCAAGCTGGCTAGATTAGATCGTGGGTGAGAAAGAGTTAACATGACTTTTCAGGAGCTCCATGAATTTTGAACGGATGGATGAACCAGCGTCCAGAATGAATACTTGGGCAATATTGCTCGGTCTGTGGCAGAGTCACGATAATGCATAACCTGGGAGAAGTTTTTGCCTACCAAAGGCTGTTAAACCAGAGACGGGAAAATGAGAAATAGGCACATTTTTGAAGCAGTACATCAACTAACCTTTATCATTAGTTAGTTGGGGAATTTTACTGGTGGTGACAAGAGGCAGTCAGCTAAGTCTTCCGTCCCGTGTAAATGAAACATAAAAATTCCAAATCACTCACTTAAAAATACAACACAGCTGAGAACAACAATCAGGAAATACTATAAAAATACACACACCCGACAAAGGAGAGTGTAACTGATAAAACTGTTTTTGACATTCTAGTATCTAGAAAATTGGTTTACTGTATTTTAACCATTTTAGTTTTTCTTAGTTTTTGTGTTCATAATAATTCAATGTCATTCAGAACTGAGAGACTATCTTCATCATCAATAGGCAAAGGTATTAATACAGTAGAGGCTTTCATACACATACACACACACACACACACACACACACACACACACACACTAAATTACCTGGATCTAAAATATATGATTTACAACAGCACGAGTCACCAAGGAGGGGCAGATGTGGCTGGTTAACTCTTTCCTTTTAGTTTATTTTCTTTGATTCCCTTCCATTATTGCTCTCAAAGGTCAACTCTAAACATACACCTAAAATCTTTGAAAGTCCAAAACAGTTTCAACTAAAGGTATAGGATGATTTCCTGGAACTACGAAATGCCTATAAATGTCTTATTCTAGCAAAGTTGGCTGAAGTAAGATACCTCTTCAGTTGTTATTTACATAGTGGTCCCTGACTAGTTTTCCAGGAAGAGCCTCGCAGAATAAATGAATCATATTTCTCATTACCCCAAGTTCTTGAGAAGGAGTCTTGTGAGTAGATGTGTAAATAGAAATGTCTGAAAAATGTGCTCTTTCTAATGAGTGAGAGGAAACACTATCAGTAAACATTTCCTATACTATGAAGATTTCATTTGGAAATAATAAGAATCAAAATTGGCCATAGTCTCATTATTTTAGCCTATTTGCGCAACAGTGAAGAGAAAAAAATGTGTATAGCCTAGTTGGTTTAAAAGAAATTGTGAATTATCATTTTAAAACTTGTCTAAGCACGGATGTTTAAAATAAGCACAAGGCAGTCCCTGGTTGCTGTGACCCTGGGTACCATTCTGGTTGTGTGCTGAGCCCAGTTACAGCCACAGTTCTTGTGCGTTAGAACACGATGTTTTCTTTCCTTAAATTATAGGCAGAAAGCGATGCTCTGCTCACGGGGGTGACACACATATACCATGACTGACACTGAGGCAAACCTTGGGTTCCAGGTTTTGCCCTCCTTTTTCCCAAACAAGAACAGTGATATCAACCGTATTATCAAAATGATAAAAAGAGATGCTAGTGTCATCTCCCAAACATTTCCTTATTCCTGATGTTCCCAGACCCCAGGATAATAATGTAAGAGAGTGAGGAAAAGAGGCGTGTGAGTGTGTACAAGAGAGAAAAGACAGTTCAAGTGTGCGCAGTACTATGCGAGGGACAATGTCAACCAACACTTATTACAGACACTGGCAAACTAACTAAGCAAGCAGGGAAAAAACCCTAAAAAACAACCTTATAAAAATGTGGTTTGGCCATGTAGAAGGAATACTAATTGCAGTAATTTTTCTGGACTGCTTACCACGTGCCTAATTACCAGGCAGCACAGTGATGAACACGTAACTTGTTAAGTACATGTTGGATTAACTTGTCCTCATTTTAACTACAATGTTGAACTTTGTTCATGTATAGTCAGCCTTCATAATTTATCACTTCTCTAGTATGGTCATTGGCCCATGACTTAAAATCATGGAAACTGATAAGAAATGACAAAGTGAGGAAGGAACAAAATGAATATTTAAAGTAACAATAATTTTGAAAAAATGGCTTATATAAATAAGAACAAGAAGGAGGCTATTAGTAAAAAACACACTCACTGTTCTGTATCACAGGCTGTTTCGACATGAAACTTAGACGTATTGATAGTTTGGGGAAAATTGGCATCTTGGAATAAATATCTAGCAAATTTTATAATTCAATTCCTAAAGAACACCTGACAGGTATTTTTTTTTTAATATAAATTTAAAAACCACGAAAAATACCCTCAGCTTTCTCTAAAATCATGACTATTCTGTAATAACTAGTAATAAAAACATTTACTAAGTACTTTCTTCTTCATTAATTAGAACACAACATTGTGTAAAAATATGTTACAAGAATTAAAATGAAGTAATATTAATATAAATAAGATAGTAGGAGTTGCTGAATACTACCAAGGGAAATTTCTAGGAAATTTGGGTACTATAATACATGGCTAAAGAAATGTGGTTATAGGAGAGACCATAAGCCAATTCGTTTAGCTTTAAGAGATTTTAGGTTCAACTAAAAAAAATTTTATACAAATTATTCACCAAGTTTCCCATATGAGCACTGTATAGACTTACCTTACCTTACAGCAGGGTTTCTTAACCCTGGCAGGTAGGTCTTTATCGTGGGAGTCTGCCCTACGCACTGCAGGGTGTTTAACAGCATCCAGGGCTTCTCCGGCTAGATGCCAGTAGCACCACCTCCCACCCCTAGGAGCGACAAGCAAAAATGTCTCCACTCACTACCCAATGTCCCCTGGGGAGCAAAACTGACCCCTGTTAGGGAACTACTGCTGTACGAATGTGGAAAGATGTGCAGAACTTAAAAAAAAATTGTATTAAATGCAGTCCCAATTTAAATACACTAGCTGAATTCCTTGGTTTAAACAAGAAGAGTGAACTTTTTCTTTGCTGACAATTATCAAGCCACATCAAAAAATTAACTCAGCAAAAGAAAAAACTCCACCCAGGGTGTTGATAAAGTGAGAAAGAAACACGAAATAAGGAAATGTTCCCTCTTGCTTGTAAAATTTAAGAACAGAGGACATAAAATTAATTCAGTAAACATAGCAGATTATAAAAATATATACTTCAGTCCTGTATTATGGTTGACAGACAGAGAAGAAAACTGGAAAACAAACCAGCAGAGACATAAGTAGGAAAAGACAGAATATATCAGACGGCGGAGGTGGGTGGCAGTCAGGGCGGAAATGGGGCAGAGCTTTTAGAAGAGAGACAGGCTGACTGGTAGCTGAAATGGAGCTTCTCTTGGTCCTCCCTCTCGGCTTTCTCCCAGGCCTCTCTCCCTGTGGACCCTGAGCCCAGCGCCCCTCCACCTGGGCTGCCAACATCCTTCTCCCAACGCTGGACCGGATGCCCACTGTGCCTGTGAAGGAGGATGCTGGGATAAGAGACCACAAAGCAGGGGAGAATCAATGCCAGGAAAGGAACAATGACCGCCACAGAAGGCTGGGCATCACGGGGATGGCAGAATCGATGCCTGGTTTTATCATAAAGAACAACTTTTAGAGAGAGCCTTAGTGTGGAAGATAGTGGGAAAGCTAACTGTTCAAGAGAAAGGGAATGAGAGCCTATGTGGGGGCACTGGCATTAGAAATTAAACATAATAGCACCATTTACATTTTGTATAATACTTTGAAGGGTGATATCTGTTGTTTGCTCCTCATAACAATCAACAACAAATTTAGATTTGCTTTGTGCATAGGAAATAGTTAATAAATACTAGCTCAGCTGAATTCAATTCAATTCATTCTAAGTTAACCAATGATATCTATTCAACTCATAAGGAAACTAAAGCCCAGTTAAGATAAATGACTTGCCCATGTTCAAATGGTTAGTAAGTTTTGTTGCCAGGGATGAAACCGAAGTCTCCTTAATTTCAAAATCCAAAATCCACTACACTAGTTGCAACAAATTTGTGGCATATGTGCTCATTTTCTCCACTTCGTTACCACTGCAGACACTGCTAATCAATTTCCTACCAAGAGCTTGGATAGGCCTCAGGATCCTTCTGGAGACAGGACTCCGGAGAGCTACCCTGAATCAACTTTTCTATACCCTGCATGGTGATACCTACCCAACAGAAAGGAAGAAGATATGGTAGAGATGCTCTGCTGGCAGAACCATTAACACTCAATAGCTGTGGGAGGAGATTGGAGGTGGGGGAGGATATATGCACATTAAGAATAACTAAGGAGTTAAGCCTGGGTGACGGGAGGGAGGGGGGAGATGGCACTATTAACAGAAGTAACAGAGCTGGGAGCAGCAGCAGAGCTGTCATATTATGAACGTGATTTTAGATGAATCCATGAGGGAGGAGGTGGTCACAATCAGCTGAAGGAGGCTGTTCAGAGGCAAAAAGGTAGCACCACCTAACAGGTCTAGTGACCTCAGCCTCGCAAACAATGGGAACTGTGGATCCTAAAGATATGTGTCCAAAAGATACTGGCCAAACATTTTTTAGAGAGATGAAATAGGACATTGCAAAGTCTTGATTCAAAGGATATTGCTGTGAATCATTTTGTAAGGCAGGAAAATTCTCCTCTAATTCAAATAATTAAAAAAAAATTGAATTCCAATGCACCAGCTTCCATTTAAACGGGGAGGAGGGGAGCAGTGAAAAGAAAATGGTTCTTCAGCAACTTCTAATTCTCAGTGAGAATGATAAAGAAGTGCTGTAGAACTTCATGAACTAAATTAAGTATTAAACCTTACGGGCTTAATCACCGCAAGATGTTGTTTAAAGGGAGTCTGGATGAGCTGTTTCTACCTATCACCCGCCCTTCAGCATAAGATTAAAAATGCAAGGCTCTCTATCAGCCCCATGATGTGCCTTAAATTTCATTGTGTCAGGTTCACTTGGCAAATTAAACAGAACACTGTGGAAAATGTCTGCTTACAACGTTAGGAGGCAGAGATACCGTTTATGGAAACCTTGACAGACAACTTGTTGAACCATTTCCTAACCTCAAAACACGTATTTTCTATCATTTAGCAATTAGTGTTTAATCTTGGTCTTTAAAAAAAAAATCTTTAGCTAGTTTCTTCCCATTTCATCGCCATCCACTTTATGAATGTCTTGGTCAAATTATAAATCAAGCTGTAAAGATCCTGTTTGGCACCATCTGGCTAATGTCAACCAAAGAGTCTTTAATATTTTCTAGCAACAGGATATTGTGGTTAATGCTCTCAGACCTAGTTGCAGTCTAAAAATTGTTGAAGGCCACCCCCCGACACACAAACGATCTAGGATGGAGACCACCCACCCCCTCCGAAGACAGGCTTTGACTGATGGCCTAAGAAAATGATAGCAACAATTCAGATTTGCTCTGGGAACACTCCTAAAACCACAGACAATACAGACAATATAATTTCGATTTAAAAGTAGAAGATCACTAGTGATCCATTTGCCAAAACACAAAAACAACAAAACATCTCTGAAGTTCACTGATGGATCATCAGTTTTTCTCTGTACTTTAGTAAATTATATATATGAAAGAAGGTTCTGATCTCAAGAATTCTGCATGTTGTTAGTTGCATTTCCAGGAAAGCAAAGATCAAACAGGGTCTTATATATATTTATTGGCAGGTACAAATCCACAGAAGGCATCTCAAGTATACATATTTTTGAAAAGCTTCAAGCTCTGTGTGTATGTGCTAAGGGGTACAGACAGCATCACAAATCTATGGATAGTCTTAAACAAACACTATTAAAACAGCATTTCAAGGAGCTCAAAATACCGTACGGCATTTCCAGCAGTAAAGAAATTTCAATAAGCCATACTTTTGGTAGGGAAATCTAACAGTTCTGTTGAGCAGGGGTCTCTATGGGACATGCCCTTTCCAATAAGAAAAAAGGGGGGCTGAGGGATGTTGACTGGACGAGGGATTATGGTTTCAGTGCCTCTTCTAGTTCTTCCTCCTTCTTTCTTGTGTTTCAGAAAGAAAAGTCTGGACCAGGAAGGGGAGACTCTGGGGGAGCAGGGCTGGTGAAGACCCAGCTGAATTGAAGGAAGCTCCCTTTGTGACTTGCCAGACTGGTCTGGACAGCTCTGCTCAGGCACTGACGGCCCCCACTGAGCGGCAAGTCAGCCAGTGCCCTCAGCAAAACTGCAAAGGGGTTAGAGTTTGGGTTTTTGCCCTCCTCTTTTTCTTTCTGAAATCTTGTCACCTTTTCTCAAGTATCTTCCCTCCCATCTCGGCAAGTCATTGCCGTTTCCTTCCTAACATTCGTCACAACGTGATATTCTCTTGTTTACTTCACTGGTGTTTGTTTACTGTTTCCTTCCTCAATTGACTATAAGTTTCATGAAGGCAGGGACGGGGTCTGTATTGTTCCCCTCGCAGTCTGGCACCCAGACTAATGCCTGGCACACAGCAGTGATCCATAAGTGGTTGCTGAAAGGTAAACGAATCTCTTGCCTACTCCCTGCCTCTTGTCCCCAACTCACAGGTACGATGACCTCACGTTGTCCGCAGGTTGGTCAGAGCCTTCCCATCAGTCCTACTCTCCAAACCAGCCTGGGCAGACACTGTGTTGGTCACGCCAATATCTGTGTTGTCCGGGTAGGATCAGTAGCCCCCCCCCTCCCCCAGCTCCAGAGGCAGGACTCGACTGCCCAAAGCCAATGATAGACTTCTTCTGCAGATGTGTGACAGACTCCGGTGCAATCGGAGAGAAGCTCAGAAACGCTGTCCAACGGTTCCCGCCTTCCCTTCCTCCCCAGGAGCCAGGAAATACGGAGCCCTGGGAGCCCTCTGTGGCCATCTCACCCCCACGAGTAAGGAGCTTTTCAAAGAAATCAAGCCACAGCCCTGAGGCCTCATTAACCTCTGGGCCACCTCTGGAGTTCCCGTTTTGATGAACTCATTCAGACTTGCTTTTAAGGCTGTCAGTTGGACTCCAACTGCCAACTATCCCTGTCAGAAGTCCCATTTCCAGCGATAAACCCCAGCAAGGTATCATTTGATTAACTGGGAAGAAAGCGCAATATAAATTAGGTTTAACTCTCCCAAAGAATATTTTTACTTCAACACTGAAACAAACCGATACAAATGCATTTCATTGTTCTTTTCCTTCCTAAGCCACCATCACTGCTGGCTTCCAAGGACCGCACTACCCACCCCAATTACCTGATGATCAAGAGAGGGAAATAGAACCAGCGGCCACACAGCGTTCATCCCCCTTTATTTCTCTTCGTAAGTGGGATTTGTGAAAAACAGTCACTGTGATAAATCTAGGAAGTAGATGTTCACAAATTTTGACTTTATTAGTTGGTCAAATAGCCCACTTTTTAAAACCAAAGAGCAGCAGAACGACAGCAAAGTCTTGTGCTGTTTGCTGAGTGAGTACAAAATTGAATGAAAATGCATAAGAAATCTATCTAAAGCTCGGTGAGGCTTCTGAGGAGAGAATGACAGCCTCTGACCTGAAGGTTTGCAAAGACTCCACAGCTGTTGCATTTGTGCTGGACTTTGAAGGACAAGAATGAGCACCAGGCAGAGACAAAGGGAAAGAATGAAACCCTGAGTTACACCTGATGAGCTGGGCCCAGGAGGATACGAAGGCAGGGAGGAAACTACTGACAAAGCCTAGGAAAGCGAGTTGGGAGCAGGCTGTGCAGGACTCTGAAGTCCTCTCTCAGTGCAACTGTCTCTGGGAATTCAGTGAAGACTTTTTAGCAAAACAGTGACATAACCAGGGTGGGGTGGTAGGAAAGATTGAAGAATGGTCAAGGGGGGAGGTCACAGAGACTTAAACTAGGGTGGGTGGGGGGATTTTGTGGACACCAGTGAGGCTTTGACTCCCCCCCCCCAACCCCCTCCAACCAAGCCAGGGCTCAGAGGCAAGCGGAACTCAGGCTCAGTGCAGGGTAAACAGCCCCTGGTGAGCCAGCCTAGGACCCTCACCATCACCTTTAATGACACTTCTATGGAAAACCTTTTTTTTTTTTTTTTTTCCCAAAAGAAGAGCCTAAAAACAAAATCGTAGGAGCTATCAGAATTAATAACTGGTACTATTATATAAATTATCTTCAAGTTTAAAAATAACATTTCTAAGAACATTAAATTGTTTCTCTATATTCTAGGGCTGCTTTGAGATTTTAGTCTAGACAGATTCACACCTTTAAAAATGAGCTTTCGAGCTTAGGATCTTAAAATAGGACCGTGCTGACATTATAATACAACTCAAGCAGGAATAATGGTTGCGGTGAGCTTTGCTTCTCCTTTCCTGATGAGGTCTGAATTAGTAGGAGATGGGTAACAAAGAACAGATACTTTAAGGAAGGAAATAAAATGTTTTATAGGTATTAGTTTAAAAGATCTAAGAGATTTTGAATAAGGCATAGAAATGAGGAAATTTCGGCCAACACTATCATTTCTGAATAGAAGGTAAGAAATTTCTCATCATCTGAACAGGACAGGTCACTTTGTTATTCAAATCAAGTAGGAGAAAATGTTGGGTTCAGGACAAAGAAAAAGAGCATGGATTATGCTAATTCCAAACTCGGTGAGAGAACAGAAATTCCTCAGTTCACCCTTTCTGGGGCTGTAATTTGTGGGGGCACAATGTAAGTAATCAACTCCTATTGTTGATTTAGCAAAAAAATAAAATTAAATAAAAGGCTTCTTTTCCTTACAAGTGTGTGCTAAGAGATAGTATTCAGATGCACAGATTTTCTTGAACAAGAACCATAAAGCTTCTGCCACAAAAAATCTGTATCTCTGTAAAGCATTAGGAAATAGAAAACCCATTCCCAGAAGTTTGCGGAACGCTGTAAGCAGAGGCCGGGGCTCCTGAGCTGCCAGGAGCGCTTATCATAAGGATGTTCGCATCCTATCAGCACCACGCAACCCACATTCTCCAAATCACACAAAAGCAGCTATTTTGTGCTGCAGAAAAAGAAATGAGGCTGGAGGATGGACAACACAGCTGCCTGCATCGCCTCAGCCTGACCCTCTCGAGCTCTCCAGGTTCTGGGCCGTATATTCATGAATATCACTGCACCTATTTAAACACCTACAACTTCTTCCTCGCAACCTTGTCTCTCCCCAAAGAGGGTGTTAGACGTGAATATTTGAGTATAAAACTGAAGACACTGTATATGTGTGAAATCCCTCCCCATCCCGGCCCACACATGTTTAAAGTGCCAGGCAGCCCGGCTGGGGGTCCTGGCTCTCCACTGCCTGGCCTGAAGCAGCAACATACATGCCTCACCTGTGAAGCAGGATGCTAACCCACCTGGTAGCCTCTGGGGTGGGATTTATGCGATAGTGTAGGTACCAAGGCAATGCCTGGCACACTCCAAACCCTCTCTAAACTCTGGCTATTTATCACTATTGTTATTTTTTCCACAAAGGAAAAGGATGCCAAAGGCTTTATAGGAAGGCATCTGGCAGGGATCTTAAATTCAAGGGGGAGGAGGGAGGTGAGCACTGATAGAGTCAGAGGGCAAGGAGGTGTTTTGGGTGAGAACTGTCCAGGACTCCAGTCACAATGCTTTCATTCATGTCCACCCAGAGGGGCTTTGTTAGGGCAGATTCAGCTGAAAATACAACCCAAGTAGACCCACAAAACATCATCAAAGCAAAAATCTCACATGATATTTGCCCAGATTCTTAGATAGAAGGAAGAAAGGTAGGCAAGACAACAGAAGGAAAAAGAGAGAAGACTGGACAAAGAATGCTGCCCACCATTCCAGTAAACAACGACGTACCCGCCACCAAGCCATCAGCCACTGCAGCCCACGATGGTGCGCCTGAGGGGAACCCTGGATGGAGGAAAACAGGAAGCATGTGCTTTGGATACTTGCCCTGGACAGTTAAGAGGCATATCTAGGGAGTAATATCAGAGAGCCCAGATTCCCTCATCTTCCCATACATAGAACATTGCTAACATCATCAACTTGAGATTTCTGTTTTTGTGATTAGCAGTAATCTCTGATATTCAACTACACATTTTTTTTTTTTCTCCCCAGCCAAAAACTCCTATGTATCTGGTTCCTCCCTTACTTCCTTGGAGCAGTTCCTCAGAGCTATCTGAGAGGCTGTCTCCCAGGCTATAGTTCTCAGTAAGGCCCCTGAATAAAAGACAACGCACAATTTTTAGACTGTGTATTTTTCTTCAGTCAACAACTCTGTATTCTTTTACCAGAGCTTATATAAAATGCATTTTCCCTTAGTATACAATATTCATGTGCTACATTATTTCCTCTTGACTTCATATCTTCATGAATACTTTCCTGAAACTGTGTCCAACCACAAATGCTGTAGCATTTAATCACCTGTCACTTCTATCATCCCTTTGTTTGGTGAAGAATTTGAAAACGTTTGTTTTGTTTCTTTCTTCTGACCCATCTTCTCAAATTAAGTTGTTTTTGATGGAGATACACAGAAAAAGCTTAGATACACAGCCTCTTGGCTATCACTGTTTTAATTTGCCTACTAAGTCACTCTTTTTTTCTTATCTTAAAACTCTGGAAGCCCAGACCCTCTTCACAATAAGAGGCAGGAGCAGAATAAATATAACTCCTGTTATAAACTGTTGCTAAGTGGTCTTACCTAGTCAAAATTGTGATCCTGGGTATGTGAGAATTTTGGAAAGGTTGAAAAAGTTAAGGCTCATGCTTCCAGGAAAATAAAGTCACAGAGAGAGAGCACGATATAAGAATATGTTGGTAAGAACTCTGTAGCTTTGGACTAAACTTGCACTTGGCAGGTGACCAGAGGCTACGCAGCTGATCATGATACTGACCAGACAAGATGATTAATCTTCCTTCAGTTCTAGGCTGAATTATTCTCATTCCAAGTTGTTGTTGTCAGTATAGGAACGAGGAAGGAATTTTGAGGATGAAAAGTGTATTAGCAAAATTACTGTTAATGAAACTATTAACTTAGCATTTTCTGAGGCTGACAAATTCTGAGTTGATTATGAGTTACCTCACACAAAAAAAGGAATTCTCTGAGGGCAAGAATCATAGCTGATTCATTATTATATCCCCAGCACCCAGTTCACGCCTGGCAAACAGTAAAATCTCTTAATTCAATCAAATAAACAGGAAGGAGATCACCTGAAAGATGAGAAGAAGATAACTGGAGAGAGCCAGTGATTTTAGGAGTTATTTTATGAGGCACTAAGTAGCAAATAAACGTTGAAAATAAACATTTATTGTTGCTTTATGCTTTGGAATCTCTACTAATTGTACCCAAAATTTCCCATGAGGAAGTTAAGTGCTCTATTCAGTGCATGAGAAAACAAAAAAATAAGTTAAGCCTAATATTAAGAGACTAAGCTGAATATAATAGTATCATATTAAGCACTTGAAGCAATTAATTTGTTAATCCCTGGAACATATATCACTGTTTTGCAGACTGAAGAAATAGAAAAAATTTTTTCTTTAAGTCACAGAAATTCAACAGTTCTAGGTCAACAATAAAACCATGCCAAAGGAAATAACTTATCAAGTGCTATTACACTGAAGTTCCTTTAAACCACAGCATCCCTGATGTTATCAAGCACAAAGGCTGCAGATTCCCCATCAATATTCCCTAGTTTTGAGTCCTGGGGTTAGTCATTCAAAGCTAAATTCTGGAAGTTTAATTAAAAAAAAAAAAGGCTAACAAGCTTTTCAAAGGAAAGTAAGTTATGCATCATGGAAATGTTCCTGTCTTATGTTTTGATTTATCACTAATGTAGGTAGGTTACAACCAAATAAACAATAGGGCAGCTTTTATTTAAAGCTAATTCAAACCCTCAGGCCCATGTGTGACATACATATTGGCAAGGAAGAATAAGAAAAGTCTTAAAAACCAGTAATGAAGGGAGCTTGATTTTAATGATGACAGTCACTGGGGAGGTGCAGGTCAATGGACTCTTTACTCTGAATCGAGCCTTCAGGCTCTTGGGGGGTAAGGTGTCTATCACCTGCCAAAAAGACTCCAGGTCCCAGTTTGCAAATTAACTGAAACCTATAGGGAAGCCCACGCTAAATTTCCAGAACACCAGGGAGCAAAGATCTAAGAATCCCATGGGCAAAAGTAAAACAAAATATCCATCACAAACACACTCCATAAACAACCTTTGCATTTGAGCTCAGAAATTGAACGGCCTCTTCCCAGCATAGAAGAGCTAAGGACCATTTTCAAAGGGCTCTCATGAAACCCAGAGCCCTGACACATAGCAGATATAAAGAGTGGCTTACACCACTTGGAACTTCCAGAATGACAACGCAGCTCTCTTCCCGACTCAGACTCTCCCTTCCCCACCCCCACCCCATCCCATTTATCTCCCAGTCCATTCGTCCTGCTTTGCCTCCCCCTCCGTGTAAGAGGCCCACCTTCCTCTTTAACCAGGGCACAGAGCAGATGCTCCTTCAATTTCAATCCTTCATCCTCTAATCCTGCCTTCTTTTTCCTTTCATCTCTTCTTCAGTAACGCTTCCTTCTTTCTCTCTGTCGATGTACCTCCTTCCCTAATTGGTCGAAATTTAAAACTACAATTAAATTATATGTACATCTGACTCTTGAACAATGTGAGGATTAGGGGTGCACACTCCCGAGCAGTAGAAAATTGCATGTAGCTTATGACTTCCCCCAAACTTAGCTACCAATAGTCTACTGCTGACCGGAAGTCTTACTGATAACATAACCTGTTGGTTAACACATGTTTTGTATATTATATGTATATCTACATATATTTTATGCATTCATGACATACCTTTCTCTTTTTTCCCCCAATATTTCTAGGCTATGTGGTTTGCGGGTTTTTTCAAATCGTTGAAAATCTCCAAAAAATTTTTCCAATGTATTTATTGAAAAGCACCCACGCATAAGGGGACCCACGCACTTGAATCCTACGTATTTATGGATGATGGTGAAGATCTGTCTATCCCTGCCTTTAAAACATGATCTTCGGGTTGCATGTAACTAAACAGCTATGCTGGACTGAGGCAAGGTTTTTGTTGGATTTCTTTGTCATAGTTGTGGTTCGCCGGTTCATGTTTCCCGCGGTCAGTGGTGCTTCACAGGGAGGCGCTACACATCCAGCACCCAGGAGCTTTCAAACAATCCAGTCCCACCTCTAAACAAAACACCAGAAGGAATCTGGGTGGTGGAGAGCAAACGCGGTGAAGAGGAGAAAAAGCGGAAAAAAAAAAAAAAAGGAAGCCAGCTGAGCCTGCTAAGACTCTTTTCTTGTTGTGTTTCAAATTAAACACACTGAAAACGGAAAGAAAATGAAAGCTTCTAACCTGGAGACAGACTTCTTCTGAATCCCAACTGCATGACCCTCCACCTACGTGTTTCAAGCACCATGGTAACATGGCATTTTTAAAGTAATTAGTTATCCTGAGAATATTTTCAGCAGAGATGAGCGCGGCGTGTCCTGTGGGAGCCGCCAGCTGCCAGGCGCTCCCTGGCCGGCTGGAGGCTGCACAATTGGTTTGACACACATTTCAGAATTCCACGGTTTCCAGAGGGTGAGGCGGCCCGGGCTAGTGCAGGGAGCCCACCCGCTCACACCCCTTAAAGGCAGATGGATGAGAAACCCTGCCAGTGATCTTTATTCTCTTCTCTGAACATTCTTACAGTTAGATGCTATGCTTATTCTTAATAGGCATCCGAAGATATGACCATTTCAAGTGACCAGCAAAAAGAATGAATCCTCTCTATATATAGCCTCAAGCAACTCCTATATAACTAGAAACGTCCTTATTTTTCTTTCTAAAATGCATTGAATAATAGATTTTAAATTATCAACAACTTGCCCTGCAAATGGCATGAAGGTTTATAGTAAGAGGAACATACGACTGTTACAGGTGGCTGCAAGGATCGCTAAGACCTGGCAGATAAATTGTCCAGAAGACAGCAGAGATTCCAACCTGAGACGTGGAGGAGTAAGAACCCTGGGGAGTGGGGGGAGAATCTTCAAGCTTATGCAACAGAAGAGAGCATTCCAAACATTAAATTGATAGATGAAACACAAAAAGTTAAGTTGATTTCCAATGTTGTATTTATACCTCCTTGCAGTAGTGACTTCCCACGGACTGGATTCTTGCCATATTTTAGGGAGTGGGGGATAACTAGAATTAGACTCGATTTTGAAGGGCAGATGCCAGCTCTACCACTTACAGTCTATGTTCGATCACTCAATTTATTCAACAAACATTAGTTGAGCAACTACTATATGTTGGGCACTGGAGATAGAGCGGTGAACAAGATAGTCAGCAACCCTGAGCAAGCTACCTAGACCTTCTGCGTCTATTACTGACAGAGTAAAATGGGCAGTAATGACTAACCTTACCTACCTCACAGGTAGTTGTAAAGCTCAAAGAAATACATTTATGAAAGCATCCTGAAAACGGTAAAGGTGATGACAACACAGTTCTCCTATTTAATTAGGAGATTATTTAATTGTCAAAAGTACCAAAAGAAGCTTTCCTTCCCAAGAGTTTCAAAACATGTAAACAAGTTTTATCGCTGATTTAGGTTTTTAAAAAGTGCTTTCTTTGTCTTTTCGATCCGGAGCTAGCAGATTCATTTCTTTGGGATTAATAAATATCCCTTCCTTTGTTTCAGGAAGACTCCTCCAGGCTGGTACCATCCAAGCGGTGCCTGGCACTAGTTCTAGATTACCTTCAACAAGCCAAACCAGGGAAATCCTTGGATCCAGTGATTTCAAAGTTCTGTTTAACAGGGAATTTTTCTTCCAATCTTACATGGAGCCCGAATGTATAGACAGATGCCAGCAGGGCAGCTCTGGCTGTAAGAGAGCTCTTGTCCTCTTGGCTGTGGGCTCTCAGGCTCTTTCTGGAAGCCAAGAGATCCCTGAATCAGTTTGAAAATCACTCTCTAGCCCTAGCACTCACCTGGACTCCTCTCCTTCTTCCAGAAGACCCTGCAGCATAGCGGTTAAGAGGGTGGGCTCTCCAGCTAGGCAGGCTGGACCTGCATCTTGGTTTCACCAATGAATAGTTTACCTCCTCTAACCTGGTAGTCCTGCTCGGCCAAACGAGTGGTTGTGAGAATTACACAAATTCATCCATGTAAAGGGCTGAGCACAAAGCCTGGCAGATAAGATGAACCCATTAATCATTAACAATTATTTTCCTCTTCAAATCCACCCGTATGGCACAGGCAGATTAATTTTTATAAATGACTGCATTCCATGTGTCATCTTCGTGTTTCAAACTTTACAACTCTTCCCCTCTGCTCTCATACTTAGAGTCAATGATAACCCCTCGTCCTACCATGGATGTGTGTATGCGCACGCATGGATATGTACCATCAGTAACTATGTGCACATCTATAGATCTCCTATCAAACTCTCCAACCTCATCTGCCTCATCTTTCCTTCCACAGACCTGCTCTTTCCAAGTTCATGGCTCGACAGATCTGAAACATAACCACACACAGTGGAAGCGACTAGCCGATGAAGTGCGTGACAATATCTGATTTGGAGCTCCTAAGTAAATCAGAGAGGCAGAATACACAAAAGGAGAAGGTCCAACAGTGTTGGATATGTGTTCCCAGTGCTAACTGGATAGCAAGAACAAAAGCTTAAAGCAATCAGGCTGGGAGAGTCAGTAAGAGCATTCTTGAGGAGGTGGAATCAAGAACTGGAGAAAATCTGAGAGCCGCTGAGGACAAGGCACGGGGGTGGGAGGAACCCAGTGAACTTCACAGAGGAGGCTGACGAGAGGAGGTTGACATCACAGAGGGCAGGAAGAAAGACCTTGGTTGCACACACAATGGTTCATTGAAAGCCTCCTAAAAGGGGATGATATGGTCAAAATGGAATTCGAGGAACACTGATCCGCAGACTGGCTGTAGAAGGAACTGGGGTGGGAAGAGGCAGGAGGAAGGACACCTGCTCTGGAGGCATCCCTGCGCAACGCATCCGCCGCACACAAAGCTGAGTGTCTCTTCTCCTACCCGCTCCTCCCACGCCGCCTGTAGCAGGGACCAGCACCACCATCCAGCGAGGTGCCCCAGCAAGGAGACTGCCAGTCGTCCTCGACCCCTTCCCTCCCTCACCCCATACATACAGTAGGTCACTGTGACCTTTCACCCCTGCTTCCGCACATTTCTTAATTCTGTCCACTGCTCTCCATCCCACTGCCAACGAGCCCAGCCCGGCCACCGTCTCTGCAGTGACCATTTTAGCTGCCTGCCTCACAGGTCATCCTGCGTCCAAGTCTCATCTCTGCTTCCAGAGAGGCCTTTAAAAATGTAAACTGGGTCACATCACACCCTGTTTCCTTCCAATGGTTTCGGAAGATGCACCACAGCCCAGCCCTTCCCTCACTTCCTGCCACTTTTTCTCTCCCTCCCTCCACTCCAGCTGTTCTGGATTTCTTTCAGTTCCTCAGAGGTGATGCTGAACCATGCTTTCTGCCTGAAATCCTCTTCTGTCATCCCACCTCTGCTGGGCCGCCACACCACACCACACCCCCCCCAACTCCCCGCACACTCACTGACTCACCCACCCCCCCTCGGTGGCCTGGCTGACACCTACTCATCCTCCAGGGCTTTCCCTTAAATCCTGCATCCTCAGAGAAGGCGTTCCTAAATCCAAACATTAGGTCCACAAGGCCTGGCCTCATAGCCCCTGTACTTCCTTTTTCATAACGCACATGGTTCCAGAAATTATTCATTTAATGTCTGTACCTCACACTAGACTTTAAGTTCCATGAGGCAAGGACCGTGCCTGTTTCATGGAATATGGTAGCAGCACCTGGAACGGTGCCTGGTCAGAATCAGCGCTCAAGAAATAGTACTTGAATGAATGAAGAGAGGAAGAAGGTCACTTCAGAGGCTCCTGCAGTGACTCAGAGAAGGAAAGGAGGGTCTGGACACACTTGGGAAGATACATGGAGGGGGCTGGTGACGCAGAGGGAAGACCAGATGACAAAGCGGGGATAAAGTTGCCACCCCAGGCACCGGGAGAAAACAGTACCCATGACAGAGCCACATATTCGGACTAGAAACTGACTTTTGGAACTTCATGTGTTGGGTCAGAGGTACAAGTGAACAGAGGAGCACGGCGTCCATCACTCCGAATGTTTCACATGACCTTGTTCATGAAGACGAACTCTACCCAACAAAAAAGTTTATCAAGGCTAGAAACCTTGGCCGGCCCTTGAAACACAGAGCGAGGGGCTTGTTTTTGTTTTTGTAAACTATGACATGAGCTGAATCAAGCCTCACTTTCAAACTCTGTTTCTCTTAAGCTCATTCTGAAAAAGTGGCTGAAAAAATGGACCACGTTTTTAAAAGTAAATAAAAGACACTATTATTTCATAGTCATGCACGCAGCTGGTGCCTGATAAATGTTTCTCAAGGTGATGGCAGCTTGTTTCAGAGATGCTCTGCTTATCACCTCCCCCACCTCCATCACCCTTGATTTCCTTGCAGAAAGGGACCACATCCTCCAAACCCTTTGACCAGCGCCCAGCTCGGAGTTGAGCATGTAGCAGATGAACAATAAACATTCCCTGACTGGCTGTTAGCCATAGAATGGAGCATTGATGGAAAGGCAGAGCTGGGTTCCGAATTTATCTCTTCAGCTGTACCATGTTACTCAAAACCTCTGCGTCTGTACAAGGTTGTTGTGAGGACGGGAGGAAAGAGCACACCCAAAAGCACTCTGCAAACTGTACAGCCTATACAACTGCACGCAGTGCTCTCCACTGTTACCAACACAGCTTGGAGCTGCAGCACTGGAAGGGAGACTGAGGGGAAACTGACGTATACGAGGCATCCATCTCGGTCAAGGAGTGTGAACCCTGGCGCGTGTCCTCTTTTTAAGCCCTCACGAAAACCCTATGAAGAAACAGACTCTGAACTGTGAGATACACCCCCAAAGTCACACAGCTTCAAGTGGCCCAACTGGTGCCCCAACAGATGTCTGACCTCGAAGCCCACCACCACCCCCCAGGGTGCCGCAAAGCTCCGGTCAGGGTGCCATTTGCTCAAGACCTGGAGAAGCGGAGGCCCCGAGAGCCACCTCACGGGACCAACGCACAGCAACAGAGCTCGAAAATCACGCCCCAAGAAATGGGGAGCCCGGTCACCTTTCCTTCATTCCTGAAAATGACTGGGCTTCCACACTGGCACCTTAACCTGGAGGAACTGCTGTGAATCGGGAATATAAGGAAAGTGAACAGGTTGATCCGCCAGGACATTAACCAGTGAAACGATGAAAAAGAGCCTAAGAAAGGAAGGCAGCTTGAAAGATCTCTCCAAATTCTGCATTTAGATAAGGAAGAAGTGTGAACAGATGAGGACAAACAGCCAAGAAAGACCTTAGAAACCAGGGTCTCAGGACTCTTGTGGGAGGCCCTAGATGACCTGCCTGAGGTCACACTCCAGTCTGGTTCTGAAAAGAACCCAGACTCCTAACCTGGCTCTGGAGCTGAATCCCAGGCGCCCCCAGCTTCACTATTTCACCACCTTTCCCCTGAGCTGTTGAAAGGGCGTCTGAGTCAGCGGGAAGATGGCCAGGACGTGGTGGGCTGCCCTGGGCCTGAGACACATTGTGAAGGAGGAGACCATCTATTCTGTGGGTGTTTGGAGGCTTACGGCGGAGAGTGGGGGGCAGAGGGGCTGCAAGACAAATGATAAAGCTGGTGGCACTAAACGTAAAGGACACAGGCTGGCTCAGCCCCCCTGATTCACCAGTGAGTCAGAGTCTGCGAGCAGGAAGCACCGCCTTGGATTGTGTTTTGGAAAAGCACTGGGAGGTACACTTTCAGAAGGTCTCTGTGTTCTGCTTTATCAAAAAGAACAACCACCACCAGTGATAATTAAACAGAGGCCAAACTTTCACACAAATTAAAAGCCATGCAATACACGTCTTGGCCAAGTTTGAAATCACTGAGAGCTATAACTGGCCCCAACAGGAGGTCACCTGAGGAAAAGATAATGTTTGGGAGGATGGGGGGACGGGAGCAGGTAGGTCTGGGTTCATGTTCTGGTTCTGCTATGTATTAACTGTGTGATCTTGGGGACCCTCCACTTCCTTATTCTCATTCTAGAGAAAATCAGAGATACACAAATGAATACACACGGCCCAGCACCATACCCAGTCCATAAAGGACAATGGCTATTTTACGATTAGAAGTAGAGGAAGCAACGATGTTTCCATGCTGTAGATTTTTATATATTGCAGTTGCCGGATTACAAGGCATCATGTGTTAGACGTAAGTCTCCCACGCCTTTCTCAGAAGGGCGCCGGTTCTAAGAAGAATCCCCTTGAAGGGCCGAAGAGACCCAGGGGTCTGCTACGGCATCACGTTCATGAAGATTTCAGCATGTCTGGGGTTCAGCTCCTCCCAGCAGCAGCCAGGCAGTCAAAGCTGGAGCATTCTCTTAGCAGTACACCTCCTGTCCACACCATTCGCTGTGACAGTGTTCTGTGAAGGACTCCGGAGGTACCAAATGCGATTTTGCACAGCATTAACAATAACTGTGAGACATCAACTGAGTCTTACTTTCGCCTGGACACTACTCTTTATACAGTCTATTTACTTAATTCCCACAATAAACCTATGAGGTACAGATTATGGTTGGCTGCAACTTAGAGAGGGGAAACTGAGGCACAGAGCTATTTAAGTCTCAAAGCTAGTGCGGATCAGAGCCAGGACTGAAGCCAGGCAGTCCCGAGCCTGTGCGCTCAGCAGCTGCTCTGTTCTCCTGCTGGCTGACCAGAAGAAAGCTCAAAGTGTGAAGACACACAACGTGAGCCTGTCTGCATGTAACATGGACACTGGGTGACAGAGGGGCAGTAAGTCCTCAGGACTGTGTCTATCTGATCCTGGTGGTAGTCAGGGAACCTGGATGCTAGAACATCACTTGAGCTGCTTTCAATTCCTTTCAGGTCAAGCAGATTCATGCCTAGAGACCCAGCACAGCCAACCCGGGTCCTCATCCTGCCAGTGCTCGGGCCACCTGCCACAGGATAGGCACACCACCACCACCCCACAGCTGTTATGTGTGGGATACTGACTCCCAAATCTCCCCTCCCGTCTCCCTCAGGGAGCTGCCCACTTCGGTTTCCTGAGGACAGCATCACCAGGCAGCCAGGACACAGGAGCCCTATGTGGGGAGAGACTGCCTGGGACACCTACTCAACAGGGTAGCAACGGCCTCACTGGCGTGCCACTCCATTCAGCACATTTCTCCTTACAGTTCCTGCTAAATCAAAATACCCACCATTTGTCTGTCTAGCCATTTACTCTACCAACAGCGACTGCACTGTGCTGTGCTGCTCTGGCAGCCTCCTGAAGGGCACCAACAGAGATGCAAACAATTACGATCCAACGTGATCAGCTCAAACCCTGGAAGCACAGAGTGTTACAGTGACACAGGAGACAGCCAGGAGTTCCTCCTCGGGGCTCGGGAGGTTCCAGGAGAGTCCTCAGAGGTGATGACAGTGCCCTGGCTCTTAAAGGATGACCAAGAGTCCACCAGGTGGAGTGTGTGTGTGTGTCGGTGGGGAGCCTCCTGCAGAATGAGGGTCTGCTGTGTCTGGGAAGCTGGGTGCAGCAGGGAGCCCGGGGAAGGGGAGGGGAGGCACAAAGATACTGGGCAAACCTGTCCCATGTTGGGCACTGAGGAGTTAAAAGTGTATATAAAATATGAACTGTGTGCCTTCAAGATTATCATAATAAATTCAGGAAACCTTCATACTGAGACCCATGAGACAATGAGGGAAAAATAAAAGGCAGAACAAATGCAGATATGGGACTAAACCTTGTTCTAGCAAAAAAGAGAGGGCGCTTGGGCCTGTCCAAGAGGGGTCAGAAGGAGACGGTATTGCAGCCGTGTTTAAAATCATAGGCTGTGGGTGACCTAAGGCACTCACTGTTTACTTCAGTGTCCCAAGCGAACTGCCCTCAACCCCCACGTCTTCCCCAAGCAGACATCTCCTGTCTCTCCAACATGTCTGTGACTGCTTCTCTTTAAAGCCCCTTGATGTGTGCCAATGCCCCCTCGAATGCAAGCATATCAGCTGCAGGATCTGATTAAAGTCTGGAGTTTCTGATGTGAAGTAGGTAGGAACAAAATCATCTTTTTCCCTTCCTTCCTTCCTTCCTTCCTTCCTACTTTTTTTAAGAATGCGTGTTCCAGAGTATCCAGCGGGTCACTACAAAGGCTCTTCGTCAAGAAAATACCAGCTAGGCAAAGAGTTCTTGACTTGGAACCATGGATGAGTTTTAAGGATATACAACTTCTCGAAATTGAAGGCTTGTGTGTGTGTGTGTGTGTGTGTATAATACACGTATCTGTGCATGAAAATGTTTATTTTTCTGGGACAGGGACCAAAGCTCTCAATAAGTTCTCGTGAAGGAGTATATTCCCCAGAAGACTAAAAATCAGTGATTCAGACCAGGGCTCAGCAAACTGGAGCCTGCAAGCCAAACCTAGTCACTGCCTGTTCTTATAAATAAAGTTTTATTAGAATACAGCCCCTGAGCATTTATGTATTGTCTGCAGCTGCTTTCACACAACAGTAGAGCTGACGAGTTGCAACAAAAACTGATATGATCTGCTAAACCTAAAATATTTATCATCTGGCTCTTCACAGAAAAAAGAGCTGACCCCCAATGTGGACAATATTTTCTAGAATCATCCATTACACCTGGGCAGTTGCTTGCTAATAATTCACTACCCAAATCCAAAGGTAAGCAAATAATTTTAGAATCAAAGTTTCCTGGCTCTAACTGGCAAGTTCACAGATTAGTTGATATGCTATAGCCTGGCCCTTCTCCTGTTCTCCTTAGGAGTCCACAGGACAGGGGAGTGGCCAAGAGGGAGTCCAGCAAGAATTTTTCCAAGGAGACCCTGCCGCGGGCAGCCTGGGCCAGCTTCCTTTGCAAATTGCTAGAGAAGAGATAGTTAAGCAAGAAAATTATCATCACTCTAAATAGTTCAAGCACAGAGTCCTGCTGCTGGCTACAAACCAAAGATGAGAAATTATATAATTAGCCACAGCAGGTTTAAAAGACCATATAAAATATGCTAATGCTCTCACCACGCCAAGGCTAAGCTGTAGAAACGATGTCATCTATTAACTGGCCTAGCAGATCAGTCCAAATAAAGAGAAACATCCTAAGGGTATTTTTAAAATAATATAATCAGTCAGTTTGAGAGAAATCTTGTCTTGGGCTACACAATAGGTTAAGAAAAAGTTTTACTCCATTTTAATGTGTTTTAGGCTGCATATTTCTATCTCGATGCATTTTTGATTAACAGAATATTCATTTTACTATCTTAGTCAAGAATCTTTTTTGCATGTATTTTTTTTGTGGTTGTTTGGCAGAGCTCTCATCATTCTGATCTATCTGCGGGAAGATCGTGTGATGGATGTGGACAATTTAAATACATGCACTGAGAACAAAGCAAGCAGATACCATCTGAATACGACCACACGTGAACCTCAAGTCATGCAGCCTTCTTCTGTGTTAGATTTCTTCCGTGCTTGAAACCTTAAGAACTATACGCTTTACCTAAACTTGCAGTTTGTATGTGAAGCTAAGTGTGTGGTGTTAGGAGAGAGAACAAACTAACAAGTCTCTTGGTGAGAGGGGAAGAAATATTTGCAGAGCTAACCTTAATGCCAGGGCACCCCAGGAGTCTTATTCTACTCAGTAGGGCATCATCATATTCTGGAACCTCTAAACCTTCCTCTTTGGTTGCCACGTGGCCCTCATACCCTTTTCCAAGCTGCATTTATAAAGCGCTGCTATCTACCGTGGACGGCCTCTTTCTGTGAATTGTTTGTGGAGAAATTTTTCATCATAAATTGGCATCTCTCATATTCACTAACATCTTGTTCAGGTCAATGTTAAATAGTTCAAAATGAGGATCTAAAACCCATTCCACTTTAATCATGCAAGGGTTTCCAACATCCAAAAAAAAAAAACCCAAAACAATATCAAATCATAACATGTGTCCATTTCACCACAACTTCACAACGTGATTCTCAGCCACGTCATCTCAATTTAATCTTCACAGCAATGATTTGTGATTGGTACCATTTTGGTCTCCATTTTGCCAGTGGACACTGACTCAGAGAGGTTGAGAATTTTGTTTAGGGTCACACAGGTGAGGGCAGGAGCTGGTGGGAACCAGGACCCTCCCCCAGGGCTGGAGCTCTTCTGAGGGGGCTTTTAGGCTGATGTTGATGCCCCCGCCTGACTGATGCAAGCTCATATACTGGAACAAGCCTGGGACTGGATGTCAGCAGCCTGGCTTCAAGCCTCACCCCTTACCCTAGCCTGCTGGTTGACGTGGGGCAGTCAACTTAACTCCCCTGGGCTTCGGCTTCCTTCACATGTGAAATCGAAGAACTGAACAAGACATTCCCTAAGTTCTTCCAACCCTAACGATTAGGAATTTAATTGAGTAAGAATAACCCAGTTCCCAAGTGATCTGTCTGAAGGAAACGGATGTGGTTTCAAATACAAAGTACACTCAATAAGCAGAGGGACGGGATTTTGGATTTTACACATTTTTAGGTGATTCATAAAACAGGTCCCTCTCATTTAGCACAGCTCACTAAGAGCTGACTGTCTACACAGCTGCTAAAACACTTCTACGGTCCTGATACAGAAATCACACTTTCGAGATGGGAGTGTCAAAGAAGGGGGACCAGCCAGCCTCTCCCGAGTTTCTCTTCCACTGTTTGCAAAGAACCAAAGTCTTTGATAAATGCATTGTTTTTCTAACTCTGTCTTCGCGTTATAAGTGGTTGGTATTGTTATTGTTACAGAATTAACCTGGATGTTTCCCCTGATCTGGACAGGGCCCATGTTGTATAAGGAAAAATGTGTCTGGTCTTCTTCCTGGGTTCCTGGGAAGAAGTCTCTAAACCCTCAGAACTTCCCAAGTGACAGGAGCGTCCACAACATTCACGGCAGGTCCCTCGAATCACACCTGGCTTAGGCTAATGAGATGACTCAAGATGGAGAATGGTCATACCAAAAAGACCAGCCATATGATTTGAGGGTGTGATTTGAGGGGTTTTGAGTCATGTGATATCTCCCCACCCTCTTGGGACTAGGGGACCTACACACTGGGCGTTCAATCACGTGGCCAGTGATTCAACCAACCAGGCCTGTGTAATGAACCCCAATAAAAACTGTGTATTGAGCTCAGAGGAGCTTCCTGGTTGGTGAACAGTGGGTTCCTGGAGGGTGATGTGCCCTGACTCCACAGGGAAGGGCACAGAAGCTCTACCTCTGGGACCCTCCCAGCCTCGTGCCCTCTAAGTCTCTTCATTTGGCTGGTCTTGATTCATATCCTTTGTAACTGTAATCATAAGTATAGCACTTTGTTGAGTTCTGTATGTTCAACCAAGGTATTGAATTTGAGGGTGAGTTAAGAACCTTTGAATTGGTAGCCAGTGGGTGAGAAGTGTGGCTGGCCTTGGAACCACGTAATTGGCAACTGGTGTCTGAAATTAGGGTGACCTTGCTGGGGACTGTGCCCTTACCCTGGGAAGTCTGTGCTGACTCCGGGTAGTGAGTGTCAGAACTGCAGGGCAGCCCTGCAGCCCTCCACCGCTACAGAGCTCTGCGTGGGACAAGCAGGTGCACACCCACCTTGGGCTCTGGGCACTGTCCCCTCAGTCTGCAGCATCTCCCTCTCAGACCGTCATGGCTGGCTCTGTCACCTCCTTCAAGTCTTTGTTCAAATGCCACCTTCCTACTGAAGTATTCTCCAACTACAGTTGACCCTTGAACAACACGGGTTTGAACTGTGCGGGTCCACTTATACATGGATTTTTTTCAATAAACATCATACCTGTATTTTCACTTTACAGACCTTTAAATGAATGAAGTGTGGGGAAGAGTTTATGCTCAATTAGCGATCACAATATGTGGACTTGAAAGAACTAGGGTTTCAATTCCGATTCTATGCAAAAGGTTTCAGCATCCTGCCCTTGGGTGAGTCAAATTTCAATTTCTTTGTTTTTGAGGCAGAGAGAGCAGTATACATATTTTCAACTGTGCGGGGGTTGGTGCCCCTAACTCCCGTGTTGTTCAAGGCTCAATTGTACATTACTTACAGTTGCACCCCCCATCCTCCCACCCACCACGCCCCATACCGCCCTTTCTCCTCTTCCCTGCTTCAGTCTTCTTCATAGCACTGATCTTCTGATATTCTAGGTAATCTATTCATGACTGTACTTATCAAATATCTTCCTCTCCCAGAATATAAGCTCCATGTGGGCAAGAGTTTGCCCTCTTTAGTTCACTGTTATATACCTAGTGCTCAGGATGGAGCCTGGCACATAGTAGATATTCACTGAGTATTAGTCAAATTCAGTGGAATCTATATCCATATGCACACACACACAGATATAAGATCAGGCACCCTCCTACACTTAGCATATTCATCTAGCCCACCTTGCATATTTGGAAAACCCATTGTATAGGGTAACAGTTTATTTCTCACTTGAGGAAGACGAAACAACAGCACTCATTTTTCCATAGGCCTTTAAAACTAATCACAATATAAACTAATCTTCTGACTTCAAACGAAATTCTCAAAATAATTCTGCTGAAAGGCCATCAGGCGGGAAATGAACATCAAAAAAGTGATTAAAACATAGATTTAGCTAAATTGACACCCAGGTTGAGGGGCAAACCTATTACAAAAGAATACGTTTTGTTTTCTCCAGTGATAGTCAACTCAAAAGTTTTATAACCTCAGTTATCAAAAGTTGGGCAGGGAATTCTGTGGTTACAGCAAAGAAATGACTCAGCTGTCACACTGGTGGGACGCCCTGCAAGTGAACACAACTAACTAAACTAAAGGTAGAGGCTGATTTTGTCTTTGATCAAAATGATGCTAGCTTTCCCCTTGGCCTTCGCTCCTCCCCTCCCCTGCACCTACAGGTGTGGATTCTTTTAGTTTCATTGCTGGCATTTCTTGACAAGGCTGGCTGCTGTATTTTCTCGGCTTTGTCCTGATTATTTGATAAGATTCATATGAATTTAGAGAAACTCTTCTTCAGGTCAATTTTAGGTCTCCAAGAAAAGCGGGACTCCTGACTTCACAATGACTCTGCCTATTGTAACAAGAAGATAAGTCACTCACACAATTTTTTTTTTTTTGAATAAAAGCTTTATCCAATTTACTTATTTTTCAGATCCACCAGAGAGAGAAAATCCAGCTTTAGGCAGCAAAGAGTCATATAATGTCAGTATCTTATTGTATTTCTGAACACTTACAATAATGAAAATCTGTAAAGACAGCCTTCATCCACACACATATCAACTTATTACCCAGTTCTGAAACTCGATTTTAGAACTGCCTTCACATCAAGTATTTTTCCACAGTAATTTTTCACTTCATCTGCTTTCCGGTAAGTAGATATTTAACTTCTCAGAACTTTCTTCGTTGGAACCCCAAGAACGCTTGTCACACGGAAGGCTCTTGACACATGCGTGGATGTGGCGATTGAACCGGCGGGTTTCAAACAGGAACAAAAGCCTGAGTGCATATGCCCTGTGGACCCGTGTTAAGAGGAAGGTCCTAACTATACCCTCCCGTACTCAGGGGCACGTGTGGGTCAATGCAGGGGACAAAAGAACCTTCTGTCCTCCTCTGTGGGGCTGTTACCCGGCTGCAGGAAGAGAATGACCCAGCCAGCGCTGGGCACTGGATCTGAGGCTGGCTTCCCATCGCAACCCCTGAGGAAACATATGAAGATTATTGTAGCTTTTCATTTCTTTTTCTTTTTGTCTGAGAGCTTGCAGGCAGCTTTGCTGCTACTGGTCTTTGGCTTGACAGGCCTGTAGCAGCATAACTTAGCTGGGAAGAGCAGGGGCCTGGAAACAAGGCAGACCTTATTTCCACTCTGTGCTCTGCCAGTATTTATCCACAGGCAGAATTTGGATGTTTAAGGCTCTGAAATGGCCAGAATTAACGGCTAATGTTAGTAAGATGCTGGCTGGCATGGATATAATTCAAGTACTCGATAGAGGTTCAAACATGCAATTAAAGAAGGAGAACCTGGCTCGACATCACATCAGAAGCCCCCGGGAATTCAGCGGGCCACGAGCTAACCATGAGCCCGCATTGTTTGGCAACTGTTTAAAGAAACCGTCATCACTCTTAGGCTGCAATCTGAGTAAGTTTGAAGCCTCTATTAAGTAAGTTTATATTCTCTACACTATTTGAAGCCCCCAAGGACTCCTGCATCAGTTCTGGGTTTATTTTAAGGAGGATATTGCTGACCACAAAGTACCCAAAGTACCCAAAGAAATGTAACCAGGAGAGTAGGGTGGTCTTAAGACATCTTTGCCTAAAGAAATCAGGAGAAGAAAGCTTTGGGGAAGTTTCAGGTCTCCGTCCTCAAGCACCTGCAGGGCTGACAGGTGGAGCAGACTCCTCTGCATCCACTGATGTGGGTAATATTTCTTGGTCACTTATTATATTCACAGCACTGTGACGGGTGCTGTGGGAGACAGATTAATGAGACACAGGACCAACCTGAAGGCACTCGCAATCAAGTAAGATAAAATGCAAAGAGTCTGAGATCCCTGATTTTCAACCCAATTCTGTTACCCACTCAGTATGTGACCTTCAGCAGTTTCTTCACTTCTCTTAACCTGGCGTTTTTTATTTGTAGAGCAACACCGCAGTTTTCCTGAGAATTAAGTGAGATAAATAGCTATAAAAAGAATGGGAAATCAGTCATTGATTAAAACCAAGTAGATGGGGGAAGGCTTTACCGAAAAAAAAAAAAAAAGACAACTTTTGAATTGAACCTCAAAGGACAAGAGGGAGTTTGTTTTGGGTGATACGAGGAAAAGAAAGAAGAGCATTCGAGGTTGCTGGGACCGTGTGAGTGAAGGCAGAGATATGGAGAATGAACAATTCCTTTGGGATATCAGCAAATAATACGGCAGCTGGAGTGCAGAGGAAGAGTAAAGTGATGAGAATGGCTGGAAAGACACAAGGCTGAATTATGACCGCCCCAGAAGGCCATGCCATGGGGACCTGGGCAGTGGGGGGCCAGCCATGTGAATTTAGAAGACTTGGTCAATTCAAACATGGCTGGAGCCAGGAAAGCAAGTTCAAGAATCTCTGTAAGAGTCTAAGCAAGAGATGATGAAGAACTGACCCAGGAAAATGGCAGTGGTATTGGATGGAAAGCAGGGGGCAAAGCGTTGGATGTGAGGAGTGAGGGTGAGGGGTGAGTAAAGACGACTCCGTGTCTTACAACCTTCGTGTTAAGGAGAATGCTGCTGCCATGAACTAGCACAGGAAACACACAAGGAGAAACACAGTCGACCGAGAAGATGATGAGTTCAGTTGTGGGCTGTGCTGAATTTCAAGTGACCGTGAAATAGTAAGAAAGTTCACAATAGAAAGTTGGAAATATGATTCAGGAGCTCATAAGAGGAGTCAGGCTTAGAGACGTAGATTTGAGAGGAGATATATTTAAAGATTAAGAATGTGCTGTCAAACATAAACAAACTTGGGTTTGAACTCTGCCTTCCACACTAACTAGCTGTGTGGCCTCAGTCAAATTATTTATCATCAAAGGCGTAATTTCCTTAATTGTAAAATTGGGAAAATTATACGTACTTCAAAGGCTGTGCTTATTGCATACCATCTGGTTGCCATTTGTCACCGTCACCGTCTACCATAACCATCATTGCTGAAACCATTAAGGTGGAGGAACTTGGCTAGGAACAGAGAGTAATTATGCAGAAGAAAGGGGTGAGGAATGAATCTTAAGGAACTGTTAATAAGGGCTATACAGCAGAAGAACAAACCTGAAGAAGTTCAGAAACGGTCAGGGAGGTGGACAGAAGACCAGGACAGACCAAGAAGGACACAGGGGGAAATCATCAAAAGTGTCAAATGCTTTGAAGGAGTCAAGGAGGGAAAAAATGGAGAATATGGGACAAAATGATGCAAAGTGAAGGTTGTCTAGGGGAACTGTCACCTAAGTGGTAGAAGTGGAAGGCAGTTCCAAATGTAATAGGATTCCAGGGGGGAGGGTACAGCTCAAGTGATAGAGCGCATGCTTAGCATGCACAAGCTCCTGGGTTCAATCCCCAGCACCTCCTCTAAAAATAAATAAATAAACCTAATTACCTCCCAAAGCTTCCCCACCCTCACCCCCCAAAAAAGAAAATCCACAAATGTAATAGGATTCAAAATGGAATTTTCACCCAGACCCCAACGGGATGTGTATCAGGTACCAAAGTGAACTGTGAGATGGATCACCTTCCAGAAATGCCAAAGTAGACGTAAAGAAACAATTACATGCCTTAGTCTAAGAAAACGGACTAAGAAGACCCACTTTCAAAGGCATAAAAGGCTTAAGTCATGAGAGAGAAGGGGAATTTGTAAGGATTCCATTAGAGACAGCTGTGCCGTGAAGACCCTCATTCCAAGAGGGGAGATGCTCCCCCTCCCCTCAGGTGGGGCCGCCCTGGGAGGTGTTAAGAGCTCGTTAGTGTCATCTCTGGATGCAGGGAAATAACAGACCGGAGGCTGAGTGCTTGGCTTCCACCCGAGAACACTGGCAGCAGAGTAAAGGAGATCTGGCTGCACTGAGCGGCTTGCTGCTGGGGCCAAGGGCATATGAGTGTTGTGATGGATCTGAGGGAGTGAGTTGGCAGGAAGATAATTTAAATTCTTCCCAAGAGGATCACGTGAGGCCAACAGGGAGAGCTTTGGAAAATAAGAACCAAGGGAGAATCTCCAAAGCTGGAAGAAACTGAACTGACTCTCACTGCAATGTTCCCAGTGAGCATCCCCAGAGAACCCATGAAAACACAAGAGAAGTTGTCTCTGAAGAGCATCTGCTGGCCCAGAGCGCAGGAGCCCTGCTACCGCAGTGCGGTCATGCGAGGACTCCCCCTCTTCCTCATCACCTGCTCCACTGCCCCCTTCCCTACTCTGAGCCTGGAAGGACCAAAAACAACAGGAAGGAGGCAAATAAAGGGGAGAGAAGGTATCAACCCACTTTTTTCCTTCAGAGGAGGACCTCACTACATGGGGCCCCAGACAGGTTAAGGACAAAGAACTCCAATTCCGAATGACTACTGCACGGGACTGGGTATTTCCACTTCTGAACTGAGATGGGATTTGTAGCTAGAAGAGTCCATAACACTTTTTACTATCTTAGGAGGGAGCAGAAAAGTCTTGAGAGATTCACCCAAGTGTCATTTGGTGGCAAAAGAAAAACTTTCACCACCATTTAAAGTTAAAAGATAGCGGAAAACAGTCTTGTAAATGAAAAAACAAAACAAAACAAAACAAAACCATAATTCTTGTGTTCTCAAAGTACCATTTACCCAAAGGTATAAAAAGTGAGTCAGGATGAGGAAATGGAGGCTTCAAGGACAGTAGTTTTTTTAAAGCTGTTTGGCAGAGACAGAAAGGGCATCGTGGTTTATTGAGATGATTGACAGCTCTTTTAGGAGAGGAGACATTTAGGCAGGGCCACGGACTGAGGAGAAAGAGACAGTAAAGCTAGGGTAAAGTAACACATCCTCGAGAACAGTAGGACAGGAATGCTGATATGGTAAGGTCACAAACAAGAGAGAAGACAAAATCAAGAACACTGTGATTGCCGTTAGAAAGGAAGAGAGACTCTTCTTCCTTTGCAAGATGGGAGAAGATGAATGAAGACATAGGGTCTAGAAGAAAAGGAAAATAAAACAGTTTACTCTGAATGACTGCTCATCATGGCAGTTTAGGAGGAAAGCTCGTCTTTTAAGAATGAAGGCAGTGGGTGGTTTGCATTACTCTGGAGGGTGGAATTAGGACCACTGTGCACAAGCTAGAGAGATTTTTTTTTGGCTCAATGTAAGAGAAAACTTATTAAAAATCAGCACCAGTGGACAGTGGAACTGGCCTTCTTGTAAAGGTGTAAGCTGCCAAAGCAGAGGGTTCTAGTTGGGGATGGATAAACAACTGTTGCAGTGCTGTCAGGAGGGAGAGTGAACTCACGGCCTCCAAGACTCTTAGTGTACAGAATTCATTCTCAATGTTATATTTTGTAGGCAGTCTCATGTGAACAATTCAGGTGTCACTGTTACTGAATACAATAAAAAGAAGCCCATGAGGACTTGAAGAGAAAGTGTGAAGAAAAGATTTCATGTGTTATACAACATCTTGCTTTCCTAAGTAGAAAATCATCTATTTGCAGAAAAAGAACTAACTTGTGCCTTGAGTTAAGAGTCTGTCTCCAAAGTATAATATGTCTATGTCTCTAACATATCTGTATGTCTCCAAAGGTTGGCAGTGGATTAAATTAGAAAGTATCACTCTGTTCTGGGGAACTTTATGTTTATGCATGAGCTAAAATGTAGCCATGGTGGAGGAAGTCTCCAGAACCCTTTGAGTTTTCCCACTGCTAAGAGGCAAATGGGAACTTGCTGACAAGAGCAAAGCACATTAGCCAACGGGCTCTCTGTTCAGAACTCAAAACAAACAAACAAAAACCTAAAATCCCCTGTTTCAAACATGAGGCTGCATTCTAGAAATCAATGTAATCAGGGGTGATCATACCAGATTTTCTATATGACAATGAAGAAACTTGGCAGTTATTCAACAAGACAGTCACAATGTTTTTTTGAAATAAGAACTGTACATTCCTAACATTAACATCTATTAAAGCAATAAAATATTCCAGCATCAAGTACCAGGCATCTCAAAGAAATCTGGCCACAGATTCAATTTAAACTGGCAATGTGATCCAATTAAAATTTAAATGGATAAAGAATTGTCAGTCTGTTGTGACCCATTAGATGTTTAACCACAATATTTTTTCAAAGACGTAAAATATACAAGAACTTCAAGCAACAATCAATATTCTGAATCAAAGTGTAGCACTTATGATCCTTTGACATCTTCAGACATAAGCAATATTAAAAGTCACATGAAAGGTCAGATTTCATGGAAGTGTTACTGCCTACAATTATGTGTACCAGCGCACTGCCCGGCACGTGGTAAGTCAGCTTACTTATTGAATAAATGAATGGATGCAGGAAAAAAGGAGTGAAGTTTGTTAGCAGTAGCTCAAAAGCCACTTTGTGAGGAGGTACCATCCATCCATCCAGAGAGCATCTTCCTAGTGTTCCAAATGACTTTGTGGTTTCTCAGTGTCACTAGCCCCAGGATAGAGCAGCAGGGCCATTAAAATCCCTTTGACTCAAATCTACGTGGACCTAAGGGCTGGGTCTCCTGAACACTGTCAGTTTTAGAAGTCTGAGTGGTTCTAAATGCGGTTTGGTTTAATATTCCAGAGATTCCCTCCAGCAAAAGGTGGACATCTTCAAAAGTCCCTTAATTTTCTCTTACCTCCACCACAGGAATACAAGTTGAGAATGGGGTTGGGTGGGGGGAAGCCATACATAATCACTTTTTGGTTCTAAAGAGCACCAAAAGCAAATCATGGTGACATCTGCCTCCAATTAGGCCCCGCCAGTGCATCTACGTGGCTGAGTCCAGCTGCAATCCACCAGGAGATATATTTCAGCTGAGGTGTCATTCACTGAACATCGCTCACTAAGTAATAAGGAACACAGTTTTCAACGTGCTTTGACATTTATTATTTCATTTGAGGTCCATTACAACCCAGAGGAGGAAAGGTGTTTCACAGAATGGGAAGCAGGCTTGGAGATGAAGAGACCACACAGCAAGGAGGACACGGCGCTGGGACTAGACTTTGTCTTCTAATCCTGCTCCGATGCTGTTTCTACTACTCCAGGTTCTAATGCTTGTCTCTTATCGCCTAGAGTTGGGGAAAGCAATCAGGATCCTGCGGTGCATGGCGCCTGATGTAGCTCATCTCATTCAGAACTTGAGTCTCTGGAAAGTGGTCAGGATGGAGGATTTCTAGAAACATTTATCAAGTGGATCCTGGGTACCTGACACCACGGGGGGGGGGGGTCCATAAGAGAAGCTGAGGAAATGACCCTTTTAGAAGTACATCCCCAGGAAGAACACTGTACTCCAGATGGGTCTGTCCAGTGCAGGGAGAAGCCAGACCGGCATTCCCCAGAGACAGGACCGTGTGCGTGGACACACGCTCCACAGCCCTCAAGTCACAGTGCAGTTTTCAACTTTCAGTAACTTCAGAAGTATAAACGCTATAAACTTAACAAAAAAAGCCAAGTGAAAGCTCAATTATTTAAGTTTCTTCTATACGCCTATGCGATACTTACTATACTTCTAAGTTTGATGAATTTTGAATAGCTTTTTTCATTTTAATTTTTGTTTCAGTCAACATTCGCCATCTCCCATCAGAGGGGCTGAAACGTTTTATAATACATGATATGCCTACAATTCAAACAGCAAATAAGCCACATCTCACAATACGCCTGCAGTCTACTGAAAGCAATTTTCACATGTGCTGCTGTTAAAACTACAAACTGCACTGCTCCTGGTCAAATTCTTAATAAAATATCCCTAGAGAGCTGCTTTTTGTTTATACCAATTCAATTTTCCCTTTCTAGATACAATCCACCCTGTTAAAATCCTTGTGGATTCTCATCTGTCTTCGACCATATTTGGGCCCCTCCCATGTGATTTCATCTACACACCATCGACCTTCTCAAATGGGCATTTCCAGCCACGCTAAACTATGCAGAATCCAAGTCAGACCCTTGGGGTGTGACTCGCAGCCAGCAGCCCCTCCCTTCAGGGACCTTATGGGCCAATTCTGATACAGATCTCTTCCAGTATCTTCCACGTCAACCTATAAAACAGTACCTTTTGAACAGGGCAGTTCAATCAATTAAAAAGTACAAGTACCTCTATCATTCAGCCCATATACTTTCAATCTTAGTCGAGGAGATTTCAAGAGGGCTCTGTCCAATGCACTGCTGAAATTCTCAGACCATCCCACAGCATTCTTCAGATCTGCCAGGTGGGTGACTATCAATGAAAGGTAAGGGGAGGAGGCAGCCTTGTCATAGCCCTGTTGTCAGTGTATTCTACTAATTATGGTAAAGCTGTAACTGCAAATCTTAGACAGGTCAAAACAAATAAACAGAAATGAGTTTACTTGTATCTCAAGTTCAAATAAAATCCAGACAACTCCAAACAATATTTGTTGTTGAATTGTGTACCCCCCCGCCACCTCTCCCCATCAAAAAAAAAAAAAAAAAAAAAAAAAAGATACGTTGAAGACCTGACCCTGGTACCTGTGAATGTGACCTTATTTGGAAATAGCATCTGTTTAGCAGATGCAACCAAGTTGAGATGAGGCCGTGCTGGATTCAGGTGAGCCCTAATCCAATACCTGGCATCCTTCCAAGAAGAGGGCAGTTTGGACACAGAGAAGGCCACGCGGAGAACGGACGCAGACACTAGACTGATGCTACGGCAAACCAGGAAAGCCAAGGATTGTCAGCAACCATTAGAAACTAGGAAGAGGCAAGCAGGATTTTTCCTTAGAACCTTCAGAAGGAGCCTAGCCCTTCCAGCACCTTGATTTTGAACATCTGGCCTCCTGAACCATTAGAGAGTCAGCTTCTGCCAGTTTTGTTTTTGTTTGTTGAAGACGGAGGTAGTTTCCATGACTGCTGACCTTCGGTTCAGATGAGGAAGAACCACTGATTGTTAAGGTGTCTGACTGCTTTGCCTTTTCAGCTTTGGAGAGGTCAGGGAAAAATACTATCAAGGAAATGGGTACTTTGTTACGACCCTAGGAAACCAATACAACACCTAAGCAAAAACAAGTAAGTATAAACTCATGCCTCTTAGCACTGGGATCAAGACCCTTCAGGAAACGGTAAAAAGAGAGGATGAGTGAGATTTGGAGGCCTGAGCAGGGGGCAGGCATGGGAGGGGTGAAGTAACTGAGTGAAGAAACCGGCCAAGCGGGCTTTGAGGCGGGGGAGGTGGGGGCGAACAGAAGGGGAAACCAGGAGCAGATGTCCCACACACACCCACCCCGGGTGTGAGGTCTGCATTCCTCCACAAAAGCCCGTCACTTTTTAATGGCAACGAATCACAAACTCATCAGTTTATCATCAATATACACGCAAAACCATGTTAAGCCTCCTGTCTCCAATTTGGCATTTTCCTTGACGTTTCATCGTTTCTAAATCAGACCACAAGCCACGCCTGGGAAGGATCCGCTGGCCTGTCTGTCTCTATATATAGCGCCAGGGCCGTAGCCACCATTTTCGAAGGAGCTAGGGCTCCAGTGATTGATGACGATATTGCTAAAACGGTTACATTTTCAGCTGGAAGCAGGAAAGCATTTTTTTTCCATGTGAAAACTTCGGGGAGGAAGGAGGCTCCCCTCGCAGTTTCTAATTACTGATCTGGCTCCACTGCAGCCCCGCGAAATAAACGTCCTTAACGGCAAGATGCCGCCCTGGAAAGACCTTAAGAGCTGTCTCCAGAAGCTTTCCCAGCAGTAATTAGGGGGATGTATTATTGCTAATCCTGAACACACTGGGAGCTGGGTTAATTTTGAGAGCTAAAATAAAAGTGCCGCCTTGTGGCAGAAGACCACTTCCGGCGCCATTCAGTCAAGCAGAGCCCTTCGGTCTGAAGACGGCCGGGCCCCTGCTGGCACTCCTTTGAGGAAGCCACTGTGGAACAGGCCAAATGAAGCCTCGTCGTGCAAATATCGTTTAGCAAGTGCAGATAAGCTGGGCTAAATCATGCTCAGAGCACTTAAAAAAAGATTCCAATGTTAATGCACCAGCACTAGAACAGGATGTACAAGCCACAGGGAAACCGCGGTTGTCGGCGTGTGAATTTAGTCGCAGGGTGGGTTCATCCAAGGAAGCAAAATCTCAGTTTAGATTCCCTCTCTACCTCCTTCCTCCCGTCCACGTGTTTCTTTAAGGATGGGGGAGGACACTGTTACTCAGCAAATGTGTTTCACACCAAGAAATGCTTGGGGTATATTCATCCCGGGAAAGGATGTGAAGTTCTCACTTTCTCACTAAAATAGTTCGGAGAGGTCCTCCAAAGGGCCAAGCCACACATGACGGGCACTGTCTCTGGTGCTTGTGGGCGCACACACTGGTGTGTGTGTGGTGTGTGTGTGTGTGTATATATATATATATACACATTCTTATTAATGAGGAAGGTTTCTAAAAGGAAATCACAAGGGATTTTCGGGTATTTTTCTGATGTACTTTTCAGAAAGCCCCACTGCCCATCATCCCCGGTGAACACGAGTTGGCTGCAGCATCAGGGGTTGAGAGCATATTGTCAAGAGGAAAAGCCCAGCCCCAAGGCCACGCCCAGCAAGGCTGGGCCGGGGAGAGGCCCCAGGTATACCTGGGGGCTGGGCAGAGATGGAGGGCTTGGGAACCCCAGGCCAACTCCGCTGATTAGCAGCTGAGCCGGATTCCAGCTCGAGTCTGACAGGCTGCTTTTGGTATCAAAGCCACAAATGACACTTTGATTTCAGAATGCATCTGGTCTCTTGGACCGTTTTATCAGAAACAGCTATTTTCTTTAAATTGAAAGTCCAGGCAGTTTATTTTTCTCCAAACTGTGCTGCTGGCTCTTCTGCCTGATTCCTAATATTCTCTTGTTTTTGCACAATGCAAAGCTGTTGCATCTTGAGGGAAGGGTGGGGTGGGGGAGGCCCTCCCCGAGGACCTTGTATGTATGACAGATTTACATAAATCTTTGCCCCCAAAGGGCACGTCCATCAGAGACGAAGATGGAAGGTATTTAGAGAAAACTTACTTTGAGGGGAAGAGATACCAAATCACTCTCCCAGTTAAGCTTTTTGAACCAAAATAACTTAAATCTCTTCAAATGATACATGTATATAAACTTTTATAGGGCATTTAAAGTTTTCAAGATTAAGGGGCAATCTCTTTTATTCTTACCCCTCCCTGTGTGCCCTAAGTCATTTTAGTTGATTCTTTTTTCTTTTTCTTTTTCTTATTTTCTTTTTTTTTGCAGGGGGGAGGTAATTAGGTTATTTATTTGATTTTTCAGTGGAGGTACTGGGGATTGAACCCACTACCTCATGCATGCTAGGCATGCACTCTACCACTTGAGCTATGCCCTCCCCCATCACTTAAAAATAATGAAATAATTGTAGTCTGTTTAAATGCATGCAGCTGGTCTATATATGTGCATATAAACACATGTGACTGTGCATCAGAACAGCAGCAGTACTGGTGTGGGAGCCACTAGGTCACATCCCTTATCCCATCATGTTAGTGCTCCAGTATTTCTCATCCACGGGGTCAAAAGTTCACTAATTTATCTGCATTCCTCTAAGCAAGAAATTCATTATCACTTCAGAAAGCATTTCCAACCAGCAACAATTTGAATTGTCAACAAATAGGTACCATTTCCCTAATCAAATCAGAAGTAATTTTATCCAGGAAAGGTCTCTCTGTTCAGGGACATAATCTTCCCTGTGATGCCATTAAGATTCCGAGATGATTTATGGTATCAAAAACCATCACCTTTCACATTCATTTCCTAAGATGCATCGTTCCCTTCTCTATTACAGAAAATCACATTTCATTGTTAATGGAAGGAAGCTACCCTCTTTTTTTTTGATCTCTCACAGATGCTAATGCTGTACAAATTCTGAACTATTTAAAGGAAAAGGATACGAAGCCAACTTTCTCATTTAGGAACTAAAGGATAAAGGAGGCCATGTGAAAGCTAAGTCTAGACACATACTCAATAATTTGATGATTACACATCTTTCAACTATACATTTTGAGAAACATATATAATTGAAAATGTAGACATCTGTACCATGATTTTCTATAGAACATTCATTTAGTTCTGAAATGGTTATAAATTAACCATTGGTAATTTACTCCTTTAAATGATTTAACCTTTCCAATGATCATTTCATCTGTTTTCTATATAAAAAAAAAATCAAAGAAATTCGAGATATGGAAAAGCCATGTTGGTTGAGGATCTGAAACTGATTTGGTAGCTTTCGGGTTGACATAATCTTGGCCTGGTGCAGCTCATTTTGGAAAGCTGCCTCAAATTTCCCCTGGTTTTGAACTTTTTTTTTTCCTTACCACTTTCATCTAGCAAGAAATCATCCTGGTAACGGAACTTCTCCGGTCCACATGCAATAAAAATGTCATCGTCACCAAAAAAGTCTTGAAGGCACATCACCTACAAGAGAAAAGCATGACACTCAGCAAGGGGTCAGCAGAACAGCAATTACAACAATGCGTCTCTGCAAGTGGACATCTGCATAAAGCCACTTCCCATCTAATGGAATCAACAGGGCAACTTCTCCAGAGGAATTTCAAAAGCGGGTTTCGAGCATCTGTTACTAGTAAGAAACATGTTATATCTCGGTGGTGCAGGAAGATGGGATAAGGAAAATAGAACCAGCAACTGTCACATTTATGACTTGATATATCAATAGGCTATGAGGTAAGAGCCCTTTGTTTTCATAACAGAGTGGATGCCGCAACATGTGATGAAGGAACGCTCCTTTACTCTTCTGAATGCAATATTCCATGATGGCAAGAAAAGTCAGCATATGATTTTAGCAAATGAGTATGTTTTTCAGTGACTGATGCCATGGTTGCCATGCACATGATGATCATTGGGGTAATCACCTCTTTTAGACCCATTCTACCTCTGGTTGACACAAAAATAGCACCCTTCATAAAAGGAATAATAGAAAAGGTAAGTTATTTCTGAGATTTAGATTTGGCAGTAAGGCAACTGCATGCCCTTCCACTCAAACTGTGTGGAACTATAACATCCCCAGGGGCTCCCCGACTTGCAGTCACACAAAGGGAAAGTTTTAAAACAACCTTGGAATATTTATTCAACTTCTTCTCCAAAATGAACATTGAGAGTGAAATGTCGTTTTTCAAGTACATGTGGTCAAGATAAATAATTTCAAGCATATTGCTCTCTGTCTGTGGATATGTGGTGTAATTTTTTTGTTCTTGTTCACAGTATGTATGATGCCAGCAGAAGGCACTGAAAACACTGCTGATTTCTATCTATTTTCAATTTTCTTTGACTACTTGGAGTAAACCATAAAGTGGTCTACTGAAGGCACCATTCAGAGCTGTATGAAATAGACATTCTTATTTAACTGTTGCATTTTCCCTTGGATATTGGAGGACCAGAGACAAGCCTTCCTGTCTCTGATGTGAGCTATCTGTGTTTCCTATGAACCCCCCCCCCCTTATCCTTTGGTAGTTTTATCCACAGAGCATCTCTGGGGTTCTTCTCCCTCCTACAGCACCACCCTGACAAGTCCAAGGTGTTTTAAGACTTACAGAAGTAAGGTGGGAGAACACAGCATCATTTAGAGTCCCAAATGAAGTGATGTGCAGGCTTCAGATAGTTTTTCCAAATAATCTCTCATTTCCAAATAATCACTTATTGCTGAGGTTTTGAGAATGCTAGTTCTCTAACAGTTTGATAGTAAGCATGGAGTATGAGTGAGGCACAGTCAGTGCTTATTCTGTCTGTAAAAGCTTGAAGACAAGCTTTAAAGAGGTGATTTAAAGATTTAAAGAGGGACACTGTAATCATCGAGCTAGATGGACAGAAGGTCTTCAAGAGTGTGTCGGAAGCTCTGATAGCCCACTTGGGTTATAGACAGGCCCTTTGAATTCAGAACCCACTCTCTGTTTCTCTCCTCTCTTTCTGTCCAATTCCAACCATGACGCTGTTCATTTGTACCTTCACGACACAGCATCCCCACCCCAGCTTACTGGGTCTGCACTGGTGTCATCCCAGCCAGCTCTATACAGGCCGACTTCACTTTACGTGCATCAGTCTGCACTGTGCTGCCTTTGTGTCTGTTAGCACAAAGTATATGCATACAAAAATGATACAGTGGAATACTACTCATACAATGGAATACTACTCAGCCATAAAAAAGAATAAAGCCGCCATTTGCAGCAACATAGATGGACCTGGAGATTGTCATTTTAAGTGAAGTAAGCCAGAAAGAGAAAGAAAGAAAAAAGATATGATATCATTCATATGTGAAATCTAAAAGACAAAAAGAAAAAGAAAAAGGAAAGAAAAAGAAGATACTAATGAACTCATCTACAAAACAGAAACAGACTTGCAGACATAGTAAACAGTCTTATGGTTACTGAGGGAAAGAGGGTGGGAACAGATTTGGGAGTTTGAGATTTGTAAATGTTAACCACTATATATAAAAACCGATAGGAAACAAATTTCTTCTGTATAGCACAGGGAACTATATTCGATCCCTTGTAATAATCTTTAATGAAAAAGAATATGAGAACAAATACATGTATGTATATGCGTGACTGGGACGTTATGCTGTACACCTTAAACTGACACATTATAACTGACTATACTTCAATTTAAAAAAAAATGAATAAGACATGGTCTCTCCCTAAGGCAAAAATGTGAACAATAAAACTTAAAAAGCAGTATTTCCTAAAGTAAATATGATTAATAGCTTTTGTGGCAAAAAAGGTTTATGCCAAAGAGACTTGGGAAATACTGTGTTTCTCCAATGTAAACAGGTCTCTGTATTTCTGGTCTTCTCAAAACCCATAATGTGTTAATATACACCACAACTCCAAAGAGAAGATAGAAAAACACAGTATTTCCTAGACTTATTTGATTCTGGAACTCTTCCCACACAGCATGCTGTAAACTAATGTTTGACAGGGTCCCTTTGGCACCGTGCTGACAGCCGTCAGTGGAAAGAACACTTAGAAGATGCAAAGGAGAGGACTCACCCATCCTTGTCCTGGGCAGCCCTGGTTCTCTGGTTGCTTCATATTTGTTAATTTTTACCTCATTCAAACGTTTATGCTGGGCCTGCTGTGTGCCAGGCTCTGTGCCAAACATGATGTCGACAAATCTCTGAGAGATGAAAAATACTGTTTTCCAAAAACAAATTGCCCTTTCTTTCCCCATATTCCCAATACTTGCCTTTCAGAACATCAGACGGCTAACCAGATCACACTCATCTACATGTGCCTGTTTCATGCTGCTGCTTAGTGGACAAATGACTCTCATCAACCTTGGGACATGTTATAAGCCAGTTGCCAGCCAATATCCCTCCCCATCACAGACCCATGACCCGCCCCCTCTCCAGGCCTGAGACTCAGAGACGGACTCCGAGAGCAGAACAGACAACAGGGCAGCTTGGACGGTGTAGGTATAATTCTGTTGGCAAGTCGAACTGAAACATGACGAACTTTTGATGTTGTTTCCAACTCCAGGATTCCAAGAACATAAAAGGAAAGCAGTAATGATTAAGGAAAAGTAACTGTCATCACCCAGCACAGAAAAGACAGAGGAAATATCCTTTCAATGCCAGGCAACATGTATTCATTTACCTCTCAATCTTCAGTGACTGAAATCAAAGAATTTGTTCAACTGTCAGAAACCGTGATGTTTTCTGTGCTTTCTGTTCTGGCATCATTTAGCCATTTCCCTGATCACAACCTCCCACCAGAGAGGGTGGGTAGGGTCAGTAGATCAAATTCAAATGTATAAAACCACTCCTTGTTAGAAGCCTTGGCAAAAGATTTGATGGCAAAGGAGCCTTAAACACAAGGTTACAATAAAGATGGATTTAGGATAATTTAAGCACTTCAATTATCCACGCTCTCTCTATCATTGATCCAGAGGTAGCTATAGATGTATTCCATCTAACAATAAAGAGTAACAGAGTAAGATTTATAACCCTTTTCTCTAGGCCAATATATTTTGAGAATTTTCCTTTAGGCATTACTGTACACCCTGATATTAAAGGACTAGAAATGATAGAGAAATGTAAAACCAATGTTGTGCAGAATGATCTAATTTTATATATCTACACAGTGTTAGTCCTTTTTAAATTTGAGGTTCTCAAAAGTCAGTGTGATAACCAGCTTTGAGAAAAAAGTTCCACTTATGGATTAAAAAAACACGCTCCTGGCTACAATGGGATAAGTGGCAGTTGACCTATCCTTTCACGAACTCTCCCGCTGGTAGGAATCAGATGTTGGAAGTATCCATCAAGATTAGATCCAGGGAAGAAGCAAAGGCAGAGATATCAAGTTTGAGAAAAGACAGACGTCCAACCTGTTCCTGCTTTGCCTCCCAGAAGAGCTGGTCTCCACTGTCTCCATGGACATGGATTCTGCTTCTGCAACGTCTCCTGAACCAAGGCCTTTCCTGCCCCCACCTTCACTCCATCACCACGTCCGTCCAGAGCTTAGCCTCCTACCTGTGGACCCTGGCATGTCCCACTCATGGTTTTTCTTACCCCCACCTCCTTTCTCCTCAATCGATCCTATTTAATTCTCTTAAGTATTTTTTTCTTAGTAAAATTTCACCATCTCTATGGCTCAGAAAAGCATCAATGGCTTATCATTATGTTAAAGTTCATCTTTGAGCTTGGCATTTCAGACTCTTCAAAATCTGGTTCCAACCTACCTTTCAAGTCTATGGTAGTTTTAGCCAGGACATGGTACCCGATACTTAATAAGCATTTCTTTGATGGAAGTATGGATGGATGGATCAATGTAAGGACTATGCTGTAACCTGAAACCTGTTCCAATTTATCTGCTTTACTTATTCTTCTTGGAAAAGGGCCTTTTCTTTCCCACTTGTGTGTGGCTTTGGTATAAATTTTTTCTTTCCCATTAGGTATTCCCTCCTACTAACTCTTTGGCTATTCAGATCCCTCCTATGACTCAAGGCTCAGTTGAAGAGCCAAGCCCTACCTTCTCTATCCACTCCAATCCAGAGCAACTCACCTTTGCTCTGAATCCCCAGTCATCATTCAATACATGTTTATTAGACACCTACTATTTGCCAGCCACCGTGCTAGGCCTTGAGAATACGGCTGCCCTCATCCTTCACCACTTCATTTCCAGCACATATGTGCACAGACTCACACACCAAAGATCCTAACACACTATTGTGAATTAGTAATTCAGCAGAGAGTAACCTGCATTACCTCCTAGTGGTGTGTCATGGGTCTGGAGTCACGTGGCTGGGTGGTGGATCTTGATCTGTCATTACCACTGACTTGAGCAAGTCAGGAAGCCCTGTTACTAAAACTGCTAAACTTAGGGCAGAGACAGCATCTCCCTCCCAGTATGATCCCGTGGCACAGTGGAAACATCTGCTCTGGCATGGTTTCCCCAGAGCGCAGTCCCGTTGTCAAAGTCCAGGCTCTGCATTTACCCAGCTCTGCCCCTGAGATGTTCATCTCTTTGTGCCTCAGTTTTTCATATTGATTGTTTTAAGAAAGTGAATCTGAAGAGAGTAAGTCCTCAATAAACTTTCGCTATTTTCATGAGCCCAAATGTGGTTTTACTTCCAAATAAGTATAAACCAAATGTATATCTAATATAAAGAAATTTTTAAAAAATAGTATGTAGTTCCTGGGAGCCATACCAACAGGCTTGTTTTCTAAGTAGAATTGGGTCACGTGTAGCATATGGATGCCCCTTCTCACTTTGGGAATAAGGATTCTATCTACTGGTATAACTGTTTTGGTGCAAGCATCCTTTGAATTAGCATCAGGGAATTGGTGCAAAGCTGGCAGAAGTTGTTAGCAAGAGGCTAGCTTCATGCCTCTGATTTCCATCAGATTTCCACTAAAATGATGCCATGAAACTCATCTGCAAATATATTCACCCGCTCCCACTGGTATAAATAGTTCTATGAACCTTTGTCTTAAAACTTTTAGTTTTGGGGGAACAAGAGATTTGTATTCCTCTGTGAAAAGTGTCTTCTGTTGAAATGTCCCTACACTAGAGAAGAAATTATATGTGTACTATGTGCAATTCATAAAGGAGGTAATCAGTTTATGGCACACAATGCTTTATAATCCATCAATTAATTTTCCATTCTCACCTAATAGTTTGGTTATTATATGAAAAAACTAACCTCAAATAAAAACATTTCGTCATTGCATCACAGTTTATCCCTGATGGTGATTAGCATACTGCCACACCCCCTGTATCTCAAATAACATGGGTGACTGTAATTGCCAGATGTGCTGGAAAAAGCCTTTGGATGAGGATCAGGATACTGAGGTTCTAAGCCCAGATTTGCTGTAATCATTGAATAGACTTGGACCAGTTACTTAAATTCTCTTGCTTATCAGTTTTTATAACAGTTCTATACTTTACCACAGTAACAATATGATGAAAATATAAAGAAAAGGTGAAAATTCTCTTTTTGGTGTGATACAGCAAGAATAGTTCTATATATATTTCTACATTTAGTCTTCAATATACATTAGTACATTTAAGCCTCTCTGCTATGAAGGATACAAACTATTAGACAATAGTTAGAGGTTATCAATATCCCATTTAACAAACTTAGCCAGATCAAACATAAGATCAATAGGAATCTGAAGCCAGGTCAGCTAGAATTCAAATGTAGGCTCTTAACCATCAAGCTACAAGAACACAAGTCTATTCAAATGCATAAGAACATCTAACTGTTACGTTTGGGTATTTTAAATTTCAGTTAATAAAACCATTTAGTACTACTCAGCCATAAAAACCAACAACATAACGCCATTTGCAGCAACATGGATGCTCCTGAAGAATGTCATTCTCAGTGAAGTAAGCCAGAAAGAGAAAGAAAAATGCTATATGAGATCGCTCATATGTGGAATCTAAAAAACAAAAACAAAAACAAACAAACAAAGCATAAATACAAAACAGAAACAGACTCATAGACATAGAATATAAACTTGTGGTTGCCAAGGGGGCGGAGGGTGGGAAGGGATAGACGGGATTTCAAAATTGTAGAATAGATAAACAAGATTATACTGTATAGCACAGGGAAATATACACAAGATCTTATGGTAGCTCACAGAGAAGAAAATGTGACAATGAATATATATATGTTCATGTATAACTGAAAAATTGTGCTCTACACTGGAATTTGACACAACATTGTAAAATTATTATAAATCAACAAAAAAAGTTAAAAAAATTTAGTTATGACATATTGTACATTAACAGATTATAATAAAAAGTATCTAATAAAAATTATTAAAACAAGTTTGAATTATTTCTTTAGCTCAAGGAAAATATATTCAATTTTCTCACATTCTTTATGTGAAATCTGAATTCATATCTTTCCCATTAACTTACTAAGTACGCTCGCCCCAGAGGACCAAGCCACTCCCAGGGAGGGAAAAAAAAACACTGCAAACAAATATGGACTTCCTCTCCCCTGAGCTTCCGGTTTGAGTCTGCTCTGCAAGGGCAGAGATTCAAACAAAGGCAATAAAAGCATCTGCTATTTACACATTTCCAAAGCAGGGCTGCGGAATCCATTCCCCGTCACTGGAATGAAATCTCCATGGTGACGCTGACATCACGGAGCTGGGCAACATTCTCAGCAGTGCTTGTTTGATGATATTTTCTTTACAAGAGCGCCCTCTACCAACGGAACATGGGATAGCTCTACAGCCAGGGCCTCATTTGTTTGAAGCCACGCCAGCCGTTCCATCTTAGTTGTCTCTTAGTATGTTAGAGACATCAAATACTTCACCATCACCTACTTAATATATTTTAAGTGATATTACAAACAATCACAAAAATAAAAGCCAGGAAATTCAGTCCATTTACTGGAATCATTGAGTATGGCCTATCCTGTTTTAGTTCTCTTTAAAAAAAAAAAACTTACAATCTCTCATTCTTCTTGATACCAGATAGAGGACGGATTTAAACGTTCTCTTGTCCACATTTTGATGAGATAACCTTTACCAAAAAGGAATACTTATACCTTTATTTAAAAAAAAAAAAACCCAGTCACCTGTGTATCTAAGCCACTGGAATCAACAATCTACTTTCTACACAATTCGTAATGTGACCATTATAATTAGCTTTCAGTTAAAACTTGGCACATGCAGACCCCCCTCTCCCCCTGCCAAAAGTTAATTCTGAGAAGGTTTCTCTTCCAATTTCATTCCATATTTGGCTTCTTGTCTCAACTTAGCATTAAGTATTGTTATGCCACACATTGTAAGTCAACCACTGTGAATTTTTCTGTTCTATAATTATGTAATTCCATCCATTTTGGTTCTAAAATATGCCTGCAATTAGTTTTATAGCCAAATATCAGGAACGTGTTAGTTATTGTCATAAAAATACCTTCTCCAGCGTTCCTTTACCAACTTTTCATTTCTTTGAGGACAAACTTATGCAAATGGTAATTTATTTTACAAGTGTTCATCCAGCTACAGATTTCTGATAAAGAAAAATCATTTAAAGAAACTCTGGTTCTTGCCCAGAAAAATATATAGCCATTTTAAAAAGCAATAAATTATTCTAATAATAATAATAATAGAGGAAAAGAAAGATCTTCAAACTGCTTTTTACAAGTTTGAAGCGCTAAAATTTTTTTTGAAAAAGTGGACAATATGGTTGAAATTCAGAATTGGCTAAGAGCTAACAATGGAATAACATGCTGATGCTTAAAGAAATGGAAACACTAAAATATTCTCTTTTGAAATGCAAGCAATTTAATTTGCTGGGTCAATCAGAAAAAACCCCAACAATTATGAAATAGAAAGTGCATCTACTCCTTGAGTATGCTCTCCGCCGCTGGGTCACACGGACATCAGCCCAGGCAGCCTGCCTGTGAAGCATCCTCTCTGATGGAGAAACGTACTCCTCCTCCAGGGGTCCCGTCTTTCATGGGATGGCAGCCTATTTTAAATATTGCATCTTTCATTACTTATCCTGCTTTCTTAATACTAACATTTCTTCTTCTTCTTTTTTCTTTTAGGTGTAGAGCAACCCTCTAGTATCCAATCGGCTCTGCTCCCTAATAGGTGGGGAGCTATTTAATACCCTCCAGCCTCAGTGTCTTCATATGTAAAATGGAGCTACCAATGCTTATCGTGTAGAGTTCCTTGAGGATTCCCCGAGTTAAGGTAGGAACAGTGCTTGGTACCATGCTGGGCCCACAGAGAGGGCACAGCAGGATGAGCAGGTGCAGCCCTGGGCAGGCTCAGTAGGTCTCTGGGCCAGGCACCATGCTGAGGGATCTGGGGCCATCACTTAAGAAAAGAATACTAAAAACCTTTGGCACATCTGGGAGAGAGGGGTTTTCGAGGATAGACCTGCCTCCAGAGGTTCTCCCATTCTGCTCTCTGGACAAGTGAATGCAACCTCCACCCCACTGCTGTGCCCCGTGTCTTCTGCTGTTTACCACATGTTTAAAACAGCTACTCTACTGGCCTCTCTTCACTTGAGGAGTTAAACCACAGTCCAAGAAAGTGGAAACTGTCACACAGTTGTCTCTTCAAAAAAGGGTACAATCTCTGATCTGAGCTCAGATGCAAATGCCTATCACTTACCTCAAGATGGATGCTATGGGCTGAGGCGCGCGTCCCCGCCCCCCCCCCCCCCAGATTTATACGTTGAAATCCTAACTCCCATTGTGATGGTATCAGGAAGTAGAGCCTTTGGGAGGCGATTAGGTCATGGGATTAGTGTCCCTATAAAAGAAGCCCGCGAAGGTTCCTTTGCCCCTTCTGCTGGGTGAGGTTACAAAAAAGAGACGGCCATCCAGGACGCAGGCTCTCACCAGGCACCAGATCTGTAGGCGCCTTGATCTTGGGCTTCTCAGCCTCTAGGACTGTGAGAAATCAATTTCTGTTGTTTATGATCCACGCAGACTACATACAGGATTTTGTAATAATGGCCCGAATGGACTCAGAGCGTTCAAGATAAGGGCTGTCAAACCCAAGAATCAGCTTATTTATGAGCTTCATTCAAGTCCTTCTTTCCAGGGCTAGAAAAAGAGTTCAACTTAAATGCCGTTGCTGAGAGGATCTTGTAAAAAGATCCCTGGAAATACGCAGCGGAGATTGTGACTGAGTTTCTAATTAGGCAGAAACACTATGATCGTTGGAAAGAGAACAAATAAAACTATTATGAGACACGTGAAGCCAGTGAATACAGAGCTTTTCAGAGCAAATGAGGAAAAACAATCCCCAGGAGGAAAATGTGGCACTGAGAAGTTAATACTTCGTTGTCTGCTTCACATTTTAAACAGAGGTGCTGGGCGTAATGCCAGCTTCAAATAATTCCAAGAAATGCTTCAAGTTCTCATTGCCAAAGCTGACAGGCGCTCTGGCTGCCCTCAGTGGGAGTCACGACACAGGTCCAGGTGGGGCTCGGCAGAGAACACAGATGACTGAGGCAGGCCAGGCAGACGTCAGTGGTGACCATGGCACAATGGACAAAAAATGCCACGTCTAAAGTGAGCAGCACCAGGCACTGTGTTCCCCTGCAGCACTTTATTATTTTATATTTAAATAAGAATTGTTGTCCAGCAGAACAGCCCTCAATTAAAAAAAAAATATCTGCAACATCACGTAAATGAACCGAACAAAAGGCTCCTCTGGGCTAGACTCAGCCCATGCTAGTTTTGATCTAGAAACATCCATATAAAACTTCTTGAAAATAACTACAGCTTCAAAAAAGATTTATGAAAGTTCATTCTTTGACATATATTTATTCTATGTTCTCCTGTTTGTGGGGGAGCAGGGTCACTGTTTGCAAATGCCAAGATGAAGGCCAAAGAACTGATGCTCTGAGGTGCTCCTACTAAATTTTCATAAGCTGGGAAACACCATGAACAGGACAGATTCAGGGCAAGTTAAACTTAGAACAAAGGAAATGAGTCACTGAAAAGTTAGCCTAAGGCACTGTGCTGGGGTTTCTGGCCTGCAGGTAAATTAGGAAGCCTGTATTACAAAGATTGGGCTTTACACACACACACTATGGAATACTACTCACCCATAAAAAAGAATTAAATAATGCCATTTGCAGCAACATGGATGAACCTAGAGATTATCATACTAAGTGAAGTAAATCAGACAGAGAAAGACAAATACCTATGATATCACTTATATGTGGAATCTAAAAGAATGGCACAAATGAACTTATTTACAAAACAGAAACAGACTTACAGACATAGAAAACAAACTTACAGTTATCAGGCGGGGGAAGAGGGAGTGATAAATTAGTAGTTTGGGATTTGCAGATACACACTACTATACATAAAATAGATAAACAACAAGGTCCTACTGTTTAGCATAGGGAACTATATTCAATATCTTATAATACCTACAATGATAGAGAATATACATGTATATAACTGAAACACTATGCTATATACCAGAAACACATAGCTATAAATCAACTAGACTTCAATTAAAAAAAAAATAATAACCCACAAGGGCTGGGCTTCAAAACAGAGGACCAGAACCAGCCCACAAAACCTGTGCAAGGCAGGACCCTCAGGTGCAGTTTCTCTGGGTCAGGAGTTAACAAAGCGCATAAAGCGTCTAGCTGCTCTCTTGCAATTTTACTGACTCTTACTCAACGTGCACATACCAATGAATCACGGCACTATGACCTTCCCTCCTGAAGAAGGAGCCCCAAAGCAGTGCAAAAGCCTATGATGTCCCAGGCCCCGAAGATATATTTGACTAACATCATTACGCTGATTCTTCACAAGTACCCTCTGGTAAAACCTGATCTTTTTTAAGGATTTGCAAGAAAATCACAATCTAAAGAATGGATATCTATTTGAAGGACAAAAACATAAAGACAATCACTCTGCCTTTTACGTTCTTGTGCACTGGCTTGTCACATGAGGTTGCTGGCCAAAAAAAGAAGATATCCCCAAACCCATGGAAGAATGCTTCTGCCAGGAAAATCTGTAAATTGCCTGACATTAAAGTATGGAGTTGGTTGCTTTCAATATTTCTATTTCTAATCTACTTGCCTGAATTAGCTTGACATTAAGAGGGATTTTTTTTTAGATGATTCAAATTAGCCTTCTCAAGTAAATGATCTTTTTCAAACGATGACATTCCCAAAAATCTGTGATCTCCAAAATGACCGTTCCTATTACCATCATCTCCCATCATCAGTGATGTCATCACCACCACCACCACCACTATCATCTTCACCATCACCATCACCACTGCCCCAAGACGATCAGCACCGTGGCCACCATCACCACTGCTACCACCATCACCACCATCACCACTTCTGCAACTGCAGTGCTCATAAAACACTGGAGATTCTTCACATGAGCTGAGGATAGAGCTTTTGGTCTCCTGTGTGTTACATGTAACATACTGGTCAGTGTTCTGCTTGGTAAATGCTTAGTCACTTCTAATTCAGTCCAAATGCAACCTAAAATTATATGCTAAAATTATTATTTGAAATAATGACTTCTATTGTACCCAAACTCAAATGCAGCTAATAAAAACATTCATATAGCATCAAAAAATATTATTGGAGTAAAAACACTTATTCTCCCCAAAATAAATTTGAGAGCAGATTTTTTAAATTGCTAATGAAAACTTTCTCTGGAATTGTTTAGAATTGTGTGAGTAACAATACTGTTTTCAAATAATTGTATTCAGATCTAAGCATAGCTGATAAAAAAAGGCTGAAAGAGATGGGACTAGTAAGATAAAAAACTATACAGTCCAAAATGAAGGCTTGATTTCAAAACATTCTGTTTTTATAATAAATACCAATATGGGTATACAAATGTGAATACATACTTGGAGATGTTCCTTACTCAATGGCCTTTTTAAAGAAGTATATATGGTGGGCAAAACACTCCGGGCCAGTATTTCTTCTGTGTCTTCATCCTACGCTATGTACATTAGTGCATCTATAATTCTTCTTTATCTGCATATGGAGTTGAGCAACATGGGGCTGGCTGCCACCCCCCGACACTGCCTGAGCTAGAAATGTGAAGTGTGACTTCAAACACCTACTGAGGCCTGGAAGGCAACGCGGACAGCGAAGTGGGCCAAGCACCATAAAACCCAGTGCAAATGGGGTGAAAAACGGCACTTAACACCGGCAGACATGGGGCCCTCCCCTCACCTAAATGGGGCAGCGGCGGTTACTCAACACGTGTCATGGGAAGGTTAGCCCGGTGTTGCCGGGCTGACTGATTTCCTCAGAGAAAGTGAAATCAGATTTTTATTTGAAAGTCCCCGATTCTTAAAAGTTGGAAATAAATTCATTTTTGTATAAAAAGAACATTGTGCATTTCAAATAAAACACACCTGTGTTTTCCTGGATTCAACCCATGGGCAGGGAGTTTTCCAGCCCCTGGGGGAGAATTCCACACTAAGTGGCCATTAGCCATGGTTAACGTGCACAGGGCCGTCCCTATGGCTATGCCAAAAGTCCAAGGGAGGCCACCAGGCTTCCTGACACACTCCAACTCCTGTAAGTTCCAAAGGTAGGGTAGCCTGGAGTCAAGACCCACCACTTCTGGAAACTACAGCCCATGAAGAAACCAATATGGCCGGCTGACCCAGCGTGCACATGCGCTGTGTGTGTGTGCATGAGCACGCGTGTAGGTGTGTCTTTGTGGGTCCTTGTGTGCTGGGAAAGGGGTGGATTTCGCAACTGAGCTTGTTTTTTGTGTCTGTCCTCTCTTCCTCATCCCTGATCACGACGCTTCCGTCCCCCTTCCTGGGAGAGAAGAGAAACAGATGATGTGGAGAATCTATAACAGGAAACTTCAGAGCAAATGTTACCAGCTCGGTAGAGACAGAACAAAATCAAACCCCTTCCAGAAAGACCAGAAGCACACTCTGCTTCACTTTCCACCCCTTAGGTCACCCCTGGCCACCAGGGCTAATCATGGTTTGTAAAGCTCCCAGTTTCATCCTCCAAATGAAAGGTCCCTCTTAAAAATAAAAATCAATCACAGGCAGCAATTTTTGTTTGTTTGTTTTTCTTTTGGTCACATCTGCTCTGCCCAAATGTGAAAACCACCAGGGCCATTAAAAACTATTAGAAATGTTAGCTCTAGTTGGAAGGAAGCAGAGTAAATAAAACTCAGCCATCTGGGGAAAAAGATTTGGGGCCTAAGACATCAAAGTGAGGGGGTAAAAAAATCAAAGCTTTTCACCAATAATTTCCAAAGGTTGATTTTTATTTATTAAGTATTTCACAAGTAAGGAGTAAGGTGACATGATTCTTCCTTCTTTCAGAAACTAACCTTACAGTATTGATGGTCTGAATTTATCTAGGGAAGTCCACTCACTTAGGGCACATCACATGGACAGGGAGATGCTCTCAATGTTTGGATCAGGACACGCTGTTATGTCAACATGCTGACACGTGTTTATCTTCTAATGTTCATTTCACAAGACACCAGTACAGAAGAGCATCCAACAGTAGCTCTGGACGGAAAGAGTAGCTTTGAAAAGCTTTCAGCAGCAGCTTGGAGCCAGAGAACGTCAGGTTTAAAGCTCAATCCCATTAATTACTAGCTGGGTGACTTGGGCCGATTACTCAACATTTAGAAATCTCCTTTTTTTCACAAAGAGGATGAAGATACTATCGTATCCACCTCCCAAGATGGTGGAAAGAATGTGGTAAGCTAACGCATGGCCCAGCGTTAGGCACAGAGCAAGCATTCTGCAAAAGGCAAATAAGGCACATAGCCCTTAAGTTAATGTTGGTGAAGCATAACCTTCCAAGACGACTCTCAGAACAGCCCACGATCATGGTGGTGTAGAAGACAGAATAAATCAGCAGTTTCCAGTTTGCCTTTCCTTTGTCCTGTTTTTATACTGAAAATTATTCCATGGAACGGCTGTCAGACTTTAGACAACTGTAAGGCATTCGAAGTGCAATCAACACTAACCGAAGTACAGGAAAGTACCATTTCCTTTCCCTCTGTATATTACCCAGTTTTCTTTCACATGTGAATAGAGTGCAGTAACTAGATTACATAAGCTATCTCCTTACAGCCCCTGAAGATCACATTCTTTTGAAATACCTGACAAGCAAACAAGCGAGCACTCCATCCACACTGCAACATTTGTCCACGCCAGTCATAACTCCCTTGGTGTTGAAGGAAATGAAATCTACGTGTGAACTGCCACAATGAGCAGCCATTTAAAGCTTTAAAATCGTAAAAATGGCATAACCATTCACCGTAAATCTCAACACTGAGATTTTCTCCTTGGCTGTCGTTTAGACAACTTCAAGTTTCAAGTCTACCTCAAGTATTAGGTCTCATCAGATATACATAAGGTTAAAATTACCAGACACAACAGCTATGCTTAGAAAATGTACTCAAAGAAAACCATCATGATAATTCAGTTTCTAAAGTCATTAAACCACAAATGTCTTTTTGCATCATTTGTAGTGTTACACTGCCCTTCAGTGTTCAAACGCACGAACTGCTAACAAAATTTTTTGAGCTCAGAAATTTCTTTGTGTGAGCCTCTACAGTGAGCAAAACAGTTGTCTTGTTTTTTGCAATATATCCTGTTGCTATAGTTTGACTCCAAAAGTCATACACTGAAATCCTAATTCCCAGCAGCTCAGAGTATGACTTTGTTGGGAAACAAAATCACTGCGGTTGCAGTTAGTTAAGATGAAGTCATGCTGGAGTAGAAAGGGCCCCTAATCCAGTTTAACAGTTGGCCTTATAAGAAGGGGAAATATAGACGCGGACATGCACACAGGAAGAGTGGCATGCGAAGATGGAGGCAACGATCAGGGTGATGCTCTGAAAAGCCAAGGAATGCCGAAGATCGCCAGCAAACCAGCAGAATCTCGGAGAGAGGCATGGGATGGATTCTCCCTCACAGCCCTCGGCACCAGCCTAAACCAACCACCCTGCTGATGTCTTCATCTCTGCCTCTGGCCTCTGGGACTGGGAGGCGAGACACTTTTGTTCTACGAGCCACCCAGTTCCTGATGCTTTGTTACGGCCACCCTGGCAGACCAACACAGGTGTATGATTTTCACACACACAAAACACAGAGTAACACAGGTTCCCACAGAACACAGGCATCTCACTGTGACTAAAAGCATAAGAAGGAAGGATCAAAACATAACATTGTCAAACTTAAACCTGGAGTTTTTTTTTTCAGCAACATCAGCTACTAATGGCTTCATTTTTCCATTGACTTTGAGTTCTAGAGGGTTTTAGAGGCAAACTCTGAAGGTCTAGGACATTCTATTAAAACACCGCAGATGTTGTGCTAACCTGAAAAAAAGGCAACACGTGACTTGTATTTATTTCTCATTTACACCAGTTACCACCTGTGTCCCAATGACCAGGTCTGGACTGTAGGAGAGTTGTTTTTCAGATGCTGGATTGTCCAGGCTCTTATTTTCTCCTTGTCCTTTTTGCTTTGTTCGTTATTACCCAGTTGTTTTACATGGTATATGCAGCAGAGTGTGTTAGGGACAGGGAAGCCTTTATGGGAGAGCTCTTTGACTTCTAAGATAGAAACAGGGGAAGAACTAGTCAGGACGATGCCCCAGAACTAGTGGGGTCTGGACAGAGCCTTGGGTCCTGGCGAATCAGTAAAACTGGATTCTTCTCATCTTGACGGTAAATCGCTCTCAATGGGATCCTAATGTCTGAGCGCCAGCTTTGTCCTCGCTAAAATGAGCGATTATGCTAAATTACACTAAGTAAGTGCCTCTTCTGGCTCTTTAGTTTCATGATTCACAAGGGAACACATGCAACAGACAAATCAAGGAGGCAAACGTTCCCCGCAAGCCTACCACGCCTGGGGTCCTGAAGTCAAAGGCATCTTTATCACCAGAGCAAGGGGCTTCCATAGTCAGGATAGTGGGGAACAGATGTAATAATCCTACAAATTATTAGATGCTCTCACTGGATGTTTTGGTAGACTAGGACACCATGTGCTTGCCGTGTTTTGTCAATGTGAAGACCGAGGTGGTCAAGAATTGATTTTATGCTGAGAGGCTAAAGGTTAATACTAAGTTTCTGGCAAGTTCTAGTCAATGACAACTTTAAAACTTCAATGTTCCATGTGTTTCTAGAACCATGAAATAGTTCAACCATTACTGCAGTGTTATATAACAAGTTGGGAAAAACCATTTATTTTAGATGGAAAAATACTTCTAGAAAGAGGACATAGTAGTTAAATTCATACTACTGTATCACAAAGTTAAACTTGGGGAAAACAATCTTTCTGAAATTAAAAATACTTAAAATGTAGTCAAATCCTCCTGTATTAAATTATAACAAGATGATTGAGGAAAATCAAGAATTATGGTTCCTTTTCTGTAAAGAACTTCTGGAAATGAATTAAATTTAGAAGATAGAAGATGTATAAAGCTGCAGAATTAAAGACATTCAAAAGTAATGTGGCATGAAGTGCCAGGTTCTGAGAATGTATAATATAGGGTTGTCAGGGTGAAAAAAAAAAAGAAACAATTTTCACTGACAATGAAATTAGAAGAATTTCAGGAGCAAACATTTTGTAAAAGAGGAAATGAAGATGTAAATTGTATAAATGCATGATTTAAGAATTCACAGACAGTGCCAGCGTTTTAAAGCCCTCCATCGTCCTCTCCTATTCGTCAGGCTCACTTTGCTCCCTAAATCTCTGCCTTCTTGAAGCCATTAAATCCAACTAGCCGAATTACACCGAGGCAGGTGGCCAGAAATACTTATTTTCATCTCACACATTCAAATCTTCATGAGTAACTCGACAGAATACACGTTTTCATTTGCTTGCATCCGAGCTTTTCCACACACATGAAGTTCTCAGCATCAGAATGAATACTTCTGGAACCTGTGGTTTCCGCCAGGTTCATAAACTGAGAACGTGGGTCAAATCCGGGCCCTGCTGCTTGCTTTTGTGCAGCCCGTGGGCTAAGAGTGGCTTTTAATTTGAAAATGATTGAAGAAAAATCAGAAGAAGAACATATTTTATCAGGTGAAACTGATAAGAACTTCAAATTTCAGTGTCCACGAATAAAGTGTTACTGGGACAGCCAGGCTCACACGTGTCTGGACTGTCTGCAGCGGCTTTACGCTCCAATGGCAGAGAGTGTCCGCCCTGCAACACCGAAAGTATTTTCCATCTGACCCTTTTCAGGAAAAGCTTGCTGATCTCTGACCTAAGTCCTAACTTACGTTGTTTTGACATGAAATCAGCAAGTTCCTCCACATTACACGCTAGAAGACACCGTTCCTAGGTCACCAGTGCAGTGTGTTAACCCTTCAAAGCCTAGAGTCTCCTGAACACACAGGGCAGGTACTTCACAAATGTGTCATTGATGATGCTAATAATTAAAAATAAATAAATATACACAACTGTCTCTCCGTGAGACTACAGGAGTATTCCTGTACATGCCAAAACCTCACTACTTTGCTTAGACCTGTGGTCCAGACTAGGTGAGTGCAGATCATCTGTGCTCACCACTCTCCTCTCTCTCTCATCTCTCTCCCCCTCTCATATATATATAAACATATATATATAGTTTCATCTTTAGTTACACTGTATTTGAGTCCTGCCATCAGAGACACGTGAAAGATAAAATTTTGTGTGCATAATTTAGAATCTGTAATCTATCTTTTCATTTAAAATCATCCACACGTATGAATAACAGTCTGAGTAGTTTTTTCAACCGTGATCTCTAATACATGGAACTAGAAGTCTATGTACCCACATAGCGTGTGCCCTGGAAACCACACACGCTCTGGTCCAGGCCCGGGGCTAAGTGGAAAGCTGGTCTACACCTCCACTTGGTCTCAGAGAGATGACCATTGTCTTCTGTGGAAAAATAAGCCCCCAAAATAAAGAAAACAGATGCTCACCCAGATCTAAATAATACAACGGGAACAAACACCAAACCATGGGGCAGCTGGATGGTAACAGAACACGGAAGATGAGGGCAATAAAACTCCAAGGTAAAAACTCAAGAATGTAAAACCTGGACCTCAAAAGTGATTCCAGAACTACAGTCAAAGCTGAGGACTGAGTCTTAATTTTTTAAAAAATGACATACTTGTTAAAGTTTTGTGTGTTTTTTTAAAAATATATTTGGGGAAAAATGAAACACGTTCGTTTAAATCTCAGAATGGGAAGCACCCTTTCCTTTAAGCCATCAGGCAATAAAATTGATGAACACCTTTCACAGTTCCCATGGTGGTGTCCCTGCTGGTCTGCAAAGGGTCCATTTCAAGGACAAGAAGTGGAGACAAAGCTCAATAGAGCAGGAGTCGAGGTGTCCAGCCGGGGATGTGGTACCCCGAGCCCCTGGCAAGGGTTCCTTCATCCACTGCCTCCTCCAGCAGGATCTCCCTTTGCGCCCCTTCCTGAACCAGATGAAGATGCTCCTGTTTGCAATGACTATTTTCTACAGTATTTGGTAGAAGGTCAAGTTAGTACCAATAGCTTGCCACTCTGAAGGTACAATGATAGCATCGTTTGATGGCCCACGTGGCTGCCGAGCTATTGGAACTGCCCCCGAACTCAGTTCTAAGGGGGAACAGCTGCAATTCTTCTCTCACAAAGGTGGGCTGCTTTGGGGGCCCTGCCACACCACGTTTCAGCCTCACAAATTACTCTTTCTGCAGATTATGGATCCTCAGTCTTCCTTGCTAAGAGAGAACAGAAACAAAAGAGCAAAACAAGCAGGGAAAATAAAAACCCCAGGCTACCCAGATCAAGCACAGAGGGCCCCTCTACAACCCCTTACCTTTTCACATACTTTGCAGAAAAAGAGTGTTTCTCAGGACGGTGCAGACCCTCCATCCCCCTCAGGTCCTCCCACCTACAAACCTATCCAACCAGCCAACCAACAAGAAAACAAAACATGCCCCACCAGTTCGAAACGAAGCAAAACCTCTAATTTAAATTTCCTTGGGTCTGGAGTGAAATGCTACAGGTTGGAAGGAAGTAAAATTGGGGAAATCGGCACATAATGTCACAGGAAGGCCGTGCTCAGGGAATTTTCACTTCTGTGCCGATAAGGAGCATATTTTGGAACCAGCAGTCGGGACATATAACCTGAGTGTCTTAAGTCATGATTCTATTGGTGTGTGTACTGGGCTGAATGGTGGCCCCCAAAAGATATATCTGTGTCTTCATCCCAGGGACTATGAATGTGACACTGTTTTTAAAAAGTGAAGGGTCATGAGATGAGATCATTCTGGATTAACTGGGATTATTCACTCTAATCCAGTGACAGGTGTCTGTACCGGAGGCAGAAGAGAAGACAAAGAGGAGAAGGCCACGTCAAGATGGAGGGGAGACTGCAGCGATGGGGCCACAAGCCAAGGAGTGTCTGGGGCCACCAGAAGCTGGAAGAGGCAAGCATTCTCTTCCAGAGCCTTTGGGGAAAGTGTGGCTCTACTGACATCTTGATTTCAGACTTCTGGCCTCCAGACCTGTAGGAGAATAAATTTCTGATGCTTTAAGCCCCACACGTGGCACATTACTGTGGCAGTCCTAGGTGACAAACACATCCCGCTCACCCAAGACTGCACTTCTCCTCACCTGGTCCCTTTTTGCTACAAAAGTGAGTGTCTCCACCCAGCACACACTCACTCAATGAAAAATGAGCAAAATCTATGGTGACTTGGCTGTTTGAAAAATCTCTCACCATCTGAAGACCCCTTTCTCCTTGCCTGCAGGACAACAAATTCCTCTCCACCCTGCTTTTTTTTTTTTTTTTAATGCTTATTAGCTTTCCTAGGTTTTGCTAATCTTCCAAGGCATGTAATTTTTTTTTCACCTGTGGCTCTAGCCAGAAATTAGTTGTTGAAGGAAATATCAGATTAAAATAACTGTCTCTCCCACATTTGACAACATTCACTCTACTTTGATGCATCAAGCTTCTAATGGTATTTGCCTTTTTCTTGAAAGGTAGGGTTTTCCCCAGACAATCCTGCTTCTAATATTTTGCTTCAAAAAAAACCAAAATCAGTTAATTCATAGATATCTTGGCCAGGAGAGAATTAGCAGAGTAGCAAAAAGGGTAGCCTCATTTCAGTGTCCAAAATGTCCCCGTCAGGCCTCAGTCCACACTCAGGGCAGTGCAAGAACAGAATTGAGACCAGGCAGCACAGGAAACTCCAAGGCCATGGAAATGGTACCACAAGGAAAAGGCCCTCAGAGTGACAGGGAAACAGGCTACCTTCTCATAAAGAAAAAGCCTCAGGAACACACTCAGTTTGGTTCAAAAGAAAAGTGGGTCAAATCCAGCTGTGCAGCATCTTGGAGCTCAGCCAACCAGCTGAAGCTCGGAGCCCTCCCCTCTCCCACTACACATGGTCCTGAACCGGCACAGACCATCATCTCCTGACCATTTCTCGGCAGTGAGATGGGCAGAGAAAGGTCCACTGAGAGCCACGTAGCTGGAGTGCTGAGAGAGAGGGAAAGGATACAAAGGGGGTTCCTGGACCCCAGACGGGAGCTCGACCACCAGGAACAACACACACACACTTGCGCTGAGTTTAGGCGCGATGACTCAGTGCCGAAGCAGAGGCTCGGAGCTGACGCAGCTCCCTGAGCGCTGGGACAGCAGACGGTGCTTCGACAGAGTCCATGGGGCCCAGTGCTGGGCTCTGGGGATGCTGAGACGACACTGGGAGGAAATCCCATCCTTGCATTTCACTTTCATTCGGCATCGGACCAGGGATCAAGGGAGAAGGACTCCTACCTTCTAACAACTAATAATGGTCCCACCGGGGACTGACTTCCTTTCTACGTCTCAACTAGACGCCCCCAGGTCTTCCTTGACTGCACTCCCAGGAGTGTCTCCTTTTCTGACCACAGATTAAAGTTCTCGTCCACAGATTGCTGACCACAGACTTGGACATCTACCCTCTTCCCAGGGCTCAGATGCTTCCACAGCCTTTGCTTCCATTTAGTTCGGCACCAGCACACCTATAACCCTGTCCTGCCCACGTCCCTCCCCTCTTTCTTTCCCTTAGGACCTTGATGTGCTTCCTAAACAGCTTGCACCGAATTCTTCCCCCATGAAGAGTCTCAGTCACGCACATCTATTAACCATGTGGTGCTGCCTACTAAGCACTCAGCTCATGTGTGTGCACCGTGGAGATGGGGAGGGAGGGAGGGTGGGAGAGAATCTCCTTATCCTCAGAGCTACACACACGGTGCTCAATAAATATCTCCTGATGAATTTACAAATAAATAATGAGGATGGGGCCAGATTATGAAGGTTCTTGAAAGCCCAGTAGAGGCAGTCTGCCTTGGGATGATGTGGACTGTGGACTCACTGTAGGTTTCTAAACACAAAATACTGGCCAGAGCAGGTGGCATTTTAGAAAGGTGGCGGGGGGAGGGGGTGGCTGGAGGATGCCTTCAAAACAGACTGGGAAGGAAGGACAGTCAGATCTCCCTATCCACGGGTCCACAGCCAACCACAGATACAGAACCCATGGATACAGACAGCGGGCAATAGTGATGAATAACACCATGAAGATGGAAATGAGAAGGCAGAATAGAAAGATGGCCAGGGTGGAAAAATGACAGAACTTTCTGTTTGATTAGCCATGAGGGATGGAGGAAAGGGAGGCCAATGAGCCCCACCTTCTGGTGCAGCCCTGACCTCTCTCTCTCCTCCGTGCAGTGACCACCCCAAGTCATGGAACTACCAGTCCCCACACTGAACAAAAGCATCATCGTCTGCTCCTCCTCCTGTCCTCTGGTGACATCACTACTGACCCACTCCCTGATAGGCTGGCCACTCATGGGCTTCTGTTTCTGGAAAGCCCTCCCCCACACCTCTGGCCACTCCCTGATGGGCTGGACGTGCCGGTGTGTCCCCCAGGGGACCCATTGGGCATTCTTCTCCCGGGGCACGTACCTCAGGATGTTGTGACGATCTGCCCCCTTCTCTGTTCTGGGGCTGTGAATGGGCACCTCTGTGTCCCCAACACCCAGCCCAGCACCTGACAAAGGGAAGATGCTCCAAGAACGAATAAATGAATGAGGGAGGCAGACTCTCCCTTCAAAAGCTTGGATGAGAAAAGCTGCAGAGGGAGCCCAGGAGAGAGAAGGAGGTGGGGCCAAGGGAGCACATTTGTTTCAGGAGGAAGATGTTCAAAGGCCACAGGGAAGGGGGATGTCAAGAGGATGAAGATACAAGAAAGAGGGAGCAATGCCAGCTGGGGGTCCGGAGGGGGAGGGGATATGAGGCGACAGAGGCAAACCTTTTCAGGGGTTGGAAAATGGGGAACAGTCTGGAAGTTGAATGAATTTATGCCCTGCCACCTCATTTTTCAAAATAGGAGAAAAGATCATATATCAAATAGCAAATTGAAACAGGGAAAATATATATATAAAAAAATAGAAGAAGTGACAAAAGTGTAGAATAATTGCCAAGGAGAAAACGATATAATTTATTGAGCACTTGGTATATGCTACGTGCTTTGGGCCAAACTGTGTCCCCCACAAAAAAAAAGCATATGTTGAAATCAGTACCTCCTAGCATCTCAGAATGTGCCTGCACTTGAAGAAAGAGATTTACAGAGGTGATCAGGTTAAAATGAGGTCATTAGGGTGGGCCCTACTCCAATCTGACCGATGTCCTTCTAAGAAGAGGAAATTTGCACAGACACATGTGAAGACATAGAGAAGATGGCCATGTACCAGTCAAGACGAGAGGTCTTGGAAAGAACCAAGCCCACCAACACCTTGATCTGGGACTTCGAGCCTCTGACTTGTAAGGCAATATTCTTCTGCTGTTTAAGCCTCCCAGTCTCTGGTGCTTAGTTACAGCTGCCCGAGCTCATTAATATACTGAACAAGGTGCTAAGAACTTCAGCCCAATTATCTCACTTAAATCAACAGCCCTATGGGGCAGGTGCCCTGGCTAGTCCTCAGTCTGCAGTGAGGGAGCCAGGGGAGAGCTTGTGTGACATTTCGGAGGTCACAGCACCTGCACAGGAGCCCATCAGGCTGACTCCAGAGGCCAAATTCTACAACCACGAAACTCCATGACCAAAGACTGGGTAAGGGCTTTTCTCAATGTAACTGTGATTGAAAACCACAGCTTTTTTGAAAGGCCATCAGTCCCCACCATGAACTGTTTCTCCGACATCACTCAGCTGCCAGGGGCAGAAGCAGAGAGGGCGGGGGGGGGGGGGGCTCCGGGTGTGGACCAGGCACAGGACAAAGGTGTCAGGCTCAGAGTGAGCAGGGAGCACACAGGAGCCACAGCGGACAGCCGGAGGAGTCTGGGGCTGAGACCCACCCTGCTGTCTCACCCAGCTAGTCAGGGCCCCAGCCTGCCACGTGGGAAACACAGAGGGGCAGGAGATGACATCGGGAGGGCTGCCCACCCTTCTGGACAGGTCCAGGCAGTATGTGAAGGAGTTCTAGGACGCCCACCTCGTCCACAAGCGCAAAGGGGAAACCCAAGGACACCTCTGGAGCTGGACATCACCCACAGACCAACCCGTTTTCTACCAGAGTTCCAACACTGTCACTTTGTATAAAATGGCTCTGAAACTGGGGGAAAAAAGGTGGAGGGAGTGGATGCAACTCCCCGAGCAAGAGGATGAGTTTGCGTTTTAAAACCTTGAGTTCCAGCATCAGGCAGATCAGCTCAGGCTTCTGTTCTTGCTTTCCTCACAGCTCTGTCCTAACTCACCTGAGATCAGCTCACAGATTTCACACAAGGGCTCGGTGCAAACCTGGTACCAAATGGCACATCTGGGCCAGTCTTTCTCGGTCCTTCGTGCGCCGACTCACCAGGTCAGGGGGCCCTGCCCTCTCTGAAAGTCAGGGGCCATTTACTTGACGTGATTTGGAGTCTTCACAGCCTCAAACCCAAAGCCCACCTCCCCCCACCATGTGAGGGGACTTGCCCTCCAGCCTGAGTTCCCCACCAGAGTAGAACCTGTGGCTTCACTGGGACACCGTCTTGTCAATGACACAGAGGGGACGCAGCCTGCCAGGGAACCCCTGGAGCATCCTACAGCATGAAATGTTTATCCAATTGAGCTGTTTCCCCAGAGGTTCTAGGCTAGGGCTCTAAAGGATGAGACAGAGAAAAGGTTCTTTCTCAAGCAGCGTCGGGGTGGGATTGGAGGCAGGGGAGGGAGGAGCCCAGTCCTGACCTGTTCAGACAGCCAGGGTGACCGGGGGGGGGGGGGGGCACGGCTGGGTGAGGGGGGACTGGCCAGACAAGCCGAGCAGGGCGGGGTGGGGCGGGGGCACCGGAGTGGGAAAGCGCTCGGATGCTTCTCCACCCTCAGCGTCTCGCGGAGGCTGGCACAGAGCAGCCCTCCTGTCCCTCACAACCTCAGCGACACTTCCGTGCACTGTGGAGGACAAACCCTTGGCCGTGAGCTTGAGGCCAAGTTCTGTGAGTGATAATGACGGAGGCTCTCCCAGCTCTTCAACTGCTCTTAAGTTTTCAACGAGGCTTCGTTGGAAACTGCACTGAACAGCTCTTTCAGTCAATTCCAACCAGCGGACCAGGACATTAATCACCACCAGCACAACGTCCTCCAGCAATTAACACAGGCTTGGAGGGGACCCAGGGAGTTTAACCCCTGGCAGCACTGGACAACACTGGTTAAGGAACTACATCGGTAATATTCAGAGAGGCTCACTTGCGAAACTCAAACCTGCTCCAGATGTTAAAAAAAGACAAAGGTAAGACGCTATATTTCATAAATATATATGAATTCAAACTATGTTCTGCATATAAAAGTTACTTCACAAATATCAAGGAACTGGATGTAAAACTATGTTCTTCAAAAATGCCTCTTGGTTATGCTTCCCCTTGAAGTGTCTGGGCAGATTGGGCAAGTTTTCTCTCTGCACAATTTCTGTGCCCCTCCCCTGGAGACGGGCGAGAGGGGAAGATGAGTTAGCCACTCACGGCTCAGCCCAAGTGAGTCACCTGAGAGCAAGCAAAGGGTCTGCGTTTAAAAGGACTTCTGCCTGACGAGCTATCCTTTGATGAGCGAGTGTTGCAAAACACTTGCAACTTGAGCACACTGTCCTGTTGTCCCCGTACGAAACACTTGCTGATTGAAGGTATGTGCATTTCATACTGACCACCAGGTATGTTCTGACGACCTAGGTGTCTTCCATCCCCCGGATACCCTCAATAGCAAGAGTGAGGAAACCCCTATGATGTCGGAACACAGCCAGAGAGGGGTGTTCCAATGACAAGGAAAGAGGCTGAGAAGAACAAATGACTATGTTTAGAAAACCCCAGCTCACATTTAACACTTGTCTGCTCGTCAGCAGGTAAAGTCATAATAAACCCATGGGTTACAGTTCACACCCAAGAATTAACTCCACACCCAGATGTCATCCCAGCAATGCAGAAGATGAGGGAGAACTATTCATTTCTTTTCTCCACGAGGAAAGCCAAGGTGGGAAGGAAGTTCAGAAACAATTTTAGGAACAGGACTAACCTATACTACACAGTGGGGCCAACCGCACTGGCACCAATTCCATGAGTGTTCAAACGCCAGCCCCACTTACAGACTGGGGGGGTAATGAAGCAGAATGGCACTGGCTTTCAGTGAAACCTTAATGTCTTGTTACTAATGATTCATTATAAATTGGTGTCAATTTTAAATGCATCACTGTATTGATGTGATACAAATAATACATGAAGAAAACACTTGCCCATTTAAGAAGAATTGATTTTCTGCTTTGTGCAATTTGGTGCCTCCTTTGTTCAATAAGCCTGCATGCACTACTTTTATACAAGCCAGATTTCCATACTGTAACCTTGCTCCTTAAAACAAGATTATAGTTAAGGGCGGGAAACTCAGAAATGATCCTTAGCAGGATAATTTGCCACTGTTAACAATGCAATAGAATGGAAAAACACCCAAAACGGCAGCATGTAATACCACATTCGTCCACGTGGTGCCACTAGAACTCCAGGAAAGTCAAACAGCTGGACTGATTACATCAGACTCCTTTTTTTTTTCTTTTAAATGCCCCCATTCCATGGAAAAATTATCACAAAATGAGAATGGCATGAATTAGAAGAACAATGGGATTGTTTTCTAACAGAGTTATAAACTCAGGTTAACTCCAAACACTATACACACCTACAACATAAACTACTAGTAAGAGTAATAACCAGCATTTATTGAGTACAAGGCACCGTGCTAAATGCTTTAACATCTCGGCTCATCTAAGTCTTATGACATTATCTTACTTGAATGGTAATTATATCCATTTGTTTTTAAAATGAGGGATCTGAGCCTTCCAGAGTTTAGTAACTTCCCAAGCTGTCCCCAGTGCACAGAGAGGGAGGGAAGCCATGTCTCTGCCTGGAGGACTCTGGTCCAGCTAGGAGACAGGCCTCACCCATGAAAAGGCAGCAGTCCCGGGCTGTAAACCGGTGCCAAGTGGCTGTCCAGTGATGTTAAAGGCCACATAATCCAGTCCATGAACCACGAGACAAGAGGCTCATCGCTGAGGCCTCCTGGGAGACAAGGGATACCAGCTGACCCTCACAGGGGTCGGATCCAAGACCACCAGAAAGAGAATGTGTGAGTGGGGGAGGGGCAGAAAGCTTGTTAAGCGCCCCCACCCTCGCTTGGCAGACGCGTCACAGCCAACCCACAAGTGCTACAGTTCCCAGAGCTCTTCTTTCCTGTGAGATCCCCAAAGGCCCACCCATTTCTCACTGCCTTCCACTCCCAGTGCCAAAGGACTGACTCACGGCATCTGGGGCTAAAAAGGAACAGACTGGACTATTTTTTTTCTTTCTTCTTTTCAAAAGATGCTGAGTTGGCTTCTCGGTCAAATGATGATGATTCATCGAGAACAAATCCCGGTGGTGAAAGGCCAATCGTGGTCATTTACCTCATTCAAATCTTAACAGCTGGAGAGCAGAGGGCTTCTGCAATGTGTTAGCCGGCTGGAGGGCTGACAACGACCTTTGTCTCCACAGAGGCAACCACATGCAGGCGGCGGGCCCCCTCCTCCAGGATGAGGAGGGTTCTCTGAGCACCCCGGCATCAAGTTGGCGGGGATCCCAGCACACTGGTTCTTTTGTCATGTTGGCTAAACCCTACCACAACCTGAAGTTCCCAGTTGGAAATACAATGAAATTTCATATGCTTGGGACTAAAAGGAGAAACCCTCTCATTTTTTTTTAATTCTGATAAAATACACTAACATGAAATTTACCCTCTTAATCTTTTACAAGCTGATAGTTCGGTAGTGTTTGGTACATTTATATTGTTGTACATCCATCTGCAAAACTCTACTTGTCTTGCAAAACTAAAATCCTGTACCCATGAAGCAATAACTCCCCATTCTCCCCTCCCCATGGCAACCATCATTCTACTTTCTGTCTCTAGGAATTGGAATAGTCTAGGTATTTCATATAAGTGGAAAAGAAGGTATCTGTCTTTTTGTGACTGGCTTATCTCACTTTGCATACTGTCTTCAAAGTTCATCTATGTTGTCGCCTGTGTCAGAATTTCCTTCCTTTCTAAGGCTGAATAAATATTCCATTGTATGTTTACACCACATTTGTTTACCCATTCTTGTACTGATTGATACTTGGGTCGCTTCCACATTTTGGCTATTGTGAATAAGGCTGCCACGAACATGGGGGTACAAATATTTCCTTAAGACCCTGCTTGCAATTCCTCTGGGCATACATACAGAAGTGGAATTGCTGGATCACATGGTAAATCTATTTTTAAGTTTTTGAGTAATTACCATACTGTTTTCCATAACAGCTGCACCCTTTTACATCCTCACCAACTGTGCACAAGGGTTGAATTTCTCCACATTCTCGCCAACACTTGTTATTTTCTGTTGTTGGGTATTCTGTGGGTTTTTTTTTTTTTAATAGTAGCTATCCTAGTGGATACGATGTGAACCTTTTAAAGGTTGAAATTGTATGAAAAAGCCCTAAGTATAAAACACTGCAGTAGTACTTACTGTGATAGAAATGCATCATAGATTTAAGACCCAAGTCGCTTACTGACTCTGGATTCCACCACACACACCACCTGGGAGAATGCAGGTCAGAACAGAAGAGCATAGGGATGGGGTCCCGGCCCCCTCTGGTCAGCTCTTTGCACAAGAAAGAAGGAACATGGAATCTGCCCACCTATGTGAGGGCAACCAATTTAAGTGAATTCCAATTTAGTAAAGTCAGAATTCATGAAGTTCCCACAATGGGCCCACAATGAGAACACAATGGGAAGGGTAACAAAACAAAACAAAAATTACTATAAATAACACAACACAAGTGAACGCTTTTCAGTCTTCAGATTTGGAATATGATATTTCAGAAATTTAGAACTGGATGCTAACTCACATTCTCTGGGGGAGATACAAAGGATTCTGGAGTGTTTGGTTTCCCAAATCCAATTATTATTCCCTTACTAGGGTGAGTGGCTTTTTTGTCTGCTTTATCTCCCAAGCTTCCTGTGGGGTCCAGAATTCTTCCAAAAAGTCAAGAGATACACAGGAAGATCTCTCTCCCAGAGCTTCTTTTCTGTTGGTTGAGAGTTAACCTCTGGAAAGCACTTCCACCAAGGAGCCAAACACCGTCAGACTCACGCTGGGCTTGGCCACCACCTCTTAGTCCTTCTGCTACCTCTTGACCTTCCGTTACCAAGCCCATGAGTGGAGCCAAGTACACTGGAGACTCCTTCCCCTGAATACTTCCAACAGGAAGTTAAGGATTGCCACACAAGAGGAACTAGCCAACACAGGAGACTGCAGTCAATTGCAGTCTAGAAATCTGGGTTTGACTTGACCCTCCTGACTGTGGGCAAATGGCTCAACCTCTTTGAACCTCCATCTTCTCAACTGTAAAATGGGATGGGTACCACTTACCCCCGGTAGTGTAGATCTCAGCACCACCTTTGGCATCCCGCCAGTTGTTAATAAATGATCAAAAATCGTTGATTTTTACAACCAGAGACTAGCAGAATAATCCCGGAAAGCTCCCTTTTGGTTGCTGACCCCTAGGGTGGGTGTCTGTCTTAGAGCTGAGGCTTCAGTGTCCACAAAACAAATGCTAATGTTATGGATCTTTGGACATCCTCTCAAGGTCTCTGAAAGAGAGCTGTTCCCCCCGTGAGACCAGGATGAAGCCATCCTTAGCCTCACATCCTCCAGACTCAGACCAGGAAGAAGCTGCTCTGGGTGCTTTCCACTTCAGTGGCGGTTACTCCACGGAGTGTTGGGGAGACAAAGTCATGGCTTCACAGGTCCCCCAAATCCTGCAGGGGTGAAAGAACGCAGCTCCTCTCCTCTCCCTGACATGCTGTCAGGCTGGGCGCAGCAAACCATCAACTCTGGAGTTCCAGAGACAGCCATACTCAAACCTCCTGCACCCTCTGACTCTGATTGTCAAATTCAATTTCTCCCTTTTCTGTCTATGTAGGATAATTCTGCCACCATCAGCCTTTAAGGGATAGGGGGAAATGCTCTGCAGAGAGAAATTCTCCACGTGTCCTTCCCTTTTTCCATCTGTATTCCTTTTCCTCTATGATTTTCTATAATTCCCCTGATCCAGGTATCACCTTTCTGCCCCCCCTCCCCCGCTCCTCTCCCAGTTAATGCCCCGCCCACCTATCCTACCTCACGGCCCCTTCTTCCCTTGGCTCTAGCACTAAACGGCCCCCATCCCTGCCCCAACACACACACACACTCTAGAAGCTCCTGTGTGTCAGAGCCCTGGTCCCAGCAGCACCGTAATCATGTCTCTGCAGTGCCTGCCATCACCATGGAAACGGGCCTCTGCAGGCACTACAGGCAGACACAGCCATTACCGTGGCTAGTGCCTGTCGATCCACACGTGAGTGTGTGCTTAAAACAGAAGTTCTGCAAATAAAAACAGCAATTGGGGAAATCTGGAAATCTTCCTGACTACGGATTCACTTAGCCCTGCTGCCAGCTGACCTCCCCTTCACACCATCTTTCTCCACCATTGCTCCTAACCGAGGTGTGGAAAGCCAGTAAGCCAGTTCTCCCTGGAAACAATGGCTCCTGCAAGGGGGATCAGCCGTCCTTAGGGATTTTTAGGTTATGAGGATCAACAATAGCAGGTGTGGCATTGGCAGTCCCTTTAAAAAATCTGACACTGATCCCTGTTTTCTGGTTTAAAAAAAAAAAATTAGGACACAGAAAATACAAAAGAGAAGAGAGTATTTAGGAACTTATAAGTGAAATGCTATTCAAAAGAGGCTAAAACATAAACACCAGGAAAGCAGAGTTGGGAAAGACAGCAGGCTGTGGAGCCCCGTTAGTCTGCAACTGGCAAGGTGGGTAAGTGACTAAGGGGTAACTGACAGCTTCCCAGGCACTGTAACTGGTTACTGAGAGCAGAGGGAGGCTAGCTGCCTTGGCCCCTGGGGGACCAGGGGTTGGGGGCCTGTGGGTCACGAAGAGGCTGGTGATGGGCCACAGAGTCCAAGCTGCCTCCTCCAGGGCTTCCACTCCTCCTTCTCCAGAACCTCCCTCCTCTCAGGCCAGGTGGCAATGCCAAATAGCATAACATTAAGGGTTGGTTCTAAAATTTATATTTGCTCCCCAAAAAAGTTTATTCTTATAGGAGACAGATATTTTTATTGGTAAGAAATTCACATCTTTAGTACAGCAGTATCACTATTCCTGTTTACCCCCAGATTTAGGGAGAAGTAAAAAAATCCAAATAATCACAATCAGGAAGCCAGAGAAGATATCAAGAGTTCATAAGGTCTAGCCACACTTAGAAGATGGACAGACTACATTATCCCCATTTTACAAGAGGCAAGGGAGGGCCAGGAAGTTGGGGATTTAGTCCTGAACTCAGCCTAGCAAGTGACCCCTTAAATCCTGGTATAACTTATTTCTGTTACACCTTCTCATGGCCTTCACTGCTGTATCTTGGCCTTTTATACATACTTTTAAGCAGATCTGAATGGCCAGTTACAATCAAAAGCACATACTGAGGACTCAGAACCGATCACCTCTTTCATAAAAACTGCAGTGTTCATCGTGTGGCTGAGACTGCTTCTCGGGGTGGTTTCTTGTGTGGATCACTACCATCTTGCAGCACCTGCCATCCTCCTTGAAGTAAATGACTTGGAACTGGGGTGGCTGGAGAAATGCAGACACCGTTGGGACCCTCATGATCTTAAGAGGCAGACCAAGATCCTTCTGTGAGCAACGGGCTCCACTGGTAAGTAGACCTACCCCCTAGCTTTCCAGTAGGTAAACTAGCCAGTGACGGCATGCTTGAGCCACAGGACACGGGGAGGGGCACCTACAGAAGAAAGGGAAACATGGTAGGAAGGCAAGGTCCATTGCCTCGAGGAAGTCTGGATAATTTTTTTTTAATCATTTATGTTTGCATGGAGAACGTTTAACACTTCTACAAAAGCTCCATTTTCCTAGTGATATTATGTGTAGAAAAATCTCAGAATAACTTGCCCTTTCCTGTGCTCTTAGTAACTGAGCAGAGGAAGGGGTGGGAAATGAGGGTGATTAGAGCTGGAGACCCACTCAGAATGAAATATTGATGGTGACTTCTCCCTAAGACAGGGAGAAACCCACAGATGGCCAACTAACAGCCTCTCACATGACCACAGAAGACACACGTCTCCAGGTGCCTGCACGCTGGGGCAGCTGGGCCACGGTGTCCAGAAGGACTCGGGCAGGTCACCCAGAGACCGAGGGCCAACCCAGCCATGCAGTCACCAAAGCGCCAGGACCATCCCTCCACCGCAAAGTGCATTCCTGCAGGTCCAGCTGCTTCCTGCAGCAAATTGAGGGTTCATCCCTCGCTGCACTCCTCCAGGGATGGGGAGACGTACGGGACCGTCTTAGCCAAGAGAAATGCTTTCCTTTTTTATTCATTTTTATTCATAGCAGTGAGGTGCTAGACACTGGGCTTAATCTTTCCATACACACCGTCTCATTTCATATTAAAAATGACCCTGAGGAGGATCACCGCCCTGTCTCTTTACAGATGAAGTGGAAAGAGGCTGGGAGAAGACGCCTACCCAGCCCTGAGTGATGAGGCCATGAGCAGGGCAGCCAAGCCGGAATCCAAGTCTATAAAACTCGCCGCTACTCCCTCATACTGTAGGTAACTCAATACAATACGCTTCCAAGGCCAAAAGCTTACAGTGAGGAGAGGTGCTCTGCTAATAGATTTCCCAGGTCTGAACATTTCCAGAACTTTTATGGTATGCTCTCCGCACTGCTTCCCAGTTCTCTTCCACTAGGGCCAAGGAGCAGCCCCCATCCTCAGAAGGGCCGGGGACCGAGCCCGGCTGGCTGCAGGCTGTGCTAGTGATGCTGGGGCCAGCCTCCCAGTGGACCTACTTCCGGGCCCCACTTTTGGGCATCCCTTGCCCCTTCTCTTTCAGTTATGTCTCTTCTTTTTCCTGGCACCTCCCAGGGCAGCCAGCCCTTGTATTCCTCCCTCCATCTGTCAGCGACTGGGGCACCACTGTCCTCAGGGCCGGGGTAGATCAGCCTGCCCACACGCTGGCTGAGCCACAGCAAAGGACCAGCCCCCAAGTGTGAGAGCCGCAGGCTGACATCAGTGCCTGCAGTGGGGACAAGGCGCCTGGGCTGCAGGCGACATGTGTCGCTCATGCATGAGGCTGGAGAGCCCGTTTTGTACCAGTGCTGTGCAGCCAGCTGCTCCTGGTGTTCCCATCACCAGTGCCAGCCCTGCCCAGCCGCATCCCAGGAAAGCCACCTACAAGACGCCTGCCCACCCCTCCACCAAGCCGCCCACCCAGATGCCAAGTCAGAGTTTCGGAGGGAAAAGTATCAACTCAGTTTTTGATTCACATCTCACAGGTGAATATTTATTCTACCATTTATGAAAATCCAAAAGAACAGCCTAACAGAGCTTCCCCACCGCACGCAAACGGCCAGCCTTCCTTTCACTCATTCGGTCTCAGTCGCGGGTTTTGCAACAGCTGACCCGAAGTTCCAGAAACTGGTTACTCCTCACTGTCTTCTGAAATGCTAGCGCGTCTTGATAAAGAGCGGTTGCCATGGAGATGACAAAGGAACATCACCCGTGTTGCTGTGAGCTTCTGATTTTATCCTGAACCATTAGCTTTCACCCATTGCTCATTCATAATTCATTTGCAGTAAGGAAATGGCTGCAGCCCAGAACATTTCGGAGGACCTGCATCAGTGCAGATGCCCAGAACAGCACACAGGGCCGAGGGACGCCAACTCTGGGATTTAAAGAGCCATCGGAAATTACATCCTCGCGCACTCCTGTCTGCGAGCACATCTTCCACAATGAAAATCTGAATTTTCAACATATGATAAAGTAGGAATTTTACAAATTATTCCATGAGTTAGAGGATAATGGGGTACAGCACCTATGCCCACCACACTGCTGTTCCTGAGTTGATTTCCCCCGCCCCTCCCATAAACAACCCCCTTACAATTTATGTACCGGAAAAGTTTATGAGAATTTAATTTTTGTAAAAGATACATACTTTGGAATTTCAAAACATGACCCTTATAGAGACTTTTACACATTTTTTACCTTTGAGGAAAAATAATCTTCAATCTTAAAAAAATAACTGATATATGATAAACTAAGAGTTGATAAATGCCAGACATGATTATTGCACTAGGAAAGGGGAATGCCTAGATCACAAATTACCTTCTTTTTAAAAAAGAAACACAACTCTGAGGTAGCCCATTTTAATTATGTCCTTTTATATACGTTTAATAAAAATGTGAAAATTACATCTGACAGCAGAACTCTTGTAACAATATTGTAATAAGCATAGAAAATACATTTATGGTCCTAGGTCCTAGTTGCCAGCAATGTCTCCCTTTTAAAACCATGTATGTGTTAATTGTCCCCAAGGATATAAAAATAGATTTAATATCCAAACACAATCTGTACAAATGCTAAACACCAAAATACAAGTTTTTTAAAAACTAATATTTGTGTCTAACGTATTTTCTGATACTAAAAAGCTATGGCATCTATTCATTACCTATAGTTTGAAACATCAGAGCCCCTCGGCCACCACTCTCTGTATTTTTGAAACAACCCTTTGCACATCCTGCCCTGGGGAGCACTAAAGGTCGCACGGGTTTTAAAGGCAGCCCCAGACTTTCCCAAGCTCAACAGTTCTGTCAATAAATCAAGGCTAGGGACCATTTCTCAGCAGTAAAGGGGTTTAAACTTCAGCAACTATTTTAAAGAACTGAAAGAAACAGAAAATACAGGGCAACAGGTAGGAAAGGAAACAGGCCTATTTTCCTACCAAGAGAGAAAGCACCTTTCACACCTGGCCCAGGTGAGAATGCAGCCAGCATCCTCAAAAAGCCTCCATATTTTCAAGGACTTTGGAATGCCCAGCCTCCCATAGAGGGGACACTCTTCTGTGTCCCTGAACATCTATCACATCTGACTCCTTGGCCCTTGCTCTCTGCTCTGCCTAGAGGGTCTCTCATGGTCCCTCTGTCCACCTGCTACAAGGCCCCCAGGTTTGATCTCCACCTTGGCCCTTCCCCCCAACTCCCCACCAACATGTCTTTGCCTTTGTTGGAACTTGTCTTGCACTCTGAGACAGTGGTTCTCAGTGTAAGAGAACCCTTTCTCCCTCTAGTTTCTACACATAGAATCTATAGCCTCTGGTAAATGTGTTCCACTTTAGGCCGGGCTTGGAAATCTCCAGACTCCTCCCAGCACCTGGGTGGAGCTGTCCACACTCACTCACCACCCCTGATGAAGTCAGGGCACATGGTTTCCAAGCTCATTTTGAATTCCAAGTAAGCCTTCCTATGTTAATGGCTTTTTTTTTCTTTTCTTTTTTTTTTTTTTTTGGTTTTTAAACAGATAACCAACACTGGGGAATTTTTTTAGGGAGATATTTACAAATATTTCAACCAAGTTATTTAGAATCTGATGGGCTCTCTGATACATCATATCCACCAAGTAAGCCTGGAGAATAAAAAGTTGACTATGGAGACTGACATTTTCAAATTCCCGTGCAGTGTAGTGGCTGCTTCTGGTTTCTTCATGAACTAGGTTCCTGAAGGGGCGAGAGGACTTACCTTCTCCTTGGCAAGTCCAGGTCAGTTCAAGAACATTTTGTGAGCTTAAGACTGCCTGCGACATTCTAACCTCATGTAACAGGCTACTCATCTATCTAGAATGAAAGTTCTAGGAAGAGCTTACACGTAACACAGATAAAGCCTTTTTAAATGCCCAGAACGTGCCACATAAATCACCTAACATGTCCAATAAAAACCTAAATGACACCTCTCATTGTGAAAACTACATTTTAGCATTTCACTGGCTTGACTTTATTTTGGCTTAATTGCCACTGAGAAGTCCCAAGGCCACTGACAACAAACGGCCAAACGCTTTCTTACCTACAACGAAATCACAGACGATAATTTGGTTCCCAGACTCATACTTTTCTAGTCCACACTTCTTCCTCCTAAAAACCGCAACAGTTAACAGGTGACAGCCAACATCCAATTCTGCAATTCTGAAGCTCACAGCAGTCTGAGTCCACTTAGGAGACAACCTCCTCTAATGAGGGAAAATGTGCACAGCCTTGCTTTAGCAAAAGCCAAAGAAAGACACGCGATGAGCTCCTGACTGTCCACCCAGGCTCCAGTTTCTAAAAATGCAGAATTACAGCGCAAAAGGTCAGAAACACCAGGAAGAAGCCAGATTTCTTACCTCTCTTGCTTTCTCTAAAAGAAAACATTCAAGTCTAGGATCAAGGAGGAATAAAGGGTGAAATAACAATGATTTACAGACAACTTTTGAGCATGTCTCACTTTACACTGGAAATTCACACCTGACAACCCACTGACATCTCAACGCTTAAAGGCCTTTCCACAAACTAAGTTTCCTTCCTGGCTTTCCTTCTCTTATCAGCAACACCACGACTATACCCGTCTCAAAACGTCAGCATCTTCTTTCTTGACCAGTATGATCATAGGTCCAGTTTGCGTGGGATAGTTCCAGCTTATGCCTGTTTTCTCAGCATCCTGACCAGCGTTGCATTTGTCCTGGGAAAAACTCCTGATTGGACAATAAATCACATGATCACTATTTTCATCCCCTCCTCCCCAAATCTGGTTGATTTTTTTCTTGGTCATCTCAGTGCCGGTCATCTCAGTGCCCCCGTTTTTATGAACTGCACTGATAGAAGGCTGTGATCTCCAATCTCTAATCAGTTACACACATGAATCTGCTGCTCTAAAACACTCAATGTCTTCATACTATTTAATGGAGAAAGTGCACATTCAGGCACTCAAGATCTTTCATGTTCTGGCCTTTATGCTGTTTTCTCCAACCTGGTTTCCAGCTACTTCTTAAGTAACATGTAAGTCCAACAAAACTGCTCGCTCAGATTTCACCTACCCCATGCACCTGCTTCTGTGATCCCTTTGCTCCGGCAGCTCCTGCTTTCTCTCAGCTAAGACTATTCTCTTTTTAAGATCCAGCTCAAGTCCCACTTCCTCCTTTAAGCTTTCTCTGCTGTTCTCTGCCTCCAGCCACCTCTCCTGCAGGGCATCCCGGCTGCAGGGCATCCTTGGAGCCACTCATCCAGCACCTCGCATACCCACCAGACAAGTCTTCTTCGTCGTCTTCATGTCTCTATTCAGTCTCTCCAAGCTGACCTTAAGTTCACCCAGAGCAGGGACTTTATCTTAGAATTCTCTCCCTCCTCAACAGCCACCAAAATCTGCTCACAACAGGCAGGAGACAACATGAAATACAGGAAAAGCAGGGCACCTGGGGACTCAGCATTGTTTGTCTCAGGTGGCTCGCTTACTAACTGTGAAACCTCAGGAAAGGACCAGAGCCTGCTGCCCTCGGTTTCCACGTCTGTACATTGGGGATGATGAAGACAATGACAGTGATGATGACGCTGCTGCTGTGGTGACAACAGTAACACTCAACTTATCTTTACTACCAGGTTGTTGTGAGGAGCAGATAAAGTGAATCTGTTATAAATTTCAAATATATGAGGAATTAATCCACATTTTTGGTAATGGTAATAAGAATGAGATCGACCCACAATCTAATCACAGCTCCACATCACATGATGCTTCAGAGACACAGCCGGAGGACCTGAGCTGACTGCCCCGTGGGCAGGTATCGCAGGACTCGAAATCAGTTACCTCTGCTGCATACTCACAAAAAAGGAGCCAAGGAATGTGTGAGTCTTAAGGTTATCAAATTTCATTTGCCCTTTGCAGTGCTGACAGATATCTAAGAGCTGACTGTGGCGTATGAAAGGCAGGAAGAACCCAGTGGGTGGGGGGGACGGTGGCAGAGGGACCAGATAACTTGTCTAGTTCTTGCAGCATTTCAGACTTTCAAGTCCTTTTCTCTCATCTGCAAAACATCCTTTTGAGATGCTGGAACCAGTACTATGAGCCCTTTGTAAAGAGGAAAGAGGAGGAAAATAGAAAGTCACCTCAAAAAACAACAACAACAAAAACGAAGCCCTTTGGTGGGGGTAGATTGAGGGTACGGTGATTTTAGAATAAACCACATCTTACAATTTCATCTCCATGCTTGACTGAGATATTTCAGCTACAGAGCTGTTCTGGAACTTTCCATGAGTAGAAACCTATGCACTGATAGATGTTTGTGGCAGGAGTCAGGCAAATTAGTCAGACGAAACACAAGCGCGAAGGCAGGGAAGTGGTTCTTCTAAAGTTCCTTTTCTCTCTCAGCTTCCCACACGGCAGAATCGTCAATCACATTAGAGCCCACAAGAAAAATCTTGAAAGAATAATGCTTGACTGACCTCGAGCCACATACTCTTAACTAGTAAAACACCCTCCTGTCAGCTCGCAAGGATACAGACTCTCAGCTAATACAAGGTACCAATTTTGCAAGACAGCTTGCCCCTGGTAATTATACTAAAAATAAAAGAAGGCAGCCAACTGGTGAAGTTGTCTGTTCCTTTAGGAGAAAAAAAGGATTTTGTGTTTCTTCAAGCTTCATTATCAATGATTGGCTTAGAATGAATAAAAGGCTTCCAGGAGCTTCTGCCCAAGTCCAGGCTTGACAAATGTGGCGTGATGTTGGCAGAGCTCAGGCTCTGATTCAGTCCTCAGATGCCTGGCACTGCATGTGAACTTCTGAACCTGACCTGAAGCTATCGTGGGCTTTAAGATTTTCAAGCAGTTGCATCAATATGCACTCAGCCTGTGATGGCATTACTACCTTACCCACTGCCCAAATACCACCAAGCATTTAAAGGCAACCGACACAGATCGGCAATGAAGGACAAAGAGGAGGATGGCAGTAAGAAACTGCCACTCTTTAAGATCCATTCAAAAGCATACAGGTTCTAACTGGAGCACATTCAATTTGAAAATGTAAACATGCCGCAAATTCAGAAAGCTATGAAGAGCAATTTGTTAATTTTTATCAAATAGCATATGCTGTGAGCAATTGTTTCCAAAAGTGTTTTCAGGGGTAACTGGATAGGAGTAATAGGGCTTCTTCCTTAAACCTCCGCCCTAGAAGAGTAAGATCAAGAAAACAGAGCTTCTACATTCAATTATAACTATAAGGATTGTCTTTTTTCACATCAAATTGCCAATATGCCCTCATTTTTTCCCAATACCATACTGGAAAGATAAAATCCATGTGTCTTTGTCTAAAAGGATTTAGTGGGGCAATTAATGTTTGAGTGAACTAACTTCGTTTTATTACTAAATCTAATGCTATTCATTTTTAATGTCCTGGTTAATAAGGGACAATCTTTTTAATGAGATAGACACACACCAAAATATAAAAAGATACAAGAAAAGAATTCAGAAAATGAAGAGGAGGAAACCAATCCTGGTAATTTTATTAGCAAAACCAGAATGAATAAGAACATTTTAAGTTCTATCTAAATGTTCCTTTGTCTTCCTTTATTTTTACTGAGACCAATTCAAACATCCAGGAACAGCCTGGAAGGCTCCTCAAGTTCATCAGTGATTAACAGGAAATTATTCAGAATGAAAATTTTTCCTCTTCCTAAATCATTAGACAATATACTGGCTTTTCTGGCTAAATCCCAGGTGGGCAAATAATAGAAGAAGATTGCTTATTTTTAGTGGCAGGTTATGATAGACAACCTGAAAGAATACAAATTAACTCAGGTATACGAGCTCATACATATTTTCCATCAATCTTTGCTTCCTCGTTGGTATTATAAATGCAAACCTAGCAGAAATGTTTCAAACACGAGCACCCAAATGAGAATAGTTTGCCTAAAATATCTTCCAAGTTAGACTTTTCATAAGGCTAACAGTATTTTTGATCTACTTTAATTTTAAATAAAGTCATGAAGAAACAGATAAAGACTTCCCTTCTTTAGAACTCACTCCATTGTGCCAGTATTGCAAACAGTACCATGTGTCCCTGCCGTCCAACCCCACTTGTGATGGTTCATTTTCTGAGACAACTAGGCTGGGCCATGGTGTCCAGATAAGTGATCAAACACTATTCTGGATGTTTCTGTAAGAGTGTTTTTGGATGAGATTAACATTTAAATCAGTACCTCAGAGTAATTCAGATTGCCCTCCACCACAAAGGTGGGCCTCATCCAATCAGTTGAAGGCCTGAATAAAACAAAAGACTGACTTTACTGAGCAAGAGAGAATTCTATAGGCAGAGGGTCTTTAGACTTGAACTGCAGCACTGGCTCTTCCCTGGGCTTCCAACCTGCTGGTTTATCATGATGTTAAACTTACAGCTTTCATAATCACAGAAGCCAATTCCTTAAAATAAATCTGTTTCTCTACATACACCCATCCTATTGGTTCTGTTTCTCTGGGAAACCTTGAGTAACACACTGATTCTCTGAAGGGTTGCTATCTACTTTGCATCATCCTCTGCACACATCTTGCTTTCATCTACATGGACAGCAGAACTTCATTTTCGCACATTTAATATTGAGAGTAGGCATTTAATCTCTTGGCCACAAAGTTATATAGATATTTACTTTGAGCAGTTTTTTTTTAACACTGATTCTTGTGCTATATATTTTGCATGCATTTAAGTCCTTTAAATGCATTTGCACACGGGAGAATGGTCTCCTCACTAGGCAAGGAGTTTAGTGAAGCTTTGAGTAAAGGTGGGAATAGAAAAAACCAGTCAGTTTCTAGAGCGGCTTCTCTCTCCTGGGGCTTTTAAATTTAAAATATGTAATTTAAATTAATTCCAAGATCAGACTCACCCATATACAAATGCAAAGACAAGGATAGTCCATTTTCAATGACCTCATTATCCTCTCCTCTGAATATGAGCACATATTGTCTGGGTCAAGTTCTTTTCAATGATGAGGAAATATGAGATATATTACTGATGAAGACAGGCCTCAATCCAACCAAAACCTAGACAGATATGACCACCTCTAATCTCTTCTCTCATCTCCCATTTTAAAGGCGAGGCAGGGGGAAGGCGGAGAAACATGGTAGAGCAGAAGGTTGGAAACTTGCTTTGGAAGCAAAGGACATTTTCACTGTCCTGGTTTTTTCCAGTGTGAATAGAACACACATGGCTCTAATTTCAAGGGCTGATTTCATTCTGACAAAAGAAAACAGTTCAGCAGCCAATCACATGTTTACATCTATCAGTAGTTTTTAATACCAAAGGTCATGAGGCGCTACTGGCCTGATTAGGTTCTGTGACTTAGGTTGGAAATGACTGATCTGGAGTGAAAACAACCTTTCTCATCCAGAAAGTTCCAAGTAAGGTTATAAGTCAGGAGGCAAAACAAACCAACCAAAAAATAAAACTGGCTTCTCATGGACTGATTACTCCAAATTATTTCCTTCCATTGTACAGAAATGCCTCAACGAATCGAATGTCCAGGCTCAAAGTGTTCTGGTTAGTTTGGTGCAGTGGTGTGAAGTTTAGCATTTCTGCCTCAAGAGTTTTATTACTGAAAATGTACCTAAAAGAAAACCAGTCTATTTTCCTGTGAAGGACAATCAACAGTTTCTTTCATTCCAATCACTGTTTCAGACCAATGTTCTGGTGGCATCACTCAAAAAATTCTTCTTTTGACACTATCCTCTCACCTTTAACTTCCTCAGCGACTTTAGTTACTGACCCTCTTTTTGATATTTTTGTATCCATTCATGCTTAAAATATAAGTAAAATAAAAGTTAAATAAAATTCAAAATTGTATGAAATTGTAGGATTCTTAGAAGAGTTAGCTAAAAATGTCCTTAAGATAAAGTAGGAAAATATGAAACAATAAACTCCTACCATCATAAAATACTAAAAACTCTGACAAACAATCATTCAAGTCAAAGTGCTCTTGAACAGACTGTTGATAAGCTCCTCTTAAAAGGAGCTTTAGTTAGTAGCCAGCCCTTCTCTCCACTCTTGGCTTGACATGAGGGCAGGCCAGCACCACCCCACGTGGACAGCTCTTCTATCTCCACCCGCCTCAACTCTATCACCTTCCTTTCACTCCACTTCAACCACTCAGAATCACCATTCTCCTTAGATACCAAACTCTGGGATCCTCTCTGACCACAGGCTTCCATATTTCCATCCGTCCTCTTCCTTCAGTCCTGCCCACTGGTACTTCATCCTTCTCATGGCTTCATCATGGCTTCTGTCTGGCCCAGAGACTGGCCATTTCAATCACATTTTCCACAGCAACCAGAGACTCCCTCGTCTACTTCACCTTTTTTCTTAACCTCTAGCTCTAGGTAAATGCCATCATCTTGGATATTTGGATTGAAAATCTTTTACTGGAAGAAGCCAAAACTGGATGTGCTCTTTCTCTCTCTTGCACATCTGGGAACCAAAAACTGCATCTCAGCTGGGCCCCCATGGGCTTCATCCCTGGATGACAGCAAATCACTTTTCAGCAGCTATTACCTGCTTACAACATCACTGTCAATATTCAGCCTAATCTTCACAAACTTGCCTTCCCTCTCCCTAGAATTTCCTGGATTTGTTATTTATTTCCTGGAATCACTCTTCTCCCTTCCTTCCGATTTTGGGAAATGACCCGTCCTTCACCTTCCCAACGTGAAAGTCCTCAATCTGTGTCTTCGATGTCCCTTCGTCTACTCACCAGGAGTCCCCTATTCTTTTCTCTCTCTACCTCTTTGGACCCACTTACATCTCCCTTATCTCAGAAAAGAACTCTCCCTTCAAACTGCCTTCCCCTCAAGCTCCCTTCCATTTCACCATGAAACCTTAGAGCACACAGTCCATTCCACACGTCCATGTCTTACCTCTCAGCCTCTGAAAAGCTGGCTTCCTTCTGCAACAATTTTCTGCACCCTCATCAGCTGATGAATTGTGGCTGAACCCAGTTCCCCACCATGTGACAAAATAAAGGCTCTCAAGGCTTCTATCAGCACCTCTGGTGCCTGCAGGGGATCGCGTCTGCTCATCAACCATTGTGTGATAATCAGAGATTTTACTGATAATCTGAGGGTCAAGGAAGGGGCATCTTACTCTACCCTCCTCCTCTCTTCTCTTCCTTGATCTTCCTTGGACAACTGTAAAAATTTCTCCCCTCCCTCTTTATCTCCTTTAGGCTATCATTTCCCTCCCAACAGAAACCAGCCACGCAAATCATACACACTGAATAAATATCTGCTGAACTAAAGTGACAACAGGTATATTTTTAGTATGTGGATGGAGCATCCTGTGGGGCTTACATCACATTATGAGCATTAAAAATGACAACAGAAAACTTACAAGCTTCTGCACAGCAAAGGAAACCAGAAGTAAAACAAGAAGAAAACCTACGGAATGAGAGAAAATTTTTGCAAGTGAAACTGACAAAGGCTTGATCTCCAGAATATATAAGCAGCTCATACGACTCAATAAGAAAAAAATAAACAACCCAATCCAAAAATGGGCAAAAGACCTAAACAAACAATTCTCCAAGGAAGACACACAAATGATCAAAAAGCACATGAAAAAATGCTCAATATCACTAATTATCAGAGAAATGCAAATCAAAACTACAATGAGGTATCACCTCACACCAGTCAGAATGGCTGTCATTCAAAAATCCACAAATGACAAATGCTGGAGAGGCTGTGGAGAAAGGGGAACCCTCCTACACTGCTGGTGGGAATGCAGTTTGGTACAGCCACTATGGAAAACAGTGTGGAGATTCCTCAAAAGACTAGGAATAGACTTACCATATGACCCAGGAATCCCACTCCTGGGCTTGTATCCAGAAGGAAATCTACTTCAGGATGACACCTGCACCCCAGTGTTCATAGAAGCACTATTTACAATAGCCAAAACATGGAAACAGCCTAAATGTCCATCAACAGGTGACTGGATAAAGAAGATGTGGTATATTTATACAATGGAATACTACTCAGCCATAAAAACCGACAACATAATGCCATTTGCAGCAACATGGATGCTCCTGGAGAATGTCATTCTAAGTGAAGTAAGCCAGAAAGAGAAAGAAAAATACCATATGAGATCGCTCATATGTGGAATCTAAAAAACCAAAACAAACAAACAAACAAAAACAAAGCATAAATACAGGACAGAAATAGACTCACAGACAGAGAATACAGACTTGTGGTTACCAGAGAGGGTGGAGGATGGGAAGGGATATACTGGGATTTCAAAATTGTAGAATAGATAAACAAGATTACACTGTATAGCACAGGGAAATATACACAAGATCTTATGATAACTCACAGAGAAAAAAATGTGACAATGAGTGTGTATATGCCCATGAATGACGAAAAATTGTGCTGAATACTGGAATTTGACACAACATTGTAAAATGATTATAAATCAATAAAAAATGTTTAAAAAAAATGACCAACAGAATAGTATTGCCGAGGGTATAAAAAATTCAATATGTTCCATCACAACTCAATGATCGTACAGTGGGAGGCTCCTCTCCTGCATTCAGCCACACAGAACAGGGCCGGAACAAATGAATGAACGAATGACACACGATCAAACTAGCTTCGTAAGAAAATCTCTCACAGGGGTTTTTAAAAAACCATTACTATTTTTATTAAAGGTTCAGTGCCCAAATTGAGAGATTAAATTTTTGCATAAGATACGTGCATTGTGGCTATGCTTTAAGAGAAAACGCGCCCTTATATTTTACGGACACACTATGAAAGTTTTCCAGATGGAATGAAAACGTGGAGTGCAGGAAGAGCTGAAGTAAATGAAGCCTCAATTACTAAAGGTTTTACTACTAAGACGTACTGAACATTTACTACTTTCTAGGCAGTGAATCTAAAATACACGGGAACAAGGTAAGTCGGCATTTTAATGGTGATGAAGGATTTTGATGGATTTCCAGGTCTGACTTTTAAATCCCCTGATAAATCTCTGCTACCAACATTAGATTATGGGGACACGACAGTGGCTGAGCATGACGGGGCCTGGTGGCCACAGCTGCGACCAGGTCACCACAGCTGTGGGGAGCCGCACCTGGACTCACAGGTCTCCTGAACGTCACCCACGCTGTTTCTTGAGGTAAAAGTCGGGGGTGGTGGCACTGGTGGCCTCAGCCCTTTGCCCTTTTATTTTTTTTTGTTTTCTCCCTTCAAGGACATTTTGAAATAGAAAAATACTGCCCTTCAACCCCAGGCCCAGCACGAAACTGCCTTCCTTCCACATGAGTGAGCCCAGCCTCCTGCCCGCCGCCAGGGAGGCAGAACCTTTATCCCGAGGACTTTGACTTCCACTCCTCCTGGCATTGCTTCTCTCATCATCAACAGAGAGCCATTATGAGGCTGGAGTGTAAAAACAGTACCATGAAAATCAACTAAATTGCTTCCTCCTTGTGAGGGATACCCAATGTGTCAGGATGCCCGAGGACCAAACTCTTCTGTGAGGAAAATGGTCAAAGAGGGCCTCCCGGGAGGTCGCCTGGAATGATGGTGCTCGGGGACCTGGGACCTCCAGGCAGCGAATCCTAGACTGTGGTTTACAGAACTACTGACTTTTGTATAAAAATAACAACAGTCAGTGCTGAAATCTCCCAATCTACCTCCAAATGTCTTAAACTCCAGGGAGCAAAGCTTTGGGGTCTGGGACAGTGATGCTGGGAGGAGTGGAGAATCACCTGAGGTGGCTGCCAGAGGAAGGAAACTGGGGAACTGTTAGCCTCAAGTCGACTAAGGTCTGTCCCCACTTCACTCCTAACCTTGACTACCGTCCCTCCTAGTCTAGGCATCTGGGCGCAGCTCTTCCATTTAATTCTCAAGGCGAACCTTGAATCACACACACTCCAAGCAGCAGTATTAAGGACTCCACCCCTCCCCACCTCAGGGGTGACACCCTCCTCCTAGACCCTCCTTAGGCACTGACTCTCTACTGTCTCTTCCTTTTGCCTGCGAGTCCTAAAGTTTCATAACCAAAGGGCAGAAATAAGTCAGCTCTCTTTGGATCCCAAGCTTCTGGCATAGACTCCCGGCACATCCCAGTTGACAGTGGTCCTGGGGGCAGGGATGAAGGAATCCAGACTCCCGGTCTGGCTTGATCTGACCGAGCTGGATGGTGGCAGCTACCTGCACTGCAGCACTGCAGGCTCCATAACCTGACAGCTCTTCCGAATTTTCGTTTGCAAAGCTGCATTAAGACAAGGATGCCCTATTTTGATATCTAAAAAGAACTCATCTTTAAATATCACTATATAAATTAACATTATACTCCATTTATATACCATTATATAACATTACTGAAATTATTAGAAGTAACCTAACTTAAAAAATTTTTTATCTTTTTTTAAATTGAAGTATAGTCAGTTTAAGTATAGTGTTTTATCACTTTTTGGGAGGGACTGGGCATAGCTCAGTGGACGAGCCCATGCTTAGCATGAGCTAGGTCCTGGGTTCAGTTCCCAGTACCTCCATTTAAAAAACAAAAACAAACAAACAAAACAATGTTTTATCACTTTCTGATGCACAGCATGTTTCAGTATACACAGACACATATATATCCCTTTTCATACTCTTCCTCATTGTAGGTTACTGCAAGACATAGAATATAGTTCCCTGGGCTATATACTTACGGCCAATCAATCTTCGACAAAGGAAACTATAATATATAATGGAGAAAAGACAGTCTCTTCAGCAAAGTCTTTAAAAGGTCATCTGAAATATGTTATTGAGGAATTCAGACATCATAAATAAAATGAAGCCATCTAGAAAAATCACATCATGTTAGCCAAATTACGTCTTTCACAGAAGACAACCAAAATAAAACAAAAAACCCTGAATACTTTTTCCTACATATAAATGCAAGGATCACCTATTATTTGATTTATTACAGCAGTGAGCACACAGCTGACATTCAATACACGTTAGTTAACTGAATGACTGAATATGAATTTTGTTCACATAACCTATATTTTCAATATGTTAAGTATGTATCCTATACATTGCTATGAAAGTTTAAATATACCTAAGTGATGCTTTAGTAGCAGAACAAAACACAATGCAGAAAGAAACAACCAATAGCAAAGGACAATGCTACCTGTTTGAACAGATAATAATTCTTCCAGCATCATCAAAGCGACAAGAGTTTAGTGGAAAGAATTAGCTGTCATAGGAATCAGGAGATCAGGTTCCAGTACCTTCTTGGTTTATGTGATCTTGTGCTGGTCATTTCACCCCAGGCATCAGTATCCTCATCAGGTCCTCTCCCCTTCTCTGACATCCTAAGATTGTATGGCTTCTCTAGCAAACACCCCTTGTTTGCTAGAAGACATCTCATTGACTTTGGGTTTTAAGTGGAAAAGATGTGTGGCATGAAATATGCTGTGTGCTCTACAAATGCCTAAGTTATGAGGCACAGGACTGTTTTAAGAAAAGCAAGATAAAAAAATATAAGACTCATCACTCTGGAGGATCTCAGAACAAAGCTCTCCTTTTAGTTTGTTTTCATTTGGTGGGGAAACTTGTTTTTTTCCTTTTTCTTGGAAGATGAAAGGTCAGAACTCATGGTCTAGATCTTATTGAATTCCTCCTAATTAACTGGGAAAGAAAGCACATCATTGTACAAATCAAGCTAATTGGAAGCTTTGCTTGGTTTCTTTTCATTATCGGCTAGATGAAGCTTGGATGCACTCTTGACTTTTTGTTGTGTACAAAGAACCAGTTTAGCTTTGATTATCTACCTTATCCCCATTTTGAAAGAAGTATGATGAGGTTGGAGGGGAAAAAAGATCTCTTTAAAGACAACAGCTGAACTCACAAGGCTGAGTGTAACGTGTGGAAAGAAATATCCAATTTTCATTCTTGGCAATGACCAGCTCAAGGCTTAGTTTAGGCAAGAACCAAAATATACAAGCATAGGCTTTTTGGGCTTTTCAAGATCTGTCCTTTCTTTAGAAAGTGAGATGACAAATACATATTCAAAACAAGTACAATATAGTTGATTAAATGTACTGACAACTTTTAAATTTTTTAAATAGTTTTGAGTTTCAGTTTGGTACCATCCAATTTAAGTTAACGAATTTCTTTAGTAAAACCTAGAAAAAAACTTGCTAGATAACACATATTAGAATAAAATGAGTTTGAAACAGTCTAAAATAATCCATTCAGCTAAACTTATTCTTCAAAGTACCAACATACTCTTTTAAAGAGACTGCAAATCATTTTTTTTGATTTGAAGTTATTGAAATGCCAATGCTATATTAAATTTTTTTCTTCTAATGAAGCATTTTAAGCAATAAACAAATAATTTTAAATTTTGAGTGTAGTTTCTATTGGGGCACACAAGGAAAATTAAACTTCACTGGAAGATCAAAAATTACAAAATATCTGCTAATCCTAAACTCCTATATTACCCACTCCTTCCTCTTTGGTAACTCTAAGTTTGTTTCCTATGTCTGTCAGTCTGTTTCTGTTTTGCAAGTAAGTTCAGTTTGTGTCATTTTTTAAGATTTCACATATAAGTAATATCATGTGATATCTCTGTCTGACTTAGTTCATTTAGTATGTGAAAAACAATATATACATGTGTAACTGAATCACTATGCTGTATATCAGAAACTAACACAATGTGGTAAGTCAACTATACTTCGATTAAAAATGAGAATTAAAAAATAAAAACTGAGGTCAGTAGAAAAATGTCATATTTTGGCTCATGTGCAAATGTGCGTGTGTGTACATGCGTGTGTGTGCGCGCACATATGTGTTCTTTCAGGATTGCTGCTCCTTTGAACAATCCACCATCCTTGTAGTAACTAACTACATGATTTCATTATCTATTGTTTTAAATCCTATGAAAAACTAACTGAATAAACTATAAGTTCCACAGTTCTTAAGAAATCAAAAAAGGAATAGTTCCAACTCTAAGGAAAGCTTTATCTGCATCCTGAGGGCTAGAAGAAGCTTCATCAGGACAGATCCCTGCTCTGGGCTCTGCTCCTTCACCCTGTCCTCACCACATGACCAGACCAGGTGGGTGTGGTCCAGGGAGCCCCCGCAGGCTAGCACTGTGTTCTCAGCTATCTGCCCAGATTGTCTAAACAATCTCTCACCTGACATTGGAAACCAGTTGTATAAACTATTGAATAAACATTCTGATGCCAAACTGATTTCAATCAATCTCATGTGACTTTGGTGACTATGAGATCAATCTTCCAGGCTCTGAATGTTCCCAGAGCTAAACCTTGGAGACCAGGGAGGAGAAACTGACCTTGAAGACTTTTATTCTGCCACAGACAGCCATGAAGAAAGGACCCCAGGACCAGGAAGGGGGTGATGAGAACTGCATTTCCATTTATGTGTGTGTATGTATATTTGCCACCCCCCAATTATTAAAGGTTTGGAGAAACATATTCTCATACATTGCTGGAGAAATATAAATTTTTTAAATCTCTAGGGAGAATAATTTTATGACACGTAACAAGAACCACAAAAGCTTATCTGATTTAACTTCTAATAACTTATCAGGAGGAAATATTTGAGGATATACAAAATGTTTGCTATAACACTAGAATTCATGACAAGATTACTTATAAGAATGAAGAAACTGTGAATAAAGAGAGAGTAGGATATTGACAACCTAAATTAAGTTAGAAGTATATTAAAAATACAAAGCCTATAACAATTATATTACAAATACTAATTATTGACACAAAAATTACATAATACATTGATAAGTGAAAAAGTTACACTTTTCCATTTTTTAAAAAGATATATGGATGCACTGAAAAGTTTGAAAGGATATAATAGAGATTTTATGTAAGTAGTTATGATTTTTAAGATTTAATTATCTGCAGTTTCTCATGTTTCTAATTTTTTTCTAATAGAGCACAATTGCTTTTGCAATTAAAAATTAAAGTTCTCTCATTAAAAAGCCACGAGTAATCAAATTTTATGCCTTTGTGTTAACTTTATTATAGTGTTTTGTTTGTTCTAAAAACCGATACTTCCCAATTATTCCTCAATGTAGATTCAAAAAACTGATATTAACGATGTTGAAAAGAAGTAAAAAACAAAGTTTAACTATAAAAATCATGTAATTGATAATAACAGCAAAATAATACATTTACCTGATGGTTTGCCTTAATAATGAGTCCTTCTTTCTCATTATTTCTTTTAAAAAGTAAAGTCACTTTCTGAACTGTTTCTAATAAATCAACACATGGTCACAAAATTATTCCATTATCTTTGGGCTTTCGCAGACTACCTAACAATATAGCTCCAAGGACATTATACAAATAACTTTTAAAAATTACAAAGATTGTACCAAGGAGCAGGGAGTCCGGTAAAGGTGAGGGGTGGGGGCTTGGGGGGCAAGATAGATGGACACACAGTTTAGAGAAATCCTATGGGAAACTCTGGTTTAAACTGGGAAATGAAACAAGGACCACAAAAGCCACATCACGATACACTGCACCAAGACAAGATGTTAGCAGATTTGTACATACATTTACATTTATGTTTTAAACAATTCGTGGCCCTCCAGTGAAACCATTTTCACCTGCTGTGCAAAAACCACTTTGTGGCTTCCCATGAAGAAAAAGGCACTGGAGGGCAGGGCTTCCCAGCAGAGGGCAAAGGAAAGGTCGGAGCCCTGAAAGCAGAAGCTTTAAAGGATAAAAGAAATTACTTCACTTTGTTGTCCTAGAAACTGACTTTCAACCTCCTGGGCAAAGAACCTTCTATCCGAAGTGACCTGCATCCAGGAGCGATTATGGAAGATAAAAGAGTAGAAATTTTAGAGCCAGGGGACCCGGGTTTGGTGCACAAAGCTAGCTGATCCCAGTCAAGAAATTTAGTCTCTGAGCTCACGTGTCTCTGTCTGTAAAGTAGAAAAAATGTTAATACTAAGAGAATCAGGTAAGATCGTGTATTTTTGAAAGAATATATCTCAGTACCTTTTTAATTTAAATACTTGCAAATATGGAAATGTCTGAATGCTGTTTCCTGTGCTTTAAATTCATAACATGATTCTTTTCAACTTCCATAGGGACTTTTATTTCACTTGATGAAAAGTTAACACAAAGAAATCAAGCTGTTTACCACTTAGGGAAAGTAACAGGCCTGAGAGTTGAGAAGACAGAGATGCCTGATATATCCAGCAAGGTTCGTTTGTCAACCCTATGGAATGCGGCTGCCCAGGAAAATCACAGATGGACTTCCCACCATTCCAGTTGGGCCTCAAAGAAATTTCACATCACTATATATCATGAACCTTCGGGAACAGACTCAAACACCTGAAATCATGAATATCAAGTCCATAAATGCCAAGAGTGCCTTCTTATCAATAAAGCTGATTGTAGATTTTTTCTTATTTCAGAGGCAGAAGCATCAGCCAGCAAATGCAATTTCAATGTTCTAGAGTATGACTGGTGGCCTACAAGGCTGTAAGAACACACATCTGAAGGTAGAAGCATCCAGTCTTGAGTTTGCAAAATCTCTAGCCAAGCCCTCTACGTTCCCAGCCAAATGCCAGCCATATTCCTCCTGTAAGTCCTCATAACATGATGGGGCTGTGAGTAGAGATGACCGCTGATACTGGAAGAGTCTAAATGGTCTTAAAGAAAAGCAGCAAATGAAGGCAGATGAGCTACACAAAGGAAACTGGAATATATCCCACACAGGAAGGGTACTGAATATATTCTACTCTCTAAAAGAATCTTTCCTTTAGAATGTTTTCCAAATCCATACTATTTGAGTAAAGAAATTCTTGAAGAGAGAAAAAGAAAAAAAAAACACTGAATCTTAAAACTTTAAGCAATTATTACTTTCAAAGAACTAATGAAGCAGATTTGTTCTAAACAGCACACACACCCATTCGCTTTTGGCATAAGAGAAAATTTAATACAACACTTAACTGTGTCATATTCAGAATATTTTTGTTTGTCTTTGTCTTCCAAGAAATTAGGAATAATTATTTTGAGTTCCATTTATAAATGCTGAATCTTCTACACTGCAAAGGCAATCCTTCATTAGTAATTAATAAAATCATTATTTCATGAAAAATGCACATATATATTTAAGTTCCTTCTTATGATCTAAAATTTGTCCAATTATACTTAGTTGCAATTTTGATCAATTCCAATCATCTAAGAACAGGATACTGTTTTTAGCATCAATCATCTCCCCAATATTTACAGAGGGCTGAAGATCATAGAAACAAAATGTGTGTCTGAAAGAAGGAACAACTTTAATTTTTGCCATTTAAAAGAGTATAATGCTTATTTTGCATTCTTCTTCAGACCTATGTTTCAGAAAGCAACTATTTTGTGGCATTTATAATTTAAGTTATAGCTGTATTTTTAATTTGTATTTTAAATAAGCCGTTTGCCTTATTTTGTCACACTTTGTAATGAAATGCTTGTAACTATGACTGTAAGCTACAGTTTGTGAATGTCCAATGAATTTAACATAGATGAAAGCCGAATCCTGATAAACTTTACAGAAAGTTTATCTGTAGGAGAAATGTTATTAAAGCATTTGCAATCTCCTGGTGTTGCCAGAAAAAAATGAAAGCAGCAGGTAAGTCAAGTATAAACTGATCATAATCCTCAAGCTTTTTACTACCCTGCAAAAAAAAAAAAAATTAGTCTTCCAGAAAGAATATTATTGAGAAAACTAATCAAATTATTCAATATAATAGCATGTTTAGATTATTAATATTTTAAAAAGAGAATGGAAACTGCAGACTCATGAGGACGGTTCTTTCAAATAAAAGTCACATGTTTTCAACCTTGTCCCTTTTCAATAACCCACAGAAGAACATCACAGGGTTCTGTGAGTAGCTTCTCATCCTTCAGATCTTGGCTCAAATGTCACTTCTCCCGCCATATTCTAATGTCCAACTGTTCACTCCTCTCCCTCTCTCCTCCCTTCCTCTCTCTCTCTCTCTCTCTCTCTCACACACACACACACACACACAGACACACACACACACCACAGATACACACACTTCTTTATTTTACTGCATGTGATCCGTGGGCCAGGGATCACGTCTGTTTCATTCCGCAGTCTACTCCCAGCCCTTGGCATATAACAGATACCCAATACGTTAAGGAAGATTAATTACACCAACATCCTCCTAATCTCTTTAGGAATATGAAATGCCACCTCTCATCTGCAGTGTGTTTGCAGCCTCTGTTTTTTGAAGGTCTCCTGTTTAGCTGGAGGGCGAATGACTCCCGACATATGATTTCTTCCTTACTGACAAGTCTCGGTGCCGAAGGAAGGAAGGAGGGAACATCCAAAGTTGTTTTACAGTATAACCTCAGTAAATCAGCACTTTGCTAAATAAAACCCTTGAGTAAGAGACAGCTTTTTAATTTTTTTCTTCTCAGTGGGGGATTCCAGGTCCTGACACAGAGCTTTAGAAACAGAAGGTATTTAATGAATATTATATTAAACCACCAATATGATCATAAATTATTGGATTAGATGAACTTTAAGTATTCTTCCAACCCAGAGCTTCTATGATTTTGTGATTTCAACATGCCTAACACTGAGATTGTCACAAATCTTTCTCTAATCCTGCTCCCTTAAAGCAGACTTCACTCTGTAAAAGGCACCTGCATTCACCTTCAGCCAATGCTACCAATCCTTTCTCTCACCCACGCATGGTCAACCATTCCCAAAGGAAGCTGACTTTACTTTCTAAGTGTTTTTTGATCCAACTGCCTTTTCCATCTCCCTCACTGCCTAGTTCAGGCCTTCACTGCATTTATTCAGACTAGAAATGAAAAACATCAATTGGTTAGAAGACTGTCCCTCACAACCACATAAATTCTGTCATGCTTCTGAAAATCTCAGTATGAATGTATTTAGAAATCCGAACATTCAGTTAGTTAGCCAATCACTCAGTAGTAGCTAGGACAATGAATACTTCTCATATATTTCTTTGGGTAATATCTACATAGCGACCAGTAGATTAGAGCATGGACAATTTATTTCTTTCAGATTCCTTGCCAACAGATGTAATATAAACAACCAGTTCAGTTAGGAGCAAAGCTCATATTTAATGTTCAAATGACTAAAATTCCCTCCTGGTCTCGTCAAACTACTGCTTCATACATATAGTATCATTTAGACTCATAGATACTTGTAGTTTGTGTGCTGGCATCTAGGGTCTAAGAAACAGGTTTACAAATTGAAGCTATACATAGTTCATTGAAATGTCGCGTATTTTATATTTAATTCAGTCATATTTTAATGCTAACCTTCTGTATTCCTCTTCTGCCATCATGCTTCCCAGAGTCATCTGAGTCAAGTAGCAATGATCCAAAAGTCAAAGGCTCATCATTAAAAGCAGCCCTAAGGAGCCCAGTGATGCTGTTCTCTCCTCTAGCAAGCAGTCTTCCCAAGCCGGTAATTAAACAAAGCAAACCAGGCGGACTGACTGAGCACACGCACAACGGCAGAAAAGAAAGGCATGACTGATAATTACCTAACAAGTAACCTCTTTTATCAGGACTTCCTCTTGTCTATCATTTACCTCACCAGAGAAGGCTGCCAGGGCAGTGCACGGCATTAAGGAGGTAAACCCCTGAGTTTTATCATGGTTTCCCCAATGACCTGAACACTTGAATTTCATTATTCTCTAAACCAGAGCTATTCTTAGAAACATAATGCAAGCTACGCCAGCTACATTTTAAATTTTCTAGAAGCCATATTAAACATGTAGAAAGAAACTGATAAAACCAATTTTGATCATATATTTTATTTAACCCAATACATCTAAAATGTTATCATTACAACTGTAATCAACGTGAAATTACTGAAACATCTTATATTCTTTTCTTTCATATGAAGCTTTTGACATTGGATGCCTATTTTACACTTAACAGCACACCTCAATTCAGATTAGCTACAGTTTAAGTGCTCAGTAGCCACATGTAGCTAGTGGCTACCATATTAGAGCAGCTCTAAGCAGAACATCCAGCAAAGTGAGAAAGGTTGTTCTTTTTGCCTTACAGAAAAGTACCAGCAACTGCATACCTTCAGAAAGTGAATACTAAAAAGCTTGATAAAATAACACATGAATGTCTGTGAAGGCTGAAGATATATTCTTTTGAAAAGGTGACACAGTTTTTAGAAATAGTAAAAAAAAAAAAAGGAAGAAGACAATTACTAATCAAAGAATTTAATTGTATTCTCAATCTCTAAAACTGGTCACAGCAATTTCTGATACAAAATTGGAGCCCCTGATATAAGTATCTCCAAACTGCAAGTTCTACACCTGGAGTAATGATTTCCACAACCTTTCAGAAGAAAATAATCATATCCTTAGGTAACTGAAATAGAAAACTCCAAAAGCTAGACATAGGAGAATGGAGTGTCCTGAACAGAATGTCATTTTGGACTGATGAAGACAGAATGGAACACAATCAGGAAAGCCCACAACCTTTAGAATTAATAAAATCCAGGGCAGTGGATAGTTTGATATCCAGCATCCAGGAAAACCAGAATTCTCTTTAACCAACACATCTATAAAATATGTAATTCAATAACAATGTTGTAGTGATGACTCCTGGGTACTATGTCAGCCAAACAGGACTTTAGAATCATTAAAAAATTAAATGGTACCCACTGTCATTTTATGGTAGGTATTTAATCGTATTCTCAGTCTCTGAAACTGGTTGTTGCTGTGGTATATTTATGGCAGTGTTTCACTAACCGCAACGATGGATGGCTAGAGCACCTGCTTACCTACCATGCCAGGCATCAGAATGGACTGCTGACTCAGCTGTTTTCTATACAAAAAACTGCTGCATTTTATTTCTTACACCCAAACACCCTGACCCCCTCATCTCACACACACACACATACACACACACACATACCCCTTTGTCATAACAAAAGACTTGCAACACTGACCACTGCTAGCATTATCTCCAACTTGTGACAGTCATTAGTAACTGGGAGATTCAGTTTCCCAGGTGTATTAGGTCAGTTCTAGGACTCTGGCAATTTTTATTCTATTTGCCGCTGAGAATGGAAGTGCATGGTTTATATCTTTAGTCGTTACTTCTGCCACTGCCAGGAAAACTTAATAATGTCTCCAGCTATTCAAATTTTTAAAATTCTGTTATTCAACAGAAGAATTTCTTGTATTTGAGCGAGGACTCAAATGCTTCAGGGCGGTTCTTCCATTCCAGTAATTACCCTACACAACTATGACTGGAAAATTACAACTAATTGTCACGTATGCCCCCAAAACTGAGTTTAAACACATCCCCTACATATAAATCGCATTTTGTATATATAACCTTTCTATCAATTCTATATTATTTCTCTTTAATATATCCCTTAAATATGGATGTGAATCTTCTCTCTTAAGGGAATTAATTTGATTTATGGCTTAAATTTATAATCAATTTTTTGTAGACTATAAGTTTAAGTTAACTAATAATTATTTTAAGCATTCCTAAGAAATTAGTATAAAATAGTCTTCTATGACTATTTAAAAATTATTATGTTTAGCCATATCAAATTGAACCTGTCAAAGGTTTGTAATTATTTTTTAAATGGTTGCTCAATGGAACAAATTACATGAATCAAAATTTACATTTTCCTTTTTGTAATTTTAATTTTGATTTCAAATATGCTAATTTACTACAGACTTTTTCGTAAGGCTATATGTAAAAGTTTTCCCAGGTGGAATTATGAATGGAAGAATATGATTTTTTAAAAATAAGCTATTAACAATTATAAAATATCAAACAATTAAAGTTTTACCATTTTCCCATCCAAATGTTTCTTTCTTATGAGTAATTTGCCCTCATATAAATCACACAAATTATAAGTGAACTTGCACAATCTTCTCCAAGTTCAGTTTGGAAATTAGAACACTGTTGAAAGCACTTCCCATATGGCCCTTGATTGAATGCATTTCCTTTCACTAAAATGCAGATAGCATATATCTAAATGGATGCATTTTAGAACACTATTGCCTATTTCTGGATTTTAAATTTTATCTTGAGGTCTATGTAGTATCTTCTTATCTAATTGGTATGTAAATTTATTCTCATTTTATTTTTTCTAAGTATTCTATCAAAACGAGCTGCCTTTTTTTTTATATAATTAATGTCAAAGACACTCTCTGAATTAATTTCTTTCTGTCATTTTCTCCAAAATCTTAATTAAGCTTCTTTACTTCCTCAGATTGTGGTTTTTTTTTCAGTTATCACAGGAACTAATAAGATGATTCCCATGATTAAAAACAAATTGTTCTGTATATATTTCCCTGTGCTATACAGTATAATCTTGTTTATCTAGTCTACATTTTGAAATCCCAGTCTATCCCTTCCCACCCCTCTCCCCCTGGCAACCACAAGTTTGTATTCTATGTCTATGAGTCTGTTTCTGTTTTGCATTTATGTTTTTTGTTTTTTTGTTTTAGATTCCACATATGAGCGATCTCATATGGTATTTTTCTTTCTCTTTCTGGCTTACTTCACTTAGAATGACATTCTCCAGGAACATCCATGTTGCTGCAAATGGCATTATGTTGTCAGTTTTTATGGCTGAATAGTATTCCATTGTATAAATATACCACACCTTCTTTATCCAGTCATCTGTTGATGGACGTTTAGGCTGTTTCCATGTCTTGGCTATTGTAAATAATGCTGCTATGAACACTGGGGTGCAGGTGTCATTTTGAAGTAGGGTTCCTTCTGGATATATGCCTGGGAGCAGGATTCCTGGGCCATATGGTAAGTCTATTCCTAGTCTTTTGAGGAATCTCCATACTGTTTTCCACAGTGGTTGCACCAAACTGCATTCCCAGCTCACAGCGAAAAAAAATGTGACAATGAATATATTTATGTTCATGTATAACTGAAAAATTGCGCTCTACACTGGAATTTGACACAACATTGTAAAATGACTATAACTCAATAAAAAAAAAAGTTAAAAATACCAAAACTGTTCTGTATTAAACATCCAGGTCCATGTAGAAAACAGAATTTGATTTTCAAATATCTAGGCCACTGTCATCTTAAGCTGTGCATCTTCCTACTAAAATATATATTTATAGCCCCAAATGCCAGGCCTGAAAAAGTGCAACTAATAGATTAATAGAGAATTACTTACCCTAAGTCTTACCAAAAGTTTTAAGTCCACCTATTTCTTTACTTCATTACACAGTATATACACATCTCTTATGTATATATTTCTATATTTAAGCTTATATACTAATGATCTTACTTTTTTGTTCACATTGGATCTTTTTTTCATCTTAAAGCATCATGCACCTGACAGCCCTTTTCAAAATTCCAAACATGGTTAATGAAGTTTCATATATATAAATCAAGTCTGTATACCCTACAGATTTCCTTTTTCTACTTATTTTTCACATGCTCCTTATTCAGTGCCTCCTAACACTTCCTTTATGAAATATAAGGACAAAGACTTTCTTTATGAAATATAAGGTAACTATGAAAATAACTAATGTAAGTAGTACCTCATTTTAAAAGCAACTGAAAGGCATGTTGTAATCTTCAGCACCCACATATGGCTCATACTATTACTCAATAGTTACTGAATAACTTTCATGAGGATGACCACAATCTTTTAGGATGAGAGAATTATGAGAAGAGACATTGAATTCAAAAAGTATTTGGTGAGGAAGCACTTCTGGAATGGCTCCTCCATAAAAACTAGAAAAATAGTAACGAAAATGATCAAAATAAGCTTATTTTTCAGAAGTCTGAAAATCAACAAAAGGCTTGCAGTATTACAGAACAGTTATTAAAGGAAATGATTGACTCTCAGTAAGAACAGTAAGCTTTACAGCATTTTTCTTGTCCTATTCCCATCCATTTTTTTCCCCAGCTCAACTGAGATTATCAAGTCTCAGGAATAGAAAAGAAAAAGAAAAACAAAATGAACAGAGCCTCAGTGACTTGTGGGACATAGAAAGCATACCAATATACACTTAATAGGAATCAAGGAGAAGAAGAGAGAGAGATAAGGGCAGAAAAAATATATGAAGGAATAATGGCTGGAAATTTCCCAAAATTGATTTAGAAAAAAACTCATTGATCTGCACATCCAAGAAGATGAATAAACCCCAATAAGGATAAAATCAAGAGTTCAACATCCAGACACATCAGTCAAAACATCAAAAGCCAGATCCAAAGAGAGAATACTGAAAGCAGCAAGAGAAAACTGACTTTTTAAAAATCTTATTTAGGACCAACATCTGACTTTCTAGAAGAAACAATGGAGACTGGAGGCATAGGAATGACATATTCAAAGTACCAAAAGAGTGTTAATGAAGAATTCTATATCCAGCCAAACTGTCCTCCAAAAACAGGAAGAGCTAAACAAAAATTGAGAGAATTTGTTACTAGCAGTCATGCTTTAAAAGAAATACTTTAGTCTGAAATGAAAAAAACACAAGACATTAACTCAAATCCATTGTACACTATGACCAAGTGGGATTATGCCCAGGAATGAAAGACTGGTTTAATATCCAAATATCAATGTGATACCATATTAATAGAATAAAGGAACAAACCCCACCTGATCATCTCAATATACATAGAAAAAAAGCATTTGACAAAAATCCAACACTCTTTCATGATATAGTTTTTTTAAAAAAGGAGGACTACAAGGGTCTTTTCACAAGCTGATAAAAGAGCATCCACCAAAAAAAGCACTGAGAACATCATATTTATTAGTGAAAGACTGACAGCAAGAAATCTGCTCTTACCGTTTCTATTTAGTGTTGGATTGGAGGTTCTAGCCAGCCAATCAGGAAACAAAAAGATACCATGGGCATTCAGACTGGGAAGGAAGAAACAAAACTATCTCTATTTGTAGATGACACGATTTTGTATATTCTGTATAAAATTATAAATCAGAAGCCAACTGTAATTCTCTAAACTGACAAGAAACAATTCAAAAGTGGATTTAGGGAAACAATTCCATTTACAATAGCATCAAAATGGATAAAACACTTACGAGTAAATTTAACCAAAGTGCACAACTTGTACAATGAAAACTACTATGAAACATCATTGAAAGAAATTAAAGAAAACCTAAGTAAGTTGAAAGACATTTTCTGTTCATGGATTTGGAGACTTAAAATTGCTAGGATGGCTGTCCTTCCTCAAATTGATCTACAAATTCAATGTAATATCCATTAGGCTATCTTTTATTCTTTAGAAATTTCAAACCAATTCTAAAATTCTGATGAAAATGCAAGGAACCTAGAATAGACAAAACAATCTTGAAAAATGAGAATAAAGATGGAGACTCACACATCTCAATCTCAAAACTTACTACAAAGCTACATCAATCAAGACAGTATAGTGCGGGCATGGGAGAGACATACAGATCAACAGAACAGAACTGACAGAAAAGAAATAACCACATTTATAGTCAGTTGATTTTCAAAAGGCTGCTGAGACAATTCAATGGAGGAAAGAATAATCTTTTCAACAAATGGTTCTGGGACAACTGGACATCCACATGCAAAAGAATGAAGGCATATTCCCAAGAGAATTAAAAACCTGTGGCCATACAAAAATATGAATGTTCATGATAGCATAATCCTTACTAGCCAAAAGGTGTAATCAACCCGAAGTGTCCCTCAGGTGATTAATGGATAAACAAAATGAGGTAAATTTATTCAATGGAATATTATTCAGCCTGAAAAAGGAAGGACGTACAGATATAGAATATAACATGAACAAACTGTGAAAATACTATGGTAAGTAAAAGAGCTCAGAAAGCCACATATAGCGGGGTGGGGGTTAGGCTTTCAATCTATATGGAACGCCCAGAAGAGGTAAACGTGTGAGGCATGTTTGGGCAAAGTTAGCACTAAAGTCAGTCATGTCAAGGATGATAAAGTCAGTGATACGGAACAGAGAGGTGGGGGCAAGCTTTCGACACTGTGATTAACAATTTTCGATGTTACTCTGGAGAATTAAAATGTTTTTAAAAAGTCAGAATTGACGTGATCAAATCTGTGTTTCCAAAATATTATTCTGGCAGCAACGTTGAGGAGAATAGAGAAAATTTTTAAAATTAAAAAATCTTAAGTCAGAGATGATTAGGGCCTGAGCTAGGGTGAGAGCAGAAGAAAGAGATAAAAGTGAATTGGAACATGCAGTTTTCCTTTTCTGAACTCCCACCAATTCTATTTGATTGATAAGTTTACCTATATTTAAGCACTTTTAAATGAAAGTATCATATTACCTATACATCTGTTCATAATACACATATGATTACAAATAAAATATGAAGCCTACTGGATTGGGCTTGTGAACTAAGTATTTGGGTTTTTCTGTGATGACTTTAACACTGGGCAGGAAATCTGTTGGTTCAACGTTATTCAATTTGGAAATAACCCAACATGTGTCAACTCTTGTTTTTGTTTTGTTTTGTTTTGTTAATTTGCTTAGAGCAGTGAATACTGAATACTACCCATGAAAATGTCTTCAAATATGTCAAGAACTTTACATTAGCAAAGACTTTCTTCAGAGATTATGCAAAAACAAATGACAACTCAACCTACATCCAACTTCACAAATTTGGGGCCAACGAGATTTCACTATATACAATTATATATTCATTTGTAGAGAAAGCAAAAGTCTAATCAATTCTTCATTAGCAGATCCATTCTACAACTAAGATGTTAACTTTCAAAACTGTGGAGACATCCTAAGAGTGAATCATTTATTTTGTACCATGTAAATGTTTGTCTGAAACACAGTTTATGATGAGTTTATCAAATGGAGACATTTCTGTGAGAAATCTTAACCTCTTTTAATGATTGCTTTAGGGCTATGGGAGACATTTGAATTCACATTTTATAGTGAGATTGATTATTTTTGGCAAATATTTCTGTACTGCTTTGGGTGCATCTTTTGCTGACAGTGAAGTGGTTTCCTTGGAAATGAAACTGCTCAAAATTCAATATGAACAGGACTATCCTTAGTCAACAGCTTTGCAGGCATTCTTATCATGAACTAGGATAATTCACTTGATTGTTAGAAATAAAATGTTAGCATTATATATTAATATACTGTAACAGAAAATATATTAGTTTGCTCCACTGACCCCCGAAAAAAGGTGTAATTATATAGACTTACCTATTATTGGGATATCAATATAAAATATATTTATTAAAAATTTTAATGTATTAAAATTCCTTTATTGGCTTTCTAATTTCAAATGCTAGCTAAAATTAGGTCTAATAGCTAAGGCTTCAAAGCATTTTCACATAACAAGATTTTCTCTGTAGCACTACTGTCTGTGATAATGTTAAATGTAATGAAACTGGACGTGTATTGCCAAGACACGACCTCGTGAGTATCTCAGAGCTTCAGATGAGTGAATACATTTCCTAATTTCAACAGATGTCTATTTGGGATGAATGTGTCAATTACTGGCCCTCCAAGATGATTACTGCAGTTCTGGGGTCCATATAAAACAGGTTAATCATTTCAGCCTCCCGGGTTATTGCAGGGATAACAGGAAACTTAGCAATTTGTGTAAGCACATGACCAGAGTGGACTCTCATTACCCCTATACACATGAATGTCTAAAAATGTTATTTGAAATGCAAGCTCTATTTATCAACTCTTATTTTTCTGTTGTTTTATACAATGATGATAAACTTATAACCAAAATACAGTGGCGTCCCAAATAGAGCTGGGGCCTCCTAATAGCTCTCTCTTAATCCAATTGCCTAATGCTTTTCCTTTTGTTATGGTTGTGTCTCAAAATCAGGCTCTTTGAGATCATTTAGATTCTGCCTCTATCTCAAATAAAAACAATAAGCAGTTTCTTTTTTAGTAGAATCTAATATTTATATCAAAAGAACACTTAATTTACCTTGTCATAATGGTGATAAAAAATTTAAGGTAATGGGATGATATTACATACACATATTCATTCAACAAATATTACCTGGTTCAGGGCAAGACACTGGGAAAAGCAATGGAAAAGACAAGATAAACCCAGTGGTAGACTAAGTACACAAACAATGGCCAGACCATACATAAAAACGGAACTCTGATCCACAACCTGCAGCAACCTGCCCAGGAAACCAACCTCTTATCTGCAATAAACAGCCCAGGCTTATAGGAAGCCAGATTACCATCTTTAGTGACAATCTTTACGCCTCTTTTCTCTGATTTTCTGCTTGCAGCCCAGTGCAGGTCCCAGGGCACCACACCACCTAACCAGCTCATCCAATTTATTCATTCACGTGATCTCACCACAGCAAACCTCTTATAACCCCCTGCTAGCGCCTTGTTATCTCAGACCTCTGTGTCTTTGGAGATGCCTTTCTCTTAGAATCGATGAAAAATACTACTCTATATTCTGCAAGTATAACTCAAAGGCCATAGAACGTATTTCTCAGCAACTTGTGAGCACCATGAACACTGCATGCTCACTTTCCCCAGGGCCACCACGGACGCTCAGCCCCCAGCTCCGGAGTTTTAGGCCTTCACAGCCCGGGATCATTTCCTCCAAAACCTAAAGACTGGTGAGTCATCATCCTCTGAATCTGGATTTGACTTTGGAAAATAACCAAAATCAAATTAGCAAATAATATGTGTGACCAAACTGGATAATTTCATTTAGGCTAAAAAAAAAAAAAAATACACAAGAGTAATTTTCTTGTGAGGCTCACAGACTGGCTCCAACATCAACCACAGAAAAGGAGACACTTCAGAAATATTTTGCTTTTCTACAATTTGGCTGCAAGAAGCTTGAACTGTGCGGGGCTGATGGTTTCACAGGGATCAGGGCTGACTTAGATATTTAGGGGCATATGTGCACACACAGACATGAATTATATGTATCCAGAAGATGTATTTTATACATATGCTACCAAACATTTTAAAAACATCAGTCCTACAACTATATTGCCACTAGGCCCTAAATTATCTCCTGGTGATAAATTTGATAATACAAAGAAGCTCCTGATTCTTGTTAGAAAATTTAGACAATTAAGAGTATCATTTGTTGGGCTGTAGAGATGAATTCTGTCACTATGGGCCATATTGATAGCGGTACAAACAGATGATCATTTAATGCGAAGGTACTGTTAACTGCAGAGCAATCTTTTGTTGTTGTTGAAATGTGTGGCTGTCACTTCGCCTGGGGTGACGAACGGTTTTGCATGCAGCTTCTGCAGAGCCTGACTGCACTTCCCCTCTGACAGAACCACTGCACTGCTCCCTGCTGGGTCCACCTGTTAGACCTGATGGGTGAGAAGCTGAGGATGGGGGCTGGATGCACAGCCCAGCAGGACAGGCAGATGTAGAAGAGAACAAAAGAAAGGGGCAGGTCTGCGGGGGCGGGCCCTTCCGACACCACTAATTAAACTTTCTTCCACTGCTCTGGGTGGCTCAGAAGCCCACAGTCAGTTGTCAACAGGAAATTAGGTGCTATGTTTCTTAAAATCAGCTTTTTTTTTTCAAGCTCAAGCATCCATGGCTACTCCCATAATCAGAAAGAAGGAAATCTGAAGATTCACACAATGACATTCACGTGTGACCCTCAGGATTGCCTTTCTCACCCCACCCTTCCGTCAACTGGCAGTTCTGAAGGACATAGGCCATTTGGACTTGAACTTGGCCTCGTCGTGCTCTTAGGGAGGGACAGCCCCCTTTTCCAGTGATCCCATGAAGCACACTGGGAAAGGAAAGGGGGGCGGGGGCTCCCCACAATTCAGCTCCACTGGGCAGGACACCCTCTCAGCAAACATTCGTTTTGTCCCTTTTAACCACTTTCCTATCTCCTTTCACTGCAAATGCAAGGCGGAAACGTGGGTGGCTAAAAGTTCCTTGGGCGAGAGAAGGTTCTTTTCAAGTTGCTAAGAATAATTCCTTGTCATAAAAACAAACCAGCAAAGACGAAATGTCACCTTCTCCCTAAGGCTGGGGCCCAGGAACGGGAGGGTGGATGGCTGAGAACTGGGTATCCTCCACATGCAACAGGGCAGATGCATAAAACACACTGTGCGCCAAACACACCGAAGCAGGCAAACAGCAAACTGAAGATTTCTCTCTTGGCCAACTCTCTTGCTTTTGAAATATGAACTACTTGAAAATATTTATATGCAGTTTGTATTCAATCCAGAAGAAGCTTTTATGAGTTTGAAATAATGTCCTACTCAAGTTTCACACTGAGTCAGAGATGATGACCTCATTTTAATTTTATTGTTCTCATAATTTTGGCCATCTGGGGAGGAGCACTGGAAGTCAGAGGACCTTCCTAGCTCTCTGATTTTAAGTCACTGTGGCCTCTAAGTCTTTTATAAAACATAACCTGTAAAGCAGTGATAACACCTGCTCTGCCTTCTTCACAAGGTAACAAGAAGGTTAAAATCATGTAACGTATGGTAGGCAGCTTGGTGTAGTGTAAAGAACTTAAACTTTAGAATCAAACAGTTTAGACCACTTGTACTAACTATTGGTGTAACCCAGAGCAAGGAACTTAACTTTTCGGGTGATGGAGGAGGGAGTAAATAACACCTACTATATGGATGGCTACGAAGTTTTAGAAGGACAAAACTTATGAAGTGGCAGCCAAAGCCCATTAGAGTTGGCATTCAATTATTATAAGTTCTATTTTAAAATGTAAACATCTATCAAATATAAAGTATTTTGAACATTTCCTGAAAATAATATAAGCTTAATAAAATGGGCAACTGGCCCTCCTTTAAATCTCTGTGAGATATGATGGAAAAAGCAGACAGCCAGGAGGGGAAGGTATTGGTCCAGGCATGGCCACTAGTGAACAAGACAGTTTAAAAAATCAACTCAAAATTTTACCAATGAAATCATGAATATAAAAAACTGAAAACTAATCAAACTCCAGTCTAAAAAGAACTGTCATATATATTAATGCAATTATAAGATGGAAACAGACAAATGAAAGTAAGGGTAACAGAAACTTCTTGCATTGTTTTTACCCAAAACTGAATTGACAGAAATTAAATCAAAGTTTTTAAGTTATTTCCCATTAAAATTTGCATTTTCAGTTTGATTTAAATATGAATATGTCCTTTTGTGCTTCAAGGTATAACTGATTTACAAAAATTGAACACATTTAATATACACATTTTGATGAGTTTGAACATACGTGTATACCTGTAATACCATCGCCACAACCAAAGTACTAAACATACCTGCACATCCAAATACATGTGAGTAACTCTTGTACAACATACTTTTCTTGTATCTTAGTTTCTATTCCTAAAATAATAAAAGTCGGTTCTCAATTTATCCAGTTTTCCTTGAGGTGATTTCCTGGAAGCGACGGTAAGTATGACTTTAATGCTAAATACTACACACAGACGTTTGGGTCTTGGATTTGGATACTGTTTGAAACTGTAAACATGGCCTGATGATCTATTCTATTCCCTAAAATTTGAAGGATGTAAGTCACGACATCAATTACACGTACAAATGAGCAGGAAAACAAAATGAGTTTTATGCAAACTTTATCCAGCCAAGGCCCCTCTCAGTGGTATGCTAGTTAACTGGCCCTCCAGAAAAAAACAAAAAGAGGCCTTTCATTTGCCAATTTCCAAGGTGTAAATACTCCCATCATGGCCAATTTCAAGCTATCAACAGTTTAACGATCAGCCTGCAGAATCTCTGTATATTTACTGTGGGCCAGCAAGAGTGAATTCCAGCATCCCACTGCCACTTTACCATTTGAACTAAAAAGTGTTGGTAAGTACAAGTGCAAGAAGAGGCAGACGGGGAAGAAGCCAATTATAAAAGCAAAAACGTCCAGACACGTGAGGAACATCACATGTGCAGCATATTTTGAGACGGGCATCAAATCCCCGTGACTTCATCTTTTCCTGAAGCCCCCTTTTCTTTTTAACCGTGAAAATATCACCCTAATGTCAAACCCTGACACCTTCAACCACTTCTGTGCCCCTTCACATCTGTCCCCTGTCCATCACCGTGTCTCCTGCTGTGTGAACCTAGTTCATTCCCTCTTTTCTGCTCTTTCCCTGTCCATCTGTCCCTCTTGGCTCCTTTCTCTCTCTGTCCATCTCTGGCTCTGTCTCCTCTCCCTTTCTACCTCTCTCTGTCTCTCAGTCTCTGTCTCTCTCTGGGCTTCTGTCTTCCCTTCCTGTCTCTCTTTCTGCCCACATACCCCCATATCTCTGGCCCCCCACTTCTTTCCTAATAACACCTACTTGACAATGTTTTTAGAGTCGTATTTTGAGTAATCTTCTCAGGACTCTTTTGACCTTCCAAGACTGAAAGTTTTGAACAGAAACCTCAGCCTTATGACCCACACTGTAATCATCCATCAAAATCTTGATAATTAGTTTCCTTCTAATTATCCTGCCTTCTCTCCCAGCATTTTTCATAGATATGGCTTTTAAGTAGTCTTGGGGGTCCAAATAATTTAAAGATTGAATCTAATTGTTTATCTAATATTCAGTCTGTGCTTTTTATAATTTTGTTGCAAAAGGAAATCAGGCACCTATGCCACTGAATATTTTAATGCACTTTCAAGTCCTAGACAAGCAGCGGTTGATTATAGTCAATACGGATTTCAGGGAAGTCTGAGATATGTATTACATAAAAGTGGTATAGAGAAAAATGGATCACCTCTCTCCTTGGCCACACATGGACACTTACAAAGATAATAACATTATCCAAATAGATACTATTTCCATGGATATAATATACTGTTTCTTAGAATTCTCAATGGCAAATCTAATATCTTGATTTTCCCCATAACATTACCCTACCCTCTGCTACAGACTGTAACAATGACTCCTTATATTCTTATGTGCTTTTGAACCAGAGAGGGTGCGTGTGTGTATAAAATTGTATTTCATTTACATGTTAAACTACCAGATTTCATATATGTTAAACATTACATAATACAAAGATCACAATTTTAGTGAATGGTTAAGTTCATTTTGAATGTCATTTTTGGCACAGGCTCCTTAGAGAGGTAAAAAAGAGGATTATCCCCACTCTGAGAGGATTTACAGTGTAGCTGAGGAAATAAGGCTTATACTCATGAAACAACTAGAGAAGTAAAATCCGATGTATCACAGACACGTTAAGTTGTAAGGCAGAGGGACCTACAGCCCGCAGGGGCAGAGAAAGGACGTTTTCGTGGAGAAAGAAATTCTCCTGAAGGTAGCAGACCTTGTTGTTTAATCTAAGTCCAGTAATTTACTGAATCTGAGAGAATGATGGAGAGACAAGAGACCATCAGCGTCATCTTCCGCAGGTTACATCCTACAAAGACGAAACCTAGTCCCAGACAGCTCCGTGGCTGGCCCGGGGCTACTGTGGCCGGCCCGGGGCTACCACGCCTGCTGCGCTAGGCCCCGAGCCGACACTGACTTCATTCCTCTCGTGCGCTATGACAAGCACAGGACGTGGTCACCTTGTTTAATACTCAAAGCAACTGTGTGCCTTAGATACTATTTTTCCTTTTCACTCTGCAGATAAGGAAACTGAGGCGGAGGGAAGTTAAGGGGAGGAGGCCCCAGTTCAGTAGTGAGGAAGCGGAGATCTGAGGCTTGACCGAGGTGTCTCTGGCTCCAGAGCGAACGATCTCGGTCACCTGTTCTAGAACTGGTGGCAGGATTCATGGCCGTCATTTTACGATTCGCAGCACCATGTTCTATGAAGAAAGAAGGTAGTTCACATGACTGAGCAGTCATTAGTCAGAGTGCCCAGAGCAGAGAACTTCTTCAGATGTTCTAGAAAATGCAGTTTCCAACTTGAAACAGTGACTTAGTTAAAAAAGATATAAATATCTCACCTCAGTTAAGGAATGACTAGGGAACTGGTTTGGGAACACAGACTCTCAAACACATAAGGCTTTGAAAGAAAACTCCAGAAATAACTCTTGGCCAACCATGCATTTCTGAGGTGTGAAAATGCAACCCATCGCCAGATCTTCTGAAGAAAATCTGTGAAAATCAAAGGACATAATCTGGTAGGATTTCTTCTGCCATCAGAGCTATACTGAGCCACAGACAATTCTGGTTGAAATGTTTCACTCTTCCAAAAGGCAGCAGCTGGCCTCTGGTATAAAAAGCAAGTTGGTGAATAAAATTCACACTCTTCAAAATGTGCGAACATCGGTGATTTTTTTTCAGCACTGCTTTCTTCTAAAGCTAAGCCAGGGAGGCAAACACTGTCTTTTAAATATTCCTTTTTAATTTAAATTTCTGTCAATTTTCTGGGTAAAATGTTTTGTTTACAGTGCTATATGGTCAAGGTTAGCATGTACGTGTGTACACACATACACACACACAAATACACTGCTCTTCTAGCTCCAAAACAAGTTACAAGGCCAAAAGAATGATCTCAGACTCAGTTAAAGGAAGATCTAATTTTATCACAAAATCCTCAAGGTATGACTAGGAACCATAAATATACCGCTACAGAGAGTGAGTCATTTACTAGCAAATGCTTCTGAACTCAGTGTCTAATAATGTGTATATTACTTGCCCTAAATTTAAAATTGAGATGGCCCTACTAAGTAACAGATATTTATATATAACACAAGTAAGTTTATCGTATCAATTTGATTCAGGCACCGAAATTAGTTTCATAAAATTCAAGACTCCTCTGGCCCCTTGATTTGGCAAAATGACAATACTTAAATCATTCCATCTACTGTACTGAGATATCTTAGGAAAAGTGAATATCTATCTAGAAGGAACTTCCATCTATTGGAATCTATGGGATTTTCTAGATGGGATTTCCCCAATGTTCTTTTATAGTTTTTTCTAGTTTTAAATGAGAGAGAATCTCAGATGTAAACTAAACACATATATCCATTATTGATTGGTTTGATTTTTGCTATGACTATCCAATCACCTATCTTTTAAAAAAAAATAAACTTCATTTTAGAACAGTTTTAGATTTACAGAAAACAATGCAGACAGTACACAGAGTTCCTATATACCCCACTCCCAGTTTGCTCTATCATTAATATCTTACATTAGAATTGTATTATACCTTGCATTAATATTACAACATACAATGGAATACTACTCAGCCATAAAAAGAATAAAATAACCTCATTTGAAGCAACATGGATGGACTTAAAGATCATTATTCTAAGTAAAGTAAGCCAGAAAGAGAAAGAAAAATACCATATGATATAAAGGCAGGGCACACCCTGAGCACTGACACAGTGGCCCCACCAAGCTCCTTCCCTGGGAACCACACGCAGCATCTCCGCATCAAGCCCCACAGATTTGAACCCATGTCTGTGGGCATCTGTGCTTTATCTTGATTCTTTTGTACACCCATTAGCAAGATGTATCCTGAGATAATTGCTTCTTCACTTTACGCCATTTTGACTTACAAAAGGTTTCGTAGGAGCCCTCTATTTCCAGATAGTAGAGGAAACTTGTATAAGTCTCACAAAGCAAAGTATGGATAAAATAACTTTCATGTTTCCATTCTTTTTATCGCAACCTGATTTAAAGAAAGAATATTTGCTTATCAACTTGTTTAAGAAACTAGTAGCCAGGTCTGTATAATCAGCACCTCTCCTTAGAAAGCCACAATCACCCAGCCTTAGTGAACTCTCTCCACCTCCCATCTAGAGTACTGCCCGTTGTTCTTCTGTGCATGAACTTACCTTTGATAAGAACCGACAATTAGGGTGACTCTAAATCACTGAGGAGAGAGACTTTTCAAATAATGATGTTGTGATCAGGGCTCACCAAAGGGCATAAACAACCACAAATCCATAAAACACAACTAAACGTGAAGATGACAGTTAGATGACACTGCCAAGCCAGGGGCTTTCCCTCATGAAGGAGGGATGAATTCCCTTGTGAAAGAGGCCTTAAGGAGGCATCTAATGAAGCCACTAATTCAGGCTGTGCCTCATGTGTCCTGTATCCTGAAGAAGCAGAAGGGATCATAATGAAACTCAAGGTCATTCATTTTAAACGAAGTCAAAGCATGAAGTCAAAAGAAATGTTGTGTTTATACTATTCCATTTCCATTCACTTTTTCTGTAAATGAGTTCTGGTGAGAAAACATTCAACTACATTTAATATGGTCTCATAGTCACTTACCAAGCTTAGTTATTCATGTTCTTCCATAAAAGCATACATGTGGTAACTCATGTTAAACTGTGGTCAATTTAAAAAGCAGATGGGATAACATCTTACACTTAATATTTAGGCAGTTAAGTTTGTTTTACATCCCACTTTCACTGTGGAGCAGTTAAAAGGTCATAAGAGGGTTCCAAGGAAATAGTGAAGGGAATGCTGGTTGTGCGGAAGGCCGATAGTTCAGCACAATCTAGTGAGTAGGAGAATGGAGGCTTCTAAGAAAGGTTTTCAAAAGAAATGGAGTTAGTAGACGTATATGATGAATTTAGCCCTACGGAAAATCATCTGATGGGTGTTTAATATATGTCAGAAGTAGTTGGATAGGAACATAGAAAACTAAGCAAATTTTTTAAAAATGAAGCAATGAATAACTCCAAGCAAAAACAATAAATCGTATAATAAATGAAACAATAATAGTATACTACTGGGCTCAGCAATAAAACGTACATGCTAACTACCGACTTAATAAACATCTGTGACACAAATGTCTCCGGCTAAGGGAGAAAACTGAGGGAAATAGAAGGAAAATAAATCAAGAAATAGCAGAATAAGCATATTTTTCAATTTTATGGAGGTAAATAGTTCTTTTTAAAACAATGAAAATCTTGGGAACAGGACTTGCATGGAAAGGCAGGACAAGCTAAGCCTCTGCTTTGTAAAAAATCTTTTAGTACTATTTAATTTCTAAGTACACATATTTACTAATCTGTTACAAATGAAAAGAAATATATTCCTTTCATTAAAATTAAACTGGCTTCAGAGGCAGGGATAATATTCTATTTCTCACGGTCAGTCAAGGTATTAACAATTTTTCCAAAACTGCATTTTGGAAAATTTCAAACACACAGTGAAGATGAAAGAATTTTACAGTGAACAGCTGTAAACTCAACACCAAGATTCTGCCACTGGCATTTTACCATGCTTGACTCATGAATATCTATCCACCTATCCTTTACTCTGTCTGTCCAAGATCCATCTTCTTTTTTCATGTATTTCAAAGTAAACTGCAGACAGCAGTATAAGTACTTTCGTATACATATATATGCTTTAAGAAAAAAATTTTAAAAAAATTTTAAAAATCAACCAAATCAACGAACAAAATACAAGTTAAGAATTCAAGAAAACTTCTCAGTGAAAATTTGATTTTGCATATTTCAGTTTTAAAATTTTTCCCATCAAATACATGTGCCTCAGAGCCAAGTTCGGTGCTCAAAAACGGAGCCCAGTAAATGTATATTAAAGTAAATGGAAATTTCAACCTTCTTGGCACAGTTTAGGTTAATTTATGGCCCAATATAAAAGAGATGACTAGCTTCCATTTTGCAGTGTGGCCTTTTAAAGTAAACTCTAAGTGTATAATTAAATAATAAGATTCCTTAAGCATTATTATAAAAATCTACATGTTGGTTTGATAAAAGAAGTTATCAAAACTGGTTGGGATGAACATTTACTCTTTTTTTCCAGTGATTTTGCCTCCTTGCCTGGTAAGCTTGCAGAAGCAAACACATACTTTTTTTATGGCCTAACATTTAGCCAGAAACATAGGACTAACCTGAATGTCACAATGCAAATTGCTAAGTAATTTTAATAGCACTTTATGGTCCTCTAATCATTCAACAGCATCTAAATTAATGCAAATTATAACGTATGCAGCCAGAGTGCCTGAACGGTGATAATTTTATGACTGTGGTTTAACAGACAATGCTAAATCTAGCACATTCCTTAAAATACTTCCATGACTTTGTGGCACTGCCCAGAGCCATAAATCACATCCTCAAAGAAGCCAAAAAGCACATCAGTAGTTTGAAACTTCATTAACCCTTTGCTCCGAACTGTGATGGCTGTGCCAGCACAGAGCACATGAAAAACACGTGACGGCAGAGTTACTCCTCTGGTAAGTGGGACATTTCTACAAAGTGGTTGCATCAAATTTTCTTAACGGAGAAATCCAACACTCTCAGCCCTCGGGGGAATGTGTGATGACCCCATTTTTTTCAATGTAATGATTTTTCATTTCCTATTTTTAGTAACTCCTGACTTAAAATATATGAAATAACTAACTTCAGGGAGAACCACTGGGACTTATGAGACCAGACCATCAGAAAGAAATCGAAATTGAAAATTCCAAACCCACAAATATGACACAAAAAAAGCAAGCAATGCTGGTTAAGTTACTCAAGCAAAAATAAAGTTTCCATGTATGAAAATCAGCTGTCGGACCAAAAAGGCAGCTGTATCTACCTCCAGACGGGGCTGCCAGAACCACAGACATTTTTGCATGGGCAGCTAAGCTCCACGCCCCATTGCTAAACTCAGGTTTTTCTGTGGCTAAATATTCCATGGTTGCTGAGATGGAGCCAACTGATATATTCAGCACTGGATATGGGCTAAAACTGGAAACCATTAACCAGAGAAGAAGCATTTACTGATAAAGTTCTTGAAAATATTTTCCATTTTAGTCCAAGAACAACAAAAAAAATTATAAAAATATTTTTTACATTGCTTGGGGAATCAACAACTATTACTTATCTTCCTATGTACTTGAAGACAATGTTATTTTACTTTATGTGGAGTAATTCTGCTTATAATCCCCTTTGCATGTTTCTGGAATATAGATTACTTCTCGACTATCTGATCTCTGAACATTGCCCTGGTGATAAAGACTGGATATTCTCAGGCTTGTGTTTCCCTCGCAGTAGTGGGGTTCTTCATCCAAAAGAGCCACTTGGCAGAACGTCTCACCCAACTCAGTAATAATTACCAGGGTATTCATAGACTGAAAACAAATGATGTTTCACATTCAGTTCAGCAGTGTGCAAGCACAAGACTCTAGAAGTAGCACTAAGTTGGGAAATAAGAGACTTGAATTTCGGCTTAACTGGGAATGAGCTGTGTGCTCTTGAGAAAGTCAATTTCTCTCTTTCCTTGTCTGAAATGGTCAAATGCCCTCACAGTGTTTCAAGTTTACAACTGTATTATTGAGCATTTGTAAGCCGGGGGTCACAATACCTGCGGGCAATCACTTCAAAATTCTCAGGACTCAATTCTCTGCCTCCTTCCGCTGTGGCAATAGCCCTGGCTTTAAAATCTATTCAGTAGGATCACTGGGCTGGAAGTGGAGGGGGGCTGGGAGCAGTTTCATGTATTATTTCTTATCCAGAGTTATTTACTCTGTCTCCTCTTACCTCATCTGTCTCTTTCCTCTCCCTTTAAACTCTATCTCAAAACTATCATGCACTTTCCATCTTATCCTCCTGCACACCACTTTCCAAAGACAATGGCAAGCCCAAGAAAATGAAACAAAGCACTGCAGGAAAAGGAAGCCGTTGTTGTCTGGCCTGGCTGATTACAAGATGCCCTCCTGAAGGGACTGTGTATAATTGTAGATTGTTTTGTACTGCACCTGACCATTTCAGCCAAGTACGGTTGCTTAAGAAACATGAGGATATTCTGATTATATTCTCAGAATATGCCAATCCATCGCCAAACCCCAAGGACCTGACAGAGTGAAAACATATCTGAAACCATCTATCAACCTTTCAGGAGACATTTAATGCACTGTGAGGATCTGGTTGTTACTAAATCGCTTCCAATAAAGTATTATTTTCTAAAATAAACTTTCCAATTCTTTGTCCCTTCTACTTTTTAATGCTCCAAATCCTCCAACACAGCTCCCTGGTTGTCCCATGTCGTCTAACAGAACTCTGTGCCAATAACTATTTAGAAAATTAAATGAAAATTCATATTTTCCTATCTTAATCATCTATTAACCGTCTATTGTGTGTGTGTAACAGATTTCATTTCGTGAAAATTTTATCTAAATATGGCCAAAAAAAGTCTGCTAAATTATTCAGTTTTATAATTTATTTCATTTTCTTTAAAATCCTATTTGTGGTTTTTAAAAAGTATTTTTCAAAAAATATATTAGTCTTTACCCGTAAGAAACTGGTTGAGGAAAGATAACAAAAGTGGCAATAATGACAGGGTTTTCATGGTGAAAATAAAAAATAATCAGTCTGACATATTATGCTTGACTTAAAAATCACCTAATAAAAATAGGACTTACTACCACTGGAGAGCTGGTAAATGTTTAACAACTGGCTTTCAGAGTGGGGACTGTGGAAAAGTCCTGATTTGTAATGACTGCTGATTTCTATGGTGTAAATACTCCCACCATGACATCTACAGCCGATTTCAAGCTACCAACTGTTTAACAATTGACTCAGAAAATTTTTGAAATTTTAACAATCAGCTTTCTGGTACAAGCCAGCTCCAGCACATAATTGGGACTTACTTTCATTTTATAACTGAATAAAAATTTACCACATATCTGGTGTCATCATTAGAATCTTTTGGCCCACTAATAGTTGATTCTTTAATAATCTCTTTTAAATAATTAAATCTGTATAACAGAGAAAAACAGGATTTCAACCTCAAATACCTTGATATACTAAAAAACTATTTGAGAGCAGATACAAGTTAAATAATCACATCAGTGAATAGAAGTTTTAACACAAGCACAGCATACAAGTCTGATGTTCACTGGTGGATATTACAATTTTGATGGACTTAAATACCAACAATGATGTAGCAGAAATTAAATTCAATGGTGAGAATCAGGAAAAATTGATTTTAATTTTAACACTGCTTCTAACCCATTGACTACTGACTTACCAGCCTCAGAAGATGACAAAATAATAATCTGGTTCACAACCTTTAAGAATCCCAATGCCAATCCCTTTATCGGCCATGAAATCTACCCATTTAGGCAGTCTTGACATGTGAGGATTAGACCCCATTATTTCATTTGTTTTCCAAATGTGCTTTCCCTTTCCATCCAAGGATTAAGCTAATCCCTTCCTCCATTATGTATGAGGTTTGAGTGTTCCTTCAAATTATGGGATTAGCACTGGTGCACACCATCTTGACCAGCGTCCCTTGTGATTAAACTGATTCAGTTCATTTCTAGCTTTACTGAGTGTCTTCTGCCTGTCAGGAGCCATGTCAGGCCCCAAGGATTCAAAGATGACTGGGGAGCGATATCCTGCTCTCTGGCAGTCTAACGGATCAGGTAAGAGACAGTACGATCACATAAGAAACATAAAAAGTTAAATCTCCAGACTTGGCACAGTGACATTTCACAAGTCATCCACAACCACAATACTGCAGTCAACTCAGGATGATGCTATAGCGACAAACAAATTTCACTCCACCCATAACGCGAAAGTAAAGCTATTTCCTTCCATATTCTTTACTACAAAATAAATACATAAATATTTAGAAAATGGAGACAAGATAATATCCTCTCCTTATACACTAATCCTTCCAGCCCGTGTTTACATCATCTTTGAGAATTCACTTTCGGCCTGTCTGGTCATCAAGGTCTCTGGAGAATCTTCAGTTCTTCAACACACCAGAAAGAAAAGCACCAATGAGCCCTCAATGGCCAAACTCACCAATCATCCCATTTGAATAATAGCTTCAGATCATCTCACTGCTCAACCACATTCACACCTTCGGGTAGCAAAGGATAGTTTCCCTTTATGGACAAGTTAATGTTTATTCTTTAACAACATATACCTACATTTGTTTCACTTGATTCCTGCCAGTTTAGGTGATAAAAGCCTTTATATTGTCTATAAATCTCCATCCATCCCCAATACCACGTGCACTCATTTGTTGATAATCATGAATTTTTTGAAATTCACTTTTCTTTTAATTCTATTCACACATTCACTAAATCTCATCCGGCACATGACACTGGTTTTTTCCTCTGAAATTACTCAGATTTAAGCAGAAGAAAAGTTGCTTGCTTTATAGAAGTAGAAAACCAAGTAACGTTGAGAATGAACAACACTAAGTTACTGTTCACCTTCACCTTTCTTGAGGCTAAGAGTACAATGCCCCTATTTTCTCAAAAGCAGCTTTCTGAATTTCAGTACTTTCCTTATTATAGTGATAGCCATCTAGAGAGCTATGCTTACTGATTAATAAAAAGAGAACCTTAGAAGGGAATTAATCTGTTCAAAAAGAGGCTCCATCCTATGTAAGAGCGAAAAGACCTTTAATGAAAGGTCCATTGCCTCCATAGAATTAAAGGTTGACATTCTCAGGAAGCCTGAGCCTCCTAGGTGATTTAAAATACAATTCCACCTGCTACTCCTTTCCTATCACTTTTCAGATAGCCAGTGTAACTGCCCCTTGATTTTTAAAATATCCCCCCACCATCCGCAGGCTTTGAAATGCTTCCATTTTTTGAATGTCTTTGCTTGCTCTGAGAACAGAACTGAACTCTTCAAAAGGCATCACTATTATCAGCGGCAAAACATCATCATCATCCTATAGGGAGTCAAGGATGAAATTGTTTTAGGAGCCAAATAGTGAGGGTAACATTTGGAAAGGAAAGGCAATATTTCTGGGTCACTCAGAAGGGTACAGCTAGCAAAAAAAGAGCCAAACACTTGAGTATCAGTGAAATACAAAAGGCCAACCTCAGATTTATTTTTCTTTCATCCTATGAAAATTCAATGGACCCCAACTAAGACTCTAGGTCAGGTACTGGGAATAGGACTTTAAATAAGACATGGATTTTACTCTTAAGGGGTACACAGTTTCCTAGAAAGACAGACATGTAAACCAATACTGAAATAAAAGGAGAGAAGTGTAAGAGATAAATTCAAAATGTTGTGGAATTTAAAATACAAAGGAATTGAAGCTCTACCCTAAAGGATGAAAAGGAAACTGTACCTTCAGGCTCAGAACACGCTGTTCAATATTGTGTGACTGACGGGTAAATTACATGCACATGAAGTCACGGAATCCATACTGTGGAAGGGACTTCCTTGAACCCCTTGTCAAACCACACCACATTCCCCACACCCCCTCTGCACTTGAACCTGCTGCCAACCTTCTGCTAAGTAATCACCCAGCCTGAGTCCTGTGATTGAACTTATTTGGGAAGAGGGTGCTTGCTATCTTTGGGACAGTCACTGCCTTTGGAAAACTCCATTTGTTTTCCTTTATATTTAGTCCAAATAAACCTCTTCCTTTAGTCTCTACCAATTGGCATCAGTTATTTCCTTCAAATTCTGTTAGAGTGTGTGTCCCAATTGCCCAAGGTGCATTGCTAAGTAAACCAGTATCAGAAGGAGAGCTGCATTTCAGGGTACATGGTCTCTTCACGTACAGTGAAATACAGTGCATGTTTATTGAATGTCTGCGAAATTAAAGGGGCTGTGCGAGGTTCTAAGAAGCTATCAGCAAAAGAGAAAGGCTCTGTCCCCAACGAATTCACAGTCTAGTGGAGAACAAGCATGTACAATAAGAGGCAGATAAGGATCATCATCACAAAGGACAAGTGAAGCAGAATTAAGGTCCAGCAACTGGGAAGATCCCATTCCTCTTGGCAAACCTGGAAAGAGCCACGTGAGACACAAAACAAACCCATAAAATCAACCAATAGTTATTTGCCATCTACTATGTACCAAGTACTGTTAGGGGGTGGGGGCTGAGGCTGTACTGGAATATAAAACATTCAAAGACTTTACTTTCAAGGAGCTTAGATTCTAGAAGGGGAAGACAGACCATAAACAAGAAAATATATCATGGAGTGATACTGATTAAGAGGGTGGCATTGCTGGGCAGAGGCAGGCTTCTATTTTAGATAAGAGAAAGGCCTGACTAATAAGGGGGCACAGTCCTCAAGGAAGCCAATAGGGAGGCTATGAGGCTAGCTAGAGGAAAAGATGGATCTTGAAGATGAGATTAGGTTTTACCTGGAGACATAGACAGAAAAGCATACATGAGGCATAAAGCAAGGAAATCACACGCTACGAAGGAAAATGGCATGTGCCGCAGTTTGGGGTAACACAGGATAAATGTAAGGCTCATGGAAATAAGTATAGAAAGAACTGGGGAGCAATTCTCCATGACATTTCTACTCATCTGGAACAGCATTTGCTCTAAACTGTCTTTACTAAGATGTATGTATAGCAAGACAGCCTTGGAAGATAAAGGTAATGTCTCTTATGGGGTAAAGGGCAGATGTATTTCATGATCCAGATAAAAATTTACTCTCTTTCTCTGGGGCAAAGAATATGGTAGCATCCCTCTTATAAGACTCAGGGTAAATAGCATAAAATCTCAGAATCTCACAGCACAGCTGGGTCCTTATCACAGTGAGAGCTGACACTGAGCTGAGAAACTTTCAGCCACCTTGGGAGAGGGCAGTGGGAAGTCAGTGATTGGTTTTAAGCAGAGCAATGTTTGGTCAGATAAAATTATCATGGTGGTTTAGGATCAACTAGAGGAGAAAATGGTGACAGGAGGCTGTGAAAGCTCACACTTTGTGGGCAGGTACTTCAATACGTGATTTCATTTAATCCTTACAAGAGACTGTCTTTTTATTTATTCATTCATTCAACATGTAAGTACTGTGCCCTTACTGTCTTCTAAGAATTCTTTAGGCTCTGAGATCCAACCATGAACAAAATCACAGTCAATATTCCTATGTCCATGGAACTCACATTCTAGGGAAGGGGTAGAGACAGGCAACCAACCAAAGAAACAAAGAGTTGATAGAATGTTAGGTGGTCATAAATGTTTTAAAGAAAAATAAAGCAAGGCAAAAGGACAGAGTGATATGGATGCTACTTCAGACAGGGTAGTCAGGGAAAACCTCTTTGTGGAGGCGGATGTGAACAGAGACTTGAAGAACAAATGAACTGAATACTATAATTTTGTCTATTTAAGAGCTAAGGACATTGAAGCTAGAGAGACTCTGTCTTACTGAGGTCTTCTTACTAATGAGTAGTGGGGTGGAGATACGGACCCAGGAATCTGCAGCCCCAGCATTCCTACTGGTTTGGGGACCCGGTGAGAGGCTGCTCATCTCTGCAAGAGGCAATAAGGGCCAGGACCATGGGGAAGGCATTACGAGTTAGGAGATGGAGCAGATGCGAAAGACAGTGAGAGACAGATTTCACAGAACTGGCCACTGGGTTCACTTGAAAGGCACAGAAAGGGCGAGGTTAGAAAGAAATCGAACCCTCTGAGCTTGAATGGCCAGGAAAACAACCATTACCAGAAACAGGGCCTCAAGGAGGAAAGGAGGGGCCAGGCCGGAGGGAGGATGGGTAAATGCAGACATAATAATTCGGTTTCTGCACAGCGAGCTTGATGCATTAGCAGAATCGGCTTTGAAATTTCACCTCAGATTTGAGATATCACAGACTCTGCGCCTCTGCCCTCTCCTGCTACTTCTATTACCTTCAAACTCTAGTTGTACCCCAGTTTCTGGACCTTTTTAGAAAACCAGCACAAGAAAATTAACTGCTGGTTGGTCCTAATCAGCCCACTTTCTTTCTTTGAATTAACTGAAGCGTGAACTCAATGTCTTTTTTTTTCCTTAACAGATTTTACATTTTTCTTTGTTGTTTGAACAAAATAATAAGTGAGGAAAGCCCGTAATTCTCCCAGTGCTTCTTTCCCAGTGGGTTTCTGAAGAATACCAATGCACTGGTGTTCAATTTGTCTTCCCTACTTACATTAGGTATCACAAATTCAGACACCACACTCTCATAAATCTATGTCACATTGTATCCCTTTGTGTCATCTGTAAGGACTACCTAACTTCATCCTAACTTCTTCAGAGCTTGCCAGACCACACTGGGGTTAAGGTCGGGTATAAGGTCTTTTATTTCTATTTTAAAACAGTTCTGGTTTCTTGCAGAATTTTTAAAATATGGAATGTTAAAAATATAAGGTATGAACTTTCAAATATTAACTATTAAATAGGTAATAAAGTTATATCATTCAAACATCAAAATGTTCTCAAAAGTATAAAATATAAGTATGTGTATATATGCTTACACATATGTATATGTCTGTAAGCATACGTGTGTGCATGTGTTCTCTTTTTCTACATAAATGGCAGCATATTATCCTTAAGGCATATTATCCTTCGATTGTTGAGGCTCAAAACATGATACTTTAGAACCACTTCCATGGGCTCACCTTTTCTAGGTAGACACATGCACTCATATGTGTGCGTACACACATACACTTGGACAGAGATATACATGTGAAATACGGTCAATGTTTAAAATTTTAATATTGTTTTAAAGTAGTTTTCTCTTGTTATCTTTCGTCATCATCATCATCATCATCATCACGCTGCAAACCACAATCGGTGTGTCTGCCAAATGAATCTGTCTTTTCTTGTAGCAACATAAATCAGAACCATGGACAGCATCAGGAATCTTCCCACCCCTTTTCCTTCACGTCAAAAGGATTTACTCTTTCAAACAAGTAACTTCACTCCAATCTCTACTTTCCTAAAAAAGAAAACAAAACAAAAACCCTGCGGCATAGGCACAGGTAAAGTTAAAGACACTCCAAAGGGCTGAATCCCAACAAATCCTGACAATATTGGCAATATGTATGCATCCTGTACACATTGCAAATGAGCAATATTTAAGGCACACATCAGTTATTAAGTCAGGTTGGTAAGTAAGGAATAGAAATTCCACTGTGAAGCCCATGGGACAGGGAAAATGAGCTGCAATATTTTGTGCTTTAAAGAGATCTAAATCTTTGCTCAAGCCTTGCTTCATGTGATGCACCCGTGAAAAATTATTTGTACTTTTAGCTTGAGCAGAATTCTGATGAAGACCAGATTCAAGATATTGAACTCATGGAATGAATTAGAGTCATGCTCTTCAGCCAGCATGAGCTTTTAGTTTGCAGAATAAGGTACAGGGAAAGAGGGCTTTCAAAGCTCTATATTCAGGGCGAGCTTGTCTTTCTTCCTATGGCCACTTGGCTTTGAGAAGGGTTTAAAGAGTCAGCCAGTCATGAATACCTATTTCTGAAGTGTGATAAAATGCATAATATGGTTTCTGCCCTTCAGGTGCTTATAGATTTGGGGGGCAGAGGGGGTAAGACAAGCTATATATAAATAGTAATTTTATTTCAGCCTTGTGTCTAGACATATCCTAAACAATAAGAGCAAACATCAAGAGAACAGGACAGTTCATAAGTGATCTAAAAAGCATTCAGAAGAGAGGACATCTGTGGGCTTGTCATACTGAGAAACTTAATGGGGCAGATGGGATTTGAACCAGCTTTTAAAAGAAGAGTGGACAAGCACACATGGGATGGGGCATCTCTGTGGAAGGGAATAGGGTCCAGTTTCCTTTCGCTGGACAGAGCTAAACTCCTTGTAATACTGGCTACAAGTGTCTGAGCCAGGACAGGATTCTGGGAGCCTGGATGCACTGAGAAAGGGAACTTTTCCCAGAGTAACCAAGGGCAGGGCTATGTGAAGAACAAGAATGAATTTTAGCAGGAGACGAAACCAGGGATCAGTGCCAAAGGCAGTATCAAACTGAGGGCTGAGAGGAAGATATAACCAGAAGGCAAATTAAGAAATGTGAAGCTACCATCCAAAATTAGTCTGGGGTGAAGCATTAACTGAGGAAGGGTGAAGCAATTCTAGACATAAGCTGAGAACAAGATGAGAACGTTAGCGGTCTATGGGTATAAGAAATGCCTAAATGGAGTTTGGCAGCCAGGAGAGACTTACTAAGAGCATAAAATTAGTCAGAGATTTTAGTACTTGAGTGGCTATTTGGAGAAAAGGAAGAAGCAAGAATCATTTCAAGGACTTGATGCTTAAAAGAGTGAGAGCCCCACTGACAGAGAAGACCATGGAGAGAAGCTGATTGAGACTCTGATTTTGTTTGTGTTGAACTTGACCTTCAGGCCAACATCTAATTCAGTCAATCCAAGATACAGGGCTATAACTCCCTAGATAGATCAGAAATGAGGTCCAGTCTCCCTTATTTTTCTCAGGAATAGGTTATTCATGGTGAGGAAGCCTATTCAATTTCTCAGTTAGCGCCCGTGGCCAAAGGGGGTTATGAGGTAATATTTGATTCCACTACTTTTTAAAAAAAATTTTCTATCCCCAAAACCCTGCCTTCATAGGAAGACCGCCCTGTGGATTTAGAATTGTTGAACTGACCTCTCCAAATTAGATGGCAAATCACATTTTACAAAACCCATCATTAAACTCTATCAGTCATGGCAGTATGGCCATGCATCTTCACCTGCTGGTGGGAAACCAAATAAAATTAGGGGCTACACACCCTGCATGATGCCACTGTATGCTTGGGCTCTTGTGTACAGAAGTATTCTCTGGGTCAGATGACCATGACAGCTGGGAAGCCCCCAACCCTCTCTCCCTACAGCATTGCACCTCTTTCTTATCCACTCTCCCTTCACACAGTAATACAAACACACACTTTATTCCTGCACAGAGAAATCTTAATGTTAGAAGCTTGGCATTTAAAGAATACCTTTCTCCCAAGAAGCCAAGAGCAGTTTATAAGCCAGTCTTCTGTGAAATCATCCCAGTGGGCCTGGAAATAAAATCAAGCTCTTCGTCCCCCTAGGCAACTGTTTTCTCCATGAGACCCCAGTGGCCAGCTGCCAGCTTCAGGGGAAAGAAATCGAAACACACAAAAATAACCACTCTTTTTTTTTTTTTAAGAACCACTCATTTTTGTTTGCAGGATTTAACTCTAGAATACAGAGAGCTTGAAAAGGAGCAAGAGCTTGAATAGGAAGAACTAAAGGTGGGTTCTGACGTGTTAACCAGGGTAATCCTTAACTCCACTCCCCACAGGTCATGGTTTAATAGATGGATGGCAAGGAGTTGGAATAAAGAGGAAACTATCTTGCTTCCATTGTTCTAGCCCAGTCTCCCATTCTGAATTTTAGAATACCACACAGCCTGAAGAAGTACTCCACATTCATACATAATGTTCTCCATAATAAAGATGACTTAAAATTTGAGGGTAGGGGGTTAAGAGGTACAAATTACTGTGTATAAAATAAATAAGCCACAAGGATAGATTGTACAGCACAGGGAATGTAGCCAATATTTTGTAATAACTATAAATGGAGTACAACCTTTAGAAATTGTGAATCACTATGTTGTATACCTGAAACTTCTAGAATACAGTAAATCAACTATACCTCAATAAAAAAATTTTAAATTCTCTCTAGAGGTAGAATATCAATGTTTGATTCACATGAGGTATCTGTACATTAACATATGTTTGGTGTATTCAATTTTTTTAATATAATAAAATGCCAATTTATCAACAATGCATTCAACCATTTATTATTCACTCCATAGCAGTTAACTTTGTCACAGCCCCACAGTTGATCAACTGCCTTTTAAATGTCAAATTCCCACTTTCAGTGGTACAATGACTGGAAAATACATTTTTTCCTCTTATATCATCCTCATGATCAGAACAGCTAATCACTGCAACCTTCTTGAGTATGCAAATGTAGATTTCTAGATGCTCATCAAAGCAGAACACTCCCTCCTTTACTTGCCTGACATACACGTAATCATTAACTGTGAATTACATGCTACTACTGGCGTGTGTGTGTTGACTGGCACAGATTTCTAAAAATCATACTACCTTATATTTAAGTGTACATTCAGCAAGTACACGGAGCAACAAAATAGCCAACAAAAGAGAGATTAAAAGAGATGTATGGTTTAAAACTAGATCACAATAAACATGTCTCCCCAGGACAAAACTAGTAACATAAACTGGTAAAAACAGGATGTCACTCAAAGAAGCAGGCATCTGTAGCCACAGCTCCGGTAACCAAGAAGACAGGGAGGAAGATACACAGAGCACTTACTCTGTGGCCCGAAACACCAGGATGCAGTGACTGCAAGAACTGGCAGAAATGGTTCACAAGCTAGATGAGGAAGCAACTATTAAGTCAGCTGTGATGAATGCAACATCTGCTTAGCAATGAAGCATATAAAACTGTCCAAGGACACACGGGGGAGGAAGCATGTGGGACTGATTATAACACAACCAACATTTCAGATAAGAAGTCTTTCAGAAGATGAAGAGAGAGCCTGCAGGGGTAGGAATGGTGGGGGTGCTGATGGAGGCAATGTGAGGCGACAAGGCTGGAGAGAATTCTTAAAACTGAGGTTACCAGCACATACCAACGGCAAATCCAGAGCAACGGAGGACTAACTAATCCCACCCTGACTTTCTTAAAACGAGAACCGAAATCTCTTCTCATCTACGGCCAGCTGCAAGAGCCAATCTAGAAGTAAGTCCTAGCACATTAAAAAAATACAAGTATCTTATTAGACATGTCTTTTTGTCACAAGTCAAGAGACATCCAAAGACTAAGGCTTACTCTCTTGGATAGGGAGCTGTTCACACTGCGTATGTCTTCACGCCTGGTAACTGAGAGAGCACTAAAACTATAACCAAACATTTTTTCCTTTTTTTTTTTTAAGACTCTTTTGCATTATAGTTTATTATAACCAAAACATTTTAAAGCCCCAATTCTCCACAAATTTCCACTTGGTTTTTTTTTTGTTTTTTTTTTTTTTTTTTAGCTACTATGTCTCCTTCTACCCACAGTGACTCACAAATAATTCTAGAAGGGTATACCAGTCCACAGGACATTTAATAATATTGTATCTGGGAAAACTGGCAGAAATGGTTTCTTGTTTAAATACCACAACCCAGATAGACATGAAATGACGATGTGTGAATGTAGTTTGGCTCAATTCAGTGCTTGACAGAGAGCCTAACACATCAATATTCCAAACAACCAAACATTTAATATAGTTACCTAGCATCTACTCAAAACTAAGCGCCAGCCAGAGATCTCCTGGCACCGAACCATATCATAGTAAATTTCAATATCCACCACCACCGTGTCATCATTCATAAAATACCATTTAAGTCCCACAGCACCTTGGAAGCTCCCAAGTCCTATTTTTCAGACGTTTCACCTGTTAAGCAGATCTCTGAGAACTCCGTAAATTTAGAACCCTTCAGTCAGGTACAATTCTGTTGGAGTTCTGGTTGTGATTCACATTTCAGTTGAGCTCCTTGTCATTATAAAATGTCATTCTTGTCTGGGAACCACCCCAGTTCTTTCACTCTCATTTATTTATATAGTGACTATGATGTTTAAGAAACACTGCATTTAATTCTGAGAAGCCCAAGCATTACAGAATTGACTTCGGATTTCACTCATCAATGGCTACATAGGAAGATTCAGACAACCCTAAATCATGTCCCCTTCCCCAAGCCTTCCTATGGCTCACTGGGTGTCGCCTGGAATCCACTGGAATGGGCATAATTATAGCCATAATGGGGTCAGGGACTTTCTGTTTTGGTTATGGCTCTATTGCCAATGCTGAGAACAGTGCCCAGTAAGCTGTTGCTAAATGACTGAATAAAGGGATCACCTCTAAACTCCCAGAGAAGCAGTCAAGGTCCACAAGCAAACAAGTGGAGAATGATAGAGAGAAGCATGTGCTAGGGTGAGAGGGGCTTGGGTGCTGGGTCTAGACATTCTGAATCTCGACTTTACTTAACACGTCCCTTTGAAAGTTGAACCTGTTGGTTGATTCTTAAAATGGAAATAAGATCTTACAGCAGAGCTTCTATAAGAATTGGAGATAATTATATAAAGTGCCTACCTGACACATAAATATACTCAAATAATAGTTATGAGGATGATGATATTGATAGTGATGAATGGTAAATGCAAACTTTGATGGTGCAGATTTAAAAAAAAAAATAGCAAAGAGAACTGACCGCAGATAGGAGCCAAGGTGCAAACTTCTTTGAAACTAGATTTAAGATCTATCTTAAACAAAAGCTGAAGATGCAAACTGTCATTCAGATTTGACATTCCAATTTCATATATTCAGGTCACACTGACATCTTCTAATATCAAAAGATCAATGACCCTGACCCAACTGTCACTTGCAAACTTAATGGGCAGATTTCCTCTGATGACCACAGATAATGCAAGGCCTTCATGCACTTGACGGCTGATGACTGCATCTGATGTCCTCTGGTTGCCCGTCTGCAACAATGCTGCCCGAGGCCTCGTGAGAACAGGGCCCACATCTGTTTAATCTGACTTGCCTGGAGCCACGACAGCACCACGTGCATGTGGAAATGAAATGATTTCAATATTGATCATGGTTTCCATCACCTAAGCTATTACAAAAATTATTAACTTTTAACAGACAGGTCCTCCAATGTCACCAGAATACGCAAAGTGCCTTTGGATTGACTCTTAGATACCTTGGAAGGTTCTGGATGAGACCTTCTCAAGCTAGAGATCCAGTGCCCCAAGATGTCCCAGGGGCATTCCAAAGAGCAAGAAGAGAAAGGAGAACCCAGAGGGGATTCAGGGTCTTCTGTCCCCCAGATGACTTCTCTGCCTCATGAGGAAGTCAGATCACTGGATCGTGACTTTAATTAGATTCTGACCATTTTCAAAATATATGACAGAAAAAAATATGCAGTTACTCTGCTTCCCAGAGACTTCAATGCTCTCAGATTCTTACTTTTGGAGAAGCTGTGGCATAGGTCACTTGGAAAAAAGGTGAGGAGGCCTAAGGAAAGTACAGGCACGCCAGCCAGAGCACCCAGCCCATGCTAAGCAGGAATTAGGGCAGCACGGTCAGTACAGGGCAATCTATTGCTTTTCACCTTAGAAGGAAAGGTCATGAGCAGCCCCTTCAAAAAAAAATGAATAGAACCCAATAGAACTGTTCTCTTATTGAACAATAATAATAGTGTATTTTTCAGAGTATCTACTTTGGCAGTCAACCTTTTTAAAAGGTTTTCAGATTACAGACTTGTTCATTAACATATACCCAGTTCCTAGCACTCAGCTTGGCACGTAAAATACAGGCAGTAAGTGTTTATCGCATAAATAAATGAAATGATGAGTTGATGCTGTGACAAGAAATCCCCACACAGCGTCTCATAAATCCATTAAAGAGATTTATTACAGGTTTTAAACATGACCTACAGGGTAGGTTTTGGCACTTTGACAGCTGTAATTAATCTGTAATAATCAGGTGAAATGAAAAGTCACAAATGTATGCCAAACAGCCCTCACACAAAAACAGTAAGAGGACACTGGGAAGAATCCCGCCATATTTGACTGAACGCCATTCATACATCACGCTTCCTGCTACGCACGAGACTCTGGCTAGAGGCATTCATCAGGGTTTAACAAGTAAGGTAAAATGACGCATCCACTCCTCTGAAAACCCACAAAGCTTTAAGCATCGCTGAGTACACTGCAGCCAAGCAAGTGGCCAGAAGGAAACACGCATAGTGAATTGTTCGTCATATATTTGCTCTTGTTCAACACCGATGCCACCTGGCTGCAGATGAGACAAAGCTCCACTGAACTATAGTTTACAAGAAGGTAGGAAACAAAGAAGGAAAGAGGCAACTTCCTCTTTACTCTTTACAAGGAATAACTGTGGTCTTCTCTATTAGGAAAAATAACAGAAATGTGACATGACAATTCCGTGTAACATCCTTATATTTATCGCATAATAATGGTACCACTCTCCTTTCATCAGTATTTTATTCTCAAGTGAAAATAGGACTGCAATGCCTTTGAGTTCATTACCTTCTCTCAAACGTGATTAAATAAGGAAAAGCAATGGTGCTAACGATTCATTCAGATTCCTACATAATGCTGGAAATGTTCTCCAAACACTCCCTCTTCTGTAAAAAAGACAAAAGCCATTCTCTGGAATTCTTGACTTTAGACAGGTTCTAAATATGTAATAGTTAAACAAAACACACAGAGCGTGACAGGCTAATGAATGGTTTCTCAGTTACCTGTATCGTGTAATGCTAGGACTCAGAGAAATCAGCCAAGTGCAAACCCCAGCTTCACCACTCATTTACTGTGTGATCATAACTAAGTTCCTTAACCTCTGTGTGCCTCAGTTTACTCACCTATGTAATGGGAATAATAGCCACACCTGCCCTAGGGTTGTTGTGACAATTACAGACATTAGATGTTAAACATCTACTAGGCACAGAAGAAGCACTCAATAAATGTTAGGTAGTGTTCCTACAAACTGGAATTTGGGTCGTTCTTCCTACAGAAGGATATAAGGAAAAATAGGAAAGGGCAAAATGTTTGGGAAGACAGCTTTTAATGACTGATGTAGAAACTCAAGGCCCCTCAGCTTCTAAAAACCTACCTATAAGACTTAACTAGGCAGGGTAAAGATTCAGCTGGATAATTTGATACAGCTTTTTGGAATTCTGGAAAATCTAAACTGCCAACAATTAAATAACCAGTGAAATTACTTTGTAAAATGGAAAAATATGTATGCCGTTATATTATGGAAAAGGAGCAGAGGATGCCAGATGGGCTATATGGAAGAATACCCATGTGCATTCTTCATCATTTCTGTAAGAATATATCAAAATGCTGACAGCAATAGTAAAGCTCTGAGGTGTGCAATAATGGCTGGTTTTTTCTATTGTCCTCTTTGTAGCAAATGCTGTATTTGTTACAGAAATAAAACCACAATATAAAAGGTAAGCCCCAGATAGCAGAAAAACAACAGCCCCTCTCATGTGAACAGCGTTTTACAATGTGCTAAGGGTTACAATACACGTGGTGTCATCTGCACCTCAAATAACCTCATGTAATGTGTTGATCACAAGACATTCCTGTCAGACCAGGCACCTGAAGGTCAGAAAGGTCAAGTCCTTTGCCACAATAACGTGGGGAGTAAAGGGAAGCACCCTAGGTCAACCCAGGGCCTTCCCACCCAGGTCCCAGTTCTTCCCAGGAGGGCCTTCAGGACCAGAATTTTAAGACCCACGGCTGAAACTGTCTTGTTAATCACTGGGAACAACACTACTTTCCTAGGCTATAAAATGAGTCTAAACAACACCACTATCCCAAACAGATCTTGTCACAATAAGAAACAAGATCCCTCACTAGCCTTTGAAGTAACTACTAGTACATTCCTCTGGGAAGTTTTCATTTTGCTGTAATGAACTGAGCATGGCCCCAATAAATCAGGCAGGTACATCCTCTTCCATCATAAACTGGGCGGTCTCACAAGAATCTGTGCTAATGATAAAGAAATCTGTTACTATGTTCTTCCTTCTTTCCTTCCTCCTTTCCTTCTCTTCTTTCATCCATTTTCTTTTCTTTCTTTCCTTTCTTCTCTCTCTTCCTTTTGTTTCTTCCTTCCTTCTTTTTTCCTCCCTCTCTTTCTCCCTCTTCCTTCCTTTTTTTCTTTCTTTTTCTTCCTTTTTTGGGGCATCATAATTCAGAAATGAAGGCATTAAATGGCTTTGAGAAATGTGGGTCCTGGTACCCCACCACATCCTTCAGGGCAGTCATGGGGCCGCTAAAATGGAAGTTGTTGGCTCTGTTCTTTCCATGAGGCTTCCAAGCTGCCTCTCAGCTCATCCCTTCTGCCCCGGGAGATGACAGACAGCACACGGAGCATTCCTGCTGCCGCCTCCAAAACCATCCTGTTAATGGGACGCACTCCTTCCCACCAAAGAAAACAAATTAGTTTTGTTCTTTGGCCAGATGCTTTACAGGGGTGCTGGACATCTGCTTTAGGTGGAAAACAAAATGTTACCAGTCCAGACATTAGGGAGCAAAAGAGAACCGCATATATATATATATATATATATATATGACTGCATATACATATATATGCTCGTATTTTTAAAGTTTAAGAAGAAAAATGTTAAGTATTCAGAAGAACACAGTTAGGAAATATGACCAAACGGATGAGCATTTTTAAAATCCTTAATATCGACTTTGAATTCCATCATTTCATATTGTGATTCCTGAAAATTTTTGGTTTAAAAAAAAACAGAGCCAAATGCACTAAGCCTGTAAAAGCATGCTGTTCCTATTATCTTGGCAGTAGAGTACCTGGCTAGTTTCATGCTGGGCAACAAAGATGAATTTCTCTGTGTTTAGTTAAAATGCTTTTGACACTGTACATCGTTTTGGCTGGCCACACTGTCTTGGTCTCAGGTTATAAATAAGAGGCCATGTAAATCAATCCTAAACTCTTTAAACAAAGCAACAATAAAAAGAACTGCTTGGTATTCAGTGAATATAAGCCTCTCTAAATATACTTCAAACTCAGCTTTGAATGACTTCTATGTAGAACTTGGATAATTCAGAGTTTACAGGCCAAAAATTAAATCCTTAGATTTTTAAAATTTTACTCTTATTGTTACTCCTTTATTTGTCTGCACCTTGGTACAACACAGTCTTTCATACAGATTTTCATAATTCTTTTCCAAAGAAATCTCCAATATTTAACAATTAGTCAACTTGATCAACAAAGAAAGCTTTAAAATAAACTTCTCGTGACAGGTCCTAAGACCAAGTAATTCAAATTAAATAACACAATAACCTTTTGAAATGCTTTTTTAAAGATGCAGGGGGAAAATCCATAAGTCATTTCACTAGTTTCAAAATAGGGCATTTCAAATCCTCTTTCCAAGAGCATGCGTCATGAGCTCTCTGAAGTACCAGGTCTTTCTAAACACACCAGACTAGTCTGGATGAACTGAAAACACCAGGATAACGTGAAGATAAGCCAAGACAAGAGGAAAAATTAATAATAAAATGGATGTTACAACTTCCGAGTACACTATATACATTTAATAGTATAATATCAGCTTACCGTGGTATTACTATAGTCAAACACAACAATCAAATAGAAGTTACAGAGTCTCACATTTAACAATGTCACTTTAGGGTAGTCTAAAACTCCTTTCAGTGCACACAGTTTTCACCTTACATCATCATAATTTAATCTTTGTAATAAAATCACACAAGATACTTAGTATTCATTTCCATTTGTCAGAAGAATAAACTGAGGATACCGTAGGACTTGAACACTGATGCAGAAAGAAACCAGGCACCAAGTTTTGCTGGAAAGGTGGAGTCCAGAAAATAATGCTTGGAAAATGATATTTTGGACTGCATTTTAAATGGAAGAAAAAGCTTCGAGGATCTTGATTCTTTTAAAACACCATCCTCTTCCTGAATCCAAATGATATTAGATTAAATTCAAATTAAGCTAAATAGCTTTGCCAGCATGCAACAGAAATAAAGACAGGAAATGAAGAAATCAAGAATACTACTTATGGCTCTTCCTTCAATGAGAACAGGACAATTTATTAAAATACAGTTTGTTCTTTACCCTGAGACGCCAAAAAATAGACCACGTGAAAGCAGTAAAGTTTGCTCATCAGGTGACATTCAGTCACTAAGTGACAGGAAATGACTTTCTGCCGACCCTCCACCAAGTTGGCGCTACCTCGCCTGTCAGTTTCACTGCTCTCCCAGTTCCCTTCCCCTGAAATGTCCTTTCCCCTCCTCTCCACCCACCAACTTCGACTCCCCTTCCAAGAGACAGGTCCAGCCTCTGCCCCTAAACCAGCCAGCTTTACCCACCATGATCTTTCACTCACTCAGGCTGTGTCACAACCTCAACGCTTATTTTTATGTTGCTGTGGGATATTTTATGTTGCTGTCTCTCGGCATCCTCGAGAGGTCCTCTCCCCATCACTCGCAGAGAAGTGCTCTGTGTGTTCCACAGTGACCAGCAACACGTACACTCTAAAAAATCTTAAATCCCAGAATTTGGTCTTATTCCTTTAAAATAAGTGCTGAGCTTTCTATCCACCAGCAGCAGCAATGACTACGATGATCACATGCTGCAACAGAACACTGCAGTCGGCCTGTCAACAGAGAGCTCTTTTATTATTACATGCATATATTTTTTCCCAGATTTTTTCCATTATATGTTATTACAAGAAATTGAGTATAGTTACCTGTGCTATACAGTAGGTCCTTGTTAGTTACCTATTTTATAGATAGTAGTATGTATCTGTGAATCCCAAACTCCTAATTTATCTCTCCCCCACCCTTTCCCCTTTGGTAACCACAAGTTTGTTTTCTATGTCCTGTGAGTCTATTTTTGGTTTGTAAATAAAATTTGTATCTTTTTTTTAGATTTCACATATAAGTGATATCATATGATATTTGTCTTTCTCTGTCCAACAGAGAGTTCTTGAGGACCAATGGTGCGTCTGGTGAAGAGAGTGAGTTTAGATGTAATTTTGACTCGAGAGGCTTGTGTTATGAAAAAAATAAAAATCCTCTAGCATCCAAAGAAGCTCAGGACTGTACAATTGACATGTGTTGCACAGTGCCTGAAAGGGCGAAAACAAATCTTCTCTAGTCCAACCACTTCCTAAAGTGGCTTCAGTCCCAGCTGTGACCCAAAGGTAATAATGTAACCATGGAAACCAGTTCGTCTCTTCTTCAAGTGGACGTAACGCAGATTCCAAAACTGATCTTGCAGGCAACAAAGGCCAAGAAAGTATTTTTGAGAAGATCTGAGTACGATGTAAGTATAAACTAGTGGTAACAGCACTAGTGTTAGCTGTCCCACAGCCTGAAAAGATGACCAGGCCGACGCAGAAGTAATGCGAGCCACTTCAGTTACGGGTCAGGGAATGTGTATGAGATCAGATCAAATTTTTATCAACCAAGGCCACACTAACCTCATTTTTTTCCCTCTCTTGGAACGTTCCTTCGATGATTAGCTGACCTCGCTCCCCTTCATCTTTGTTTTTTTTACCAGCTGTTATGTATCATTTTTCTCCATTTTTATAAAGAGACCTAAGGGACGTGGTGTTCTGGCAGAAGGATAAAAAGACACTTGCTTGGCACCAAGTAAGCTAGTTCACTTGAGCCAGTCCATATGGGAAAAAAATTTTAATAACTGCATATATATGTAATAGGGTACACATTTCTATTCTTCTATTTTATAGCATCTTTAACATTTCAAAAAGTTTTACCAAAAATAATAATGTTAACAAATCTTCTTATATTGTTATTGATTGGATAGTTTCATTCTGCTTGGAATCCAAACTTCCCAGGAAGTTAAATAGTTAAAACTGCAAAGATATATTAAGAGTTCTTCTTTTTTAATACATAAATCTAATGAAAGATCTAATATATTTAAAAGAAAACCTCATTTTAAATAAATGAAATGGATGTATGGCACTATATAAGATACAATGTGATTTTTATAAACACATCATTTGATCCTCTTTCTGTTAAGAATTATTATTATCTTCATTTCAGATATAAGGAAACAAATTCAGCAATGTTAAGCAATATGCATAGATGGTGAGTGATGAAATGGAAACCCAAGTATGGCCAATTTCCAATCCCATATTCTTTCCATTACATGACATTACTTCATGTCAAAATATAAATTAACAGCCACAACAACAGCTAACCTTTGCTGGGAAGTTTTCATAAGTGTCAGTGCTGGCCTGAAAGCTTTAACTGCATTATTTCACGTAAGACTCACAACTCTACAATGTGAGAATTGCTACCAATCCAACTTTCTAAATGAGGAAACCATGGCTCAGGAAAACTAAAAAATCTCCCCAGTTCACACAGCTATGAAAGAGCAGAATAGAGACTCTGATCTCATCTGAATGACCTAAAGTGCATGGTCTTATTAAACACTGGACTATACTGCTTTCTTTTTTTTTTTTTTTTTTTTTGCAGGGGAAATATTTATGTTAATCCATATGCAACACTATAATTTGAATTTTGCTGTAGAAACTGACAACTTGCAAATCAAAAAAAAAAACTAGTGATTTTGGGTTATCAAGATTAACTATACTTCAATTTTTAAAAAGATAGGCTCAACAAAGAAATTAAAATCTGCATCAGTCCATGTAGACCAAATGCTCGATGTTTACAGGTTCAAATATGTAATTAAAGCCATCATTATTGTCCTACATCCTTTACCAGCTTCCTCCCCATTTCTTCCCTAAAGAGTTGTCTATGCTTATTTTGATTTCTCCCCTCTCATACTTCCCTGAAGCCCCCACCGACATCAGGCTTCAACCTCACTTTTTCACCAAGCTGTTCTTGTCAAGACTGTCAATGGCCTCTAGTCATTACATTCCATCAGTTCTCAGGGCTCATCATACCTTGGCCGTTAGCAGCACCTGCCCAGGTGCCACTCTCCTCCTGGTGCTGCCTCTCTCGGCTTCCAGGGCACACATCCTGCTGACTTTCCCCCTATTCTGGCAGCCATCCCTCCTCAGTCCTCTATGCAGTGTCTCTTCTTTTCCTTGATCTGTTCTTTTTGGAGCACCCCAAAACCAAGGGCGGTCCATGGAACTCTTCTCTATGGATACTCATTTTCTTGGTGAGTTCATCCAGTTTCATGGCCTTAAGGCACCTCTCTAGGGAAATATCCTCCTAATTTATATCTTCAGCCTACACCTCTCGTCTGAATTCCAGACTTGAATTAAGCATCTCCATCTGTATGACTAAAGGAGCTCTCACACTTAGTATGCCTAACACTGAACTCCTCTCTTCTTCACAGCTGTACCCTCAACATCTAGAAAATCACTACCACAATTAGGTGCTCAATAAAATGGTTGAACTGAATAAACAGATATAGCCCAGTTAGATGAACATGAGTCTCAAAAGCAGAATCACAGTGATACACTCTGCAACTACCAGCCCTATCTTTTTAAAAAGGGTTTGGTCTGAGTCAGCTATAAAAACACAAATTATTTTGCTACCTTCACAGTCATGAAAATTCAAGGTTTCCATAGAACTGGAAGTTGTATAATATCAGATGATCACAAAGAGTAATTATATTCGGTTCTATCATGATACATATATATACAATAGGATCTCATTATAATTCATGCTCGTCATGACAGATTCTGGGATATCCTGGCTTGGACAACGCTGTCTATTACTAGCACATCAGAGAGCCTATGAGAAGCAAAGTTTAATTTTCAGTCTTGGCACACAGAGGAAGTCCCACTGTGTGAGGATATTATTTACAAAGACATACCAACTTATCCATTCATACCATGAAGTATTTTACCCTAACAAGGTGACTTATTTTTAAGGTTAATAAACATTAACTCAACTTAAAATATTTTAATGATTCTCGCTACAGGATTAACATATTTGGAGAAATACAAATAGACTCAAATTCATTTTTACACATGTGAATTCAAAGTCACTCAGAAATTAACGCACATGCCATTTCCATGCAAATTACAATAACAATTTCAAATTAAGTCAAAAATAAATTGATGAGAAAAGGAAAGGGAAAACACAGATGTACTACCAGTTACAGAGCTACTACTTTTAAAAACAGCTTTACTGGGGTATAATTTTCACATCATAAAATTCACTCATTTTACATATACAATGATTTTTAGCAAATATATATGGAGCGGGCAACCAGCACTCCAACCCAGTTTTTAGAACACTTTCACCACCCAGACAGATTCCTCATGCCATTCACAGTTATTCTCTGCTCCTACCTCCAGCCCCAGGCAAGCACTAATCTAGATCTATCTTTACAGATTTGCTTTTTCTGGAAAACAGATACTACCTGTAAGGTCCTTTTATGGCCTGGATACCTAACTACATATTTCATATACATTATCCCACTTAGTCCTACAACCACCATATGAGGTATTATTATTCGCCCAATTCTACAAACAATGTACCTGAGGCTCAGAGAGGGCAGCTAACCTGCCCAAGGAGGAACATCAGTCTACTTAGTGATGTGGGCTTCCAAAAATACACTGTATTTAAAGGTCTCCAAAAGATAATTAATACAAGATGATGAACTTACAGAACGCTATCATTTCAAACCAACCAAGGAGGAGGAATGATGCTCCATCATCCATTCCATCATCACCTCCATAACCCAAGTCAGCCCTGCAGGCTGGACCGCTGAGGAGGATGACTGTCCACTCACATCTGAGCTATGGAAGTGGAGCCTGCTCTTGTCCTTAGCACTTATTTTGAAAACAAGGACCTTCTAGCTCTGACCTCAAAGACTCACACTCATCACTGATGTCCTCATGCAACATGCACTCAAGACAGGCAGGTGGACCGCAACTGACAGAAGTGCACCCGAATGACTGTACTTACAACAGCTTATAAAATCACACTCAAAAATATGTATAAACCAAATTAAGAGTTTATTTCTATAAGAACTGCAATATGTGTTACCATTTGGAGGTTATTTTGTTAATTGGGCTGACCATTTGGTCATGGTACAAGTTCACATACTAAAATCTCTACTTTTAAGTGGAATACTAGAAAGTGTGCATCAGAGTCAGCCTGAAAGCAGCATCCCACTCCCACACTGATCTGCAAAGACGCACAGCTGGCTTCCTTCCATGAGTGCCCACCGTGAAATTTGAGAGAAGATAGGACAGCTTATGTGGTATCCTGTAACCGCAGCAATAGATTCTCTTCTGTTTAATAAGTCACTGACAACAGGGGATTGATGAAACAGAGATGAGGACTTAGATGCTCTGAGATGCTACACAACTGTCAGTCCCCATCAGCACCTATAGCTCAGCATAACTGTCAGGACAATAAGTCAGGAAAATCCATCGGAATCCTTCCGGCTGAAAATCAAGATGGAGGGCTCACTTGAACAAGTACTAAGATTCCCACTGCCTGTCACTGCCAAGAATGAAGTCACTGGTAGCAGCCTCAGCTCCTTCTGCTTTGTGCAGCCAAGGCTGCTCCTTAGCAACCAATGTCGACAATTGGGTTTCCAGGGAAACCAGAAAGCCCGATTTATAAAACTATGAAACAAAGCAACTGTAAAGGCTACGTGAGACACAGAAGGTAACTCTATTCTTATCATTGCTACTGAATTCCTGACAGCCGAGTGGTGCAAATATTTTATTTTTAAATGTTTAAGGGAAAAAAACTAATTTTTTAAAGTATACCACATTACCCCTCCGTCCTCTCTGTATTTTTCTGCACAAGAGCAAAAAAAGAATTTTTCGGCTTGAAATGAGGAACAGCATAAAAAGGTGTGTTTTTTTCCTAAAAAAAAAAAAATGGATGGATCTTGAAGGTGAAGAATATTTTTAGTCATCTCCAAAATATAAATTTCTTCCAGTTCACAAGCAGAATTCTATTGACTTTATTCCTGTATAAAACAAGCTGATGTATTTGCCAGGTTCATTTCCATTAGTTCTTATAAACTATGACTACGGTTTCCTGAAAATCACATCTCTCCCATGTAGCAGGTAATAGATGGGAGAAGAGAATGAAGGGGAAAAAAACGAATGAGGATGAAACCAATAAAACACAGGGATTACTTACAATAAGCTACATCTGGACTATATTGGGAAATCAAGCATATGTCATATGTCACCAACTGCCTTATAATTTAGAGCATCCAAACAATTTCATAGAGGCGAGTGAATGAACCATTTCTACGAAGAATTTCTTTTGTCTGCCTCTTAAGATAAATTATTTCTTTACTGCAGAACCTTGGGTGAGTTATTTAACCTGTGAACCTCAAATCCTTTTCCATAAAATGTGGATAGAATTAACAGGAATTAAATGAGATTGTATGAATAACTGTTGAAGCACAGTGCAGATACTAAATACATGCTAGGGCTGTCTCACTGACCCCTCTTTTCAATATATCCTGTACCTCTTATCCTCACCACACTTTTTTTTTTAATCCATAAGACTGCTCTCTTTTCCTTCAGAGTAGATAGAATAGAAATTGTATAGAAAAATAAAATCTTTAATAAAGAGAAAACTATAGTTCAAAATTTACACAAAGAAATGGTGAATGAGGTAAGTGTACCAGTTCAGTATGTGAATAATATAAAAGGCATCATATTTCTCTTGTCTCCTTGGAATAGGCAGAACTTACACCAGTATTTAGGGGCACATTCACAGCTGTCACATACCTTAATTACAATATCATCTTTACCTCCCTAGTCTGCCTTATTGAATGAATCCAGTTCCTGAAAACTGCCTAACTCCTAAAAATAATCTGAAAAGTAACGCAAGTAGTCACTGGCCGAATCCTGGAAAGGCTCTAATTGCATCTGAGTTCTTCTGCCATCTCTACTATTGTGTGCCCCACTGTGCTCACGGGGTCCTGACAACTCTCCCTCTACGTATTCTAACAGAAGAACAGATTTTCAAACCTGGTTCTCCCTGGCAGAATATAAAGACTCCCGTTCTTGTATCAGCAGTGAAACTATATTAACACAATGGTTAGCTGACTCCTTGTGATCTGCACGGACAGTGCCATTCCAAATGCCAAGGAAAGAAGGAGACACAAGACTGGTATAATTTTAAATTTATAAGGGACTTACAAGCATCTCGTGCAATTCTCTCTCCCAGTGGGGAAATGCCCTCATTCTAGCCCTGTTGCCTGTTATTCAGCTTCCCCAGCTTCTGCATGAACACTTTCCTAATAATGGGAGATTCCTGATTCCAACAGCAGCTGCAATGGTTACAAGCGCAGGGGCACCTGCTGCCTCTGCCTCACATGGCTAACGTCCACCCATTCGCCCTGGCTCTGCCCTGCGAGGCCACACACTCTGTCACCTCCAACTTCTACAGGACACTCTCTTGGATGTTTGAAGACAAGAAAGATTAATGAAGAGAGAGGAAGGAGGAAAAGTAGCCAGAGGAGTAGAGAAACACTTAGTAGCAGCACCTGTCCAAGTGCTAAGTGCTTTTCAACTAGCCAGTGAGGTACCCGCCATGTTCTAATTTTATAAATAGATACACCTAGACTTGCCAAAGGTCACACTGCTTTTAACTCTTAACCACTATGCTTTGTCTTTTAGATAATCTCCAGCTCTGTGTTCCCAAAATTGGATGGTATAACACAAACATAACTATTTTCCAGCCTAAACACTCCCAGTTCCATCCACTACTACTTTATGTGAAATGGATTCGAGAATTCTCAGCAACCGACTTGGCCCCGTCTGTATGCACGTGGTTTGCCAACATCCCCCTAGAAATGGGTCACTGAGACAATTCAATAACTGTTTACGGACAGGATATTAAATACCAACCACTCCGCTAGCACTGGAGAGATCAGAGATGAAAAGAGAGTCCTTGTCCCTGGCAGCTAAAAGTCTATAAGCATAAAAGACACATAAACAGAAAAAAAGTAATTAAAAAGAAGATTACTATACTCACAGCACAAGTAAGGTACAATGGAAGAAAGTGGAAAGAGGTCCAGATGGGAAATACAGACGAGCCACCTGGAGGAATGCCGTAAAACAGCTCCCCCCCGCCCCCCAGGAGGGCCACACACCTGGCTGCATGTGTCCCTGTTCTATGTTTGCCTTAACAAGTCCTAATACATGGCTGGCTCATCCTGGTTAACAAAGTCCCTGTCATTTTCCCGTGAATTAATAATGTCAAGCTATTGCCCCAGCCAGTAATTACATAACCGATACTGAGAACAAAAATGGAGAACTTGCAATGTCTCCATCACTAATATGATTCCGTGAGCTCTGACCAATGGTTTTACTGAGTCAGAATCATCCGATTCTCTCACCGACTAGTACACCAGTAAGATAAGTTCTATGGACTGAATGTTGTGTCTCTCTGAGCCCTAATCCTTAATGTGATGTATTTGGAGGCAGGGCCTTTGGGAGGTTACGAGGTGTAGACGAGGTCATGAGGATGGAGCCCCCAGGATGGGATTAGTGCCTTTATGAGAAAAGAGACCCCAGAGCTTCCTCCCTCTGCCACAGGAGGACACAGGGAGAAGGCATACGTCTGTGAGACAAGAAGCAGGCCCTCACCAGACACCAGTCTGCTGGCGCCTTGCTCTTGGACTTCCCGCCTCCAGAACTGTAAGACATAGATGTCTGCTGCTGAAGCCCTCCAGTCTATGGTATTTTGTCGCAGCAGCCCAAACAGACCAAGACACGAAGCCTATCACAGCCCAACACAGAGATCAAAGCGTGTTAAAGCATCTACATGACGCTCACAGGATCGAGGCTTGGGGCATGCAACTGAAGCCCCTCCAACTTGGCAATGATCTGTTATCTGCGCTAGTTGGTTAGAGTTCTTCAACTGAGTAAAAATCTCCTACTAATCTTTCAGCTCAGCCACAGGAAAACCATGATCTTTAACAAATTATTAATGACAGTGGCCTGTAAGCTGGATATACTGGAAACATTTCAGGGTGTTTGGAGAGATGAGCTATGTGTACAGTATCAGGAGGGGAGGGCCTAGCTCAAGTGGTAGAGCACATGCTTAGCATGCACAAGGTCCTGGGTTCAGTCCCCAGTACCCATTAAAAATTAAAAATAAAAATAAACTAATAATAAACAAACAAACAGACTTAATGACCTCCCACCTCCAAAAATTAAATAAATAAATGAAAAGTATCAGAGTACTGGAGCAAGTGGATGCTAAAACACCACAAACTGCAGGCAAACTGCTGATGGAAATATGGTCAGATTAGCTTTTGGGAGAGCTCCCAGATGGCCTGACTTTATGTGAAATACTGTGTCATAAAACATTAATAAGGGTGTCACTTTATGCATACTATTTTATATAATGTGAGTCATTTCCTATGAGAAAAAAACCAAGCTTGAACTTTGTGAATTCTGCATTTTTGCTAGGTCTTCAGAAATGCATCCCGTCTATAAAACGTGACTCGTGCACTTCGGGAAGGCGGTCTGGAGGACATGAAACTGCAGCCAGTGAGGGACACTGATTCAGAGAAAAGGGACGCTTAGGGGAGAGAGTAAACAAAGGAACAGGACATGGCATCAAAACACATGACATTAAAGGGCCTGTGTGCCTCACTAGAGCAGAAAAGCCCATTCTGCTTAGCAAAATCTCTGTGTAGAGATGAGGCCCCGTGAGGGCAGCTGAGGAAGTGCCTAGAATGTTACTCTGCAGGGCTGCAGTGGGTCCTTGATAGAGGAAAGGCTATGACAGCTCTGTGCAAAATGGAGGCTGGTGCAGAAATTCAAGACTGATACCATGGCTGCTGATCCCAGACTATTCACTGGGAGTGCACATGAAGATCCACAAAGCATCAGGAATTTAAGGGGCAGGGTAAGTAGTGAAAAGGAGACATTAAGACAACTTCAAGTTTTAAAAGACTGGAGTAGTCAATACTCAACAAGACTATCAGGAGAATTCTGTTTCCCAAAGGAAGGAAAAAGCACTGCCGTAATTGCAAACAAATTCTTTTCAGCATTTCATCGATAGCTGGAGATATACAAAAGGAAAGCAATTAAGGGATCCCTGAGGGGGAGGGGGTGGCGGTAAATATGTGTGAAGGGAGTACACTCTTCCAGTTTTTTTAAAATAGGACCAGAACTAACTAACTAGCCCGTGGAGGGTGACCAGTGGTAAGGTGAAGAGCATAAGAGAGGAACACAAAAAGATCAAAGCAAGAGCATAAAAACCAAGAGAATATGACATCATGGGAGATCAAGGTAGAAAGAAAGTCAAGGTGGAAATATCTGTTAATGCAAAAAAAAATCGAAATACTGGAATTAGATAGGAACTAATAAACAAGAAGCTTCAGGCCACCTGGGTTCTCTCACATAGGTCTGGGACGCTATAAACACTCAGGAAACAGTCATCCAGGTCAGGAGCATTGTGAATCTGCTCCATGGGTCAGCTTCCTTTCGTGGTCTAAAATTCAACCAGCTTTTCCAGATGGTGCTCCATATACTACTTTAGTTTATATCAATCTTTGTCTAGAAATACTCTACATAGAAATAAATACTTGACTGATTCTTGTATTATTTCAATATTTAGCCTGACTATTGATTTTGAGCTTTACATAACCACAGACATTGGTCTATACTCTGCTTCCAGTGAGATTACCACAGATACTACCCCCCCCCCCACTGCTTTTACTTTCACTCTTCTTCTAAGATAAGGAGTCCCTTTCTATCACTGGGAAGAAAGGACTTAAATCAGGGGTTCTCAGCCGGGGATGATTCTGCCCCCTAGATGACATTGGATAATGTCTGCAGACATCTTTGATTGCCATAACTAGGGTGGTTGTGGTGGTTCTACTGGTATCTACTGCGTAGAGGGTGTAAGTGTTGTCAAACATCCTACAATGCACAGGACAGCTCCCTTCAACAAAGACTCATTTGGCCCCAAATGTCAATAGTGCAGGGTTGAGAAACCGTGCTTTAAATAACCACAAACTTTTGATAGAAGTTTTACAGCACTCATCACAAAATAAGCTTTTCAGTGCATATGGAAATTTAGTGTAACATTAATTAAAAGATTAAAACGGAAGCAATTTTTAAGAGAAAAAGTAACAGAATTAATATTAATATAATGAAGCTAAGAACTCAGTTTGACTTAAGTATATTTTCCTCTAAATTATTCCTTTTCTTAATACCTCATTAATATAGTCTAATATCATAAAGCCTTACAAAACTAACATGAATTTTGAAGACACGATCTCATTACTTGGTGCACTGTTAAATAACATTTTGGTCAGGTTATAAAAAAAAATCTAGTGAAGCAGAAAAAAATTCAAAGTCATATATTTTTAAAAAATTAAGTATGCTGAAATACACTTAAGACGACCACCCACAGTTCAAAAGAATAGAGGGTGGCTGATGGGTGGCTTTGAAATGCAGATTTCTATAGTTCCAATTTAAAAGTCATATGCAGAAAATGTGGTCTTAAAAAGCAGGTACTTACTTCACAGAAATGGCATTCTTGGAAAGCTTCATTGTTCTAGAACTCCAACCTGTGTGTCTGGGCAGAAAGCACTGGGAACCAATCACCGTCTCTGTTTCCTGTGTCCACCCCCACCTCACAGGCACACAAAGCCTCACCGTTTCACAAAGGACTGCATTAAGCCATTGCTTGAATATGCACCCTCAATTCTTCCAGGAAAAATCACCACATGTAGTCAACTTAAATAGAAAGACTGCAGACATTAAGCCGAGAGGCTCATTTAGATAAACATTCTTCGGTGAAAACTTTATTTCCCTTTAACATTCCCTTTGCTCTAGTCACCTGGAGCGAGGAACAGCCATGCTTTCAGATCAAAATGCTTTGGAGAACCGGTAGCACCCTACCAACGGCAGGCACTGGATAAGCATTAACTACTGAGGGTGGAGAGCTTGCAATCTGTCCTCTCGAGATAACCTTATCTCCAGCACTGCTATTTGAGCAATTACTCGGACATGTCATTTGTCAATTAAACTCTTAAAAAAGTGTGTACAAAGGAGCCAATTTCCCAGACGCGTTGCATCAAGAAGACCTTGATGGGGTCTTCAAACGCCTCCTCTCGGGGAAGGTGAGTGGAACAGTCACTGTCCTGGGTTAGACCACCCTCTGAGAGCACAGTTTTCCAAACCCACTGAAGTGGATGCTGGCAGAAAGCACTCAAGTTGCTTAAGTATTTTCATATAAAAAAGAAGTAGATCCATACACTGGATTAGACAAACACCTGAGCCGGATGAAACCTAGTTACCCGTCTAGCATTTTCTCTTCACATCCCTCGTTTTGCATCCTTGCTCCCCAGTAGATAGAAGGGAATATAAGTGGATGGTGACTGACTATAAGCAGATCACAAAAAAAGGCAATAGTTGCCTCAGAAACCCAGTGGCTAATAAGTCAAAGTCATGATTACAAGGACTAGGCTCTCACCACAGAAATTTCTTTAAAAATCTTTTGAACATAAGAAGCTAAAATATCGGCTGAATTCCCCAACCACCTGTTCAGTGTTAAAACAACAGACTCACACATTCCAAACTGATATTTAGAAAGTCCTAGCGGAAGGGCAGTTCAAAGAGTAAACAATCCATTCTTCACTAGGCCATAAGAGGAAAGCATCTTGTTTAGGGAGGAGAACGCTAGGTTATCATAACAGATCGAGACTGTGGCCTCCAGCCCTTAACGGTTTCTGGCAGAGCCTTTAAGTCCTAGGTCAGTGATGTCAAAGGGCTAGAAAGTTCTCTAAATTATACTGGAAATTTTTAGTTTGTTTTTAACTGACCCATGGGTTCAAGCCTCTGCAACTTCTCTTTCATCTTATGATTAAATATTCTGTTGGATCTCTGGTCAGCTCACCTCCAGTCCCCAGTCTGGCAGATCAGCCTATGGGACAAATAAGAGTGGCATTCGCCATCCAGATGATGATCATGAAAATGTACATGGTAATAAAACCTCCACTGCCTATGCAGTCAATTAATGCCCATGCAATCATCAATATATGTGTACTCTAAGCATTACCAATGTGACTCGCCAAGCTCAAGCATGGAAACACACAACTGTACTGTTCACATCCCAGTTAATCTTCAAGATCACCATGTAATTGTGAACGAAAAATACTGCAAACCGTATCAGTACACAAAGAATGCTGAAACCATGAAGTCATCAGCCGCTGCCTCCACCTCCCCAGTGATGACAAGCCTGCAGCCCAGCCTCTGCAGCCACTCACAATGGTGCACTGAGGGGACTCAGAATAAGAGATGACAGGATACTGGCCTTAGATAGCTAGATGCTTGTCAAAGGAATGAGTTCAATGAGCCCAAATGTTTGCTCCCTCCCATACATAGAAAAGCACTAACTTCTTTAACTTGAGATGTCTAGTTTTCTTCAGTTAATAAGTAATCTTTTAATATTCCAACTACCTGGTCTTTGTTGTAAAACTCCTATATATCCTGGCTCCTCTTCTACCTCTTCGGAGCAGCTTCTCAGAGCGATCTGAGAGGCTGTCATCCCGGCTCGAGACCTCCCGCCAAATTAAACATAACTCTCAACTCCTAGGCTGTGCATTTATTTCAGTCAACATAACAAATAAATGACACGTTAGGACTCCTCCAGAAACAATATTTTCCCTTGAGTTTTCTCATTCATTTTTTAAAATTCAACAAATACTAAGAACCCGCTGTGTGCCATCCACTGTGGTTCTTCGTAGCTGGCTTGTTATTCCCACCTTTGATCCTCTACGGTGTGGATGGGATGTTTCTGTAAGAGACTTGGGTCATTCTATTAAGCACAAGATTAGTATATACCTATATATACTATAGATAGATAGATAGATAGATAATTTCCAAGTCACCAGGTTCATTTCCTCCTGGATTTCTCTAAGTTTCTTTGTTGTTGTTATTTTTGTAACATAATTAGAATGTGCCAGAAAAGCATAGAGATGGGTCAAATTGAGACTTTCCTTTCTCAGACAACTGTTTATATCAAAAGGAAGAAAGCTAAATTTATGTGTCTCTTGGCATTAAAAATAGACTAGGGCAGATGGACACAGGGTTAGACTATCACAAAGGAAAAGTCAAATAATGCCCGAGGCATTAAAAACATATGCAGAAATGTCAGTAAACATCCATGAATGATTTTTCTCTAGCAGAATGAAGAGGGAGGAAAAGACTGGATGCAAGGGTCACCCAACAGTAGCCCGATTCATCGTCTTCCACTGCCTTTATCCCCAGACAGTTACGATTCTTGGTTTAGAAACTGGACCATAAGGGACAACAGCTGGATATCTGATTTTTCAAAGGACTGATATGCATCACTGGGCACGGGGGTCAAATCCTGCAGAAATCTTTCAAAATGTGTATGCAGTCTGCTGAAAGTCATGGCTAAAAAGGAGAGACAAGATATGAACTCCAAGTTTTGGTCGTTTTCTCAGAAGAATCACTAAGCTGATGGCACAGAAGTGGAAGGAACTTACAAAACTGAGGGATGAAAGCCCAGATCTGGAAATAGTTGTTCTATGTCCAGATCTGTCCTGCAGAGCTGTACTTTACAAGAAGTTAATTACACTTGTGAAAGCTACAACCATTCCGCTATTATTATCTATGCTCTCACTAAATCTCTATTAGAAAGACTACCTACAATTGATCAGTAAGTCACATTAAGAAAAATGAAAACCACACAAGGTGTGAAAACGGAGGCAAGGGAAACAACAAACCAACACAAGATGATCTTCATTACACGGCATCTAGTTTTGGCTTTTAAAATATATATATATCACTTTCCCATCAAAAATTAAATGATCATTCCATTTTCAAAAACATCATGTGATTATATAAATCAGGATGAGACTTTGAAAACTAACCTACAAATAGATATCATTTTTCAAGGAAAACAAATGTCTTATTACCACTTTATTGCCAAAGATAAATTCTTAGTAACTGATGCTCTCTTTAAGTATCTACTTTGAGATAAACTCAGATACTATAAATATGCGTGAGGACTCCCAGAGTAATATTTTAATCAATATTTTAAAATAATGATTTTTTAGCTCAAAATTATATAAATAAAATATACTGATCCCCAACCCCCCCCCCCAGGAGGAGTTCGAAACAAAGCCTACATGCTTTAAAATTTGTCTTTGGATACTGTTACCTTTTATCTTTATACTTAAAATGCATTTATATTGGGAGCAAATCAAATGATACAAAGCAAATGAACCCTTTGTAGAGTCCAATCCCACTTCATTTCACAGAGGTAACATCCCATTGATTTGTCGTGGCATTTTCTAAACTCTTTTCCATAATACATAAAACCCGTAAGTTGTTTTTTGTTTTGTTTTGTTTTTTACTATGAAGGAAATGAGACTGCACATATTCTGCAAAATTAGGAAAGGATGGGAAAGGATGTGCAAAGTTAGGAAGGATAAACAAAGGCCAGAAGCCAGCTCTGTATCACTGTCCCCAAAGAGACAGAAGTCTACCTGCAATTATCTTTAAAGTTTCAAACACAAAGTTCCCATGACTGCTCACGATCACCGTAATTTACCTTAGCACTGTTTATCAGAAATCCTGCCCCTACATCACTACACATTATCCTTTAAAACTGAGGAAACAGTTTTATCAGATATCCTGATGTTATTACGTGAAATTATAGTTGGGAAAAACCAAGAAAGCTACAGTCTGCCACTAAGCACAGTAAGCGTGCCAGCTGCCAAAGAAGATCTGACAAGGGCAAACCCGCAGAGAGACCAACAGGACGGGCAACTCAAGACTCCTGAAGCTGTCCTTTCCTTCACTCTTTCTTTAGATTGCTATTATCCTGGTGTTTGGGCGACTTTGAACAGACAGATTAAAAACCCCAAACAGAATATTTCAATTGCATATTGTGTGTTTTCGATGAGTTAGCCAGTAAAGAAATACATTACTTGCGTGAGGAAGTGCTTCTAGAAAAATCTCTACACAAGCCCAGTCTTGGGGCACTCAGCACACGGCAGGATGCTTTCAGTAAAAAGTACTTCGTTAGGTACTGAACGCTCACCCTTCACCAGCTACAACCAGATCCTCTTCCTCATTCAACTCAGCAGCCAGTGTCACTGTTTACCCATCTGACACCACTGTTTGCCAGTTATTTGCATTATTTAATTAGTTCCTTCAACAGACCAAGTCAGTGTCAGGAGCTGTTTCTCTGCCTTAAAACACTACCTGCACTAGCCGTTTGGAGTCCACTTCTGTTGAACTTGGGATCCCCTGGGCTCCAGAACATCTCACCTGAACTCAGGTGTTGGGACAAAGCACGTGGGGAGGGAGGCTGAGTCCCCAGAGAAGTCTGCATAAGACGATCTGAAAGAACACTTCCCACTTTGGCTTTTAAAACACCCACAGAGGCTGTCTGCATGTCTACCCAAGTGGGATTCAAAGTTTGCAAAAAAAAAAAAAAAAAAATGCAGCATTGACCTTCAGCATAAGTGCAGCTACAAGGAAAATAAGCCTTTGTAAAGGGACCTGCGATCTCTTAGCCTATGTTGCAATTAACAGAGTTAGAAGCAGATATTACGTATTTATTACATGCATAATCAACTCTGAGCATCTCCTAAAGGCAAGTGTTGGTGCGTACAGAAACATAAGACCCATCCTCTGATTATAAGAAATCTGTAGCTTAGTGACAGATAGACATGTAAAGATGGGACTGGAAGACATGACCTGTGGACTGCAGACACACAGGAGCTGTTCCGTGGATACTGACACCTTTTTCCCACTAAGAAGCCTCCTGAAGGACATTTGCTCCTGTTCCTCCTCACTCCCTTGTAACAGCTCGTCTGGGGGAGGCGAGGATAAATCAGACCCTTAATATTAAAGGCACCTGCCCTCCTGTGCACACACCTTCTCCCAGGGCTCCGTCAGAATTGATGAAAGCTCCCCCAGGAAACAAGGAGAGGACCACGAAGGTGGCTAGAGATGAGAGAGCAAGAGACACAAAACCTGTGTTTTTTGTTTGTAGCACAAAATTTAGGACAGCCCTTGGGTAGTGCCAGAATGCCTGTGTATAAAGTATGCTTCGGCTGGGTCTGAACAATATTCTTTAAAAACATGATGTGGGAAAATGGTACAGTTACACATGGTTTTTCCTTTCTCTTCCTAATTGAAGACTCAAATTCCCCTCTGCAGACAGATCCTTCTTACCCAGAGTTGGCTCTGAGGCCCGAGCCCGGGGAGGAAGGAGCAGATGCGAAGGCGGGCACCCCCACGGTGGGCAGGAGAGCCGGCTGCTGCCACGGTGCCAGCGAGGAACTTGATCCTGGCCTTCGAGAGCAGTCCAGTCTTAAGGCTCTTCCCGAAGCTTTCTTTTATGTAAAAGCCTTGGGGAAAGTATAGTTAAATATCATCTTTGGCCTTAGCTCTGCTGTGGGGAAGGGAAGGACAGCTCTATCCCATGTTGGGGGGAAGGGGTGCAGGGCAGGGGGCCACAGCCTGCGAAGGCAGCCCCTAAGATGGTCGAGTGCACCTGCAGGAGGGCAGGGTGGTGAGGGCACCTGCGGGTCAGCCCAGGGGGCAGCCAGCCAGGCGGGGCTCCCAGATGGACGTGGGGATTCTGAAGGAGCAGAGTCTTAACATTCGTGCTGGGAAAATATCTGTATCTCCTGGCAAAGCCCAATACTTTATTCTACTGCGAAGAAGCCCCATGACAACCACGTTTCCATTTTTGTCTTAGCTTATAATAGCTCGAGAACGTTCACTATCCTCAGCCTCATGTCCTAGTGCGACCACTTTATCAGCCCCTTACATTCCCTCCCATCTCTAATTCCTAGTTCAATGCTCCTACAGAGTCTAAATGTTTATGAATATTTAAAAAAAACAGATGAAATATCAACAACCAGTAACAGAAATACATTTTATTCTCCATTTTTAAAAAACACTCTCAATCTACTTACCATCACTGGTGTTATTTATATATGTAAGTTTTTGGGGGGGGAGCTTAAAATCATTTTAAAATGACTTTTACCAGAATCATTCTTATGCTTCAGGAGCAGGTTTTAATATATCTTTTTCCTAATCTCTTCAATAGGCCTGATTTCCGGCCCAACTCAAATCACTCCTCCTCTGTGTAATCTCACACACTGACGAAGAATCTGTAAGCTCTGCCCTGCTTGACCAGAAAACCTCACATTCCAAACAGCTGGGTGACCCAGGAGGACAGGCCTGGAGACCTAGTGGCCCGCCCGCCCTGCAGAGGCGCACAGGCCTTTCCCCCGTGTGCTTTGTGCAGCTAATGCAACTCTAAGTACTTCTGGAAACAGAATCTTGTTCCACGTCTGACTGTGCACGTTTCTTTCCAGGACAGCACTCTCAGGGGCTCCCTGCCCTCGGGCCCTTCTCCACAGGACCGGGTCCCAACAGGAAGCCCAGGCCCCGTCTGTGAAAGGGTCCCATTTGCTTCAAGCTCCCAATCACCCTCTTGCCACCTCAACTCTCTGACAAAGTCATTTCTTTTTTTTTCTTCTTTTTCTTTTCCTTTTTTTAAATTGAATTTTAATTAAAAAATTTTTTTTTGTTCTCTGTAAAAAGAAACATACAACAAATAGTTCTGGTCATTTAATTTCCCTAACTCCCTTTTCGTTTCTGGGGCACTGACTCCTGCCTCACATCAATCATGTTGAGCCCAGTTTGATTTTTCTTTTTTCCCTCTCTCCACATTTCAAACACGTAACAAGACAAAAATCTTGTTTCCTCTGGTACAAGAGTGACTCCAACAAGAGCTAGTGGGAAAGGATGATGACACTTTGATCTCCATTTGGCAGCATGAAAGGACCAAAGCTTTTTACACTGCTGGTGACACATCGTTACTGAGGCCAGTGAACGAGGATTAACAAACGCTGGTAATCCAGATGGTGTGTTTCCGATCACCATGGTCCCCAAATGTGCCCCATGCTTGGGAGGAATGAACACGAGGTTGACAATCTATTACTACAGTTTAAATGTATTGCACTTTAACATTGTAAGCTGTGAGATGCCCTGAACACTATAAAGCAGGTTTTATTGCAAAATGGGGTGACAACAGTTGTAGGTTTACTGACATGGTAAGGAAAATTATGCAACATTTCTTGGTCTGGTGAAGCACAAAGATGGAAAGGAAAATACTTATCCTTGGGTCTGGACGATCAGGGTTTCCTGGATGAACATTCTGACATATTTTGAGATACTGGACTTATGGACTGGTGGGGCTGCGCATTCTCCACTTATAGGGACAACGTCTCAATCCTCCAGAGACGTTAGCTGTGTGAGAAGACTCCCCGGGAAGACCAGATGGAGGGCATTTCAGGCAGAGGGTATGGGACCACAAAGACACTGGAGGTTTGAAACAGCAAGCTGCCTGGAGAACTGGGACTTAGCATGTGCCTAACGGCAAGTGGTAAGAAATGAGGGTGTCCGGGGAGAAGGGGCCCACCTCTTGAAGGGTTTTATGTGCCACGCTGGGACAAAACCAGCTCTGTGTCTTAGACAGCGCCCTCTGGAGGCGGCATGAAGGACAGCGTGGAGAGGAAAGACGCAGGAAGCAGAGACCAGCTAGAGAGCGTCTACAATGGTCCAGGCCTAGAGTGAGAGCATGGAGAAGGCGGACTGGATTCCCAAAGCATCTGGGGAGCACTGGGGGACTCACTAAAAAACTCATCGGATATGAGGACAGTGCAGGGAAAGGAAAGACACCCAGATGATGCTCGGGTCTCTAGTGAGGCAAATGGAAACAGAAAAACAGCAGAGGAGGGGAGTGACGATCTTGTGATCAAATCTGTCTTGTTCCCCAGCCAACATGCCCCACACCAACCGCCGGTCCCCTCTTCTGCCCCACTGTCACAGGGCTCAGCACTTAGCAGCAGGCACTGTAACCTTCGGTGAAATGCCTGTCTCCTGCCCTGTACGGGGGGTGTCTCGGGGCAGGAGTAGGACCCTCCTTATCTTTGTATCCTCAATGGCTGGCACATAATGTCTTCTTCTGTGACAACTGCCTGACTTTCCACTTTTAATCTACATTTGGCCATAAATGGAAAATGACAACCCAAACTTCAGTGTTTCATCATCTGTTTGCTTCTCTATAGGTTTATGGTCAGTCCACAAAACTCCTTTCCTTTATAACACCCCAGAGGTATAAACGGTACATGAGTCAAGGCAGATAAAGAAAACAGTGGGACGTGATTAGCAGCAAGCGATCCTGATGACTGTACACAACCCCACACTTGCTTCACTCCTCCCACTGGAAGGCAACAGCAAATGAGTTCTGGCTCATGAGTTATTTTCCAGCTGTGTTATATTAAGCATATACAATCCCTCTAAATCTCAGTCTCCTCATCTGTAAAAGAGAAAAAAAATAAAACTTACCTCCAAGGGTTGGTGGGAGGAATCAATTTTATAACGCAGATAAAGTGCTTAACATACAACGACGGTTGAACACATGCCCACGGTCATTATGCATATTGTATTATTTACCATTTAACACCATCACTCTCCACCTCACTGCCCAAACGTGCCCCTCATTCACCTGAGATGCTTTTTCTTTCCTTTTCATTTTCTTACTTTCCCACTCTTCTCCTTCCCATCAAACACTCAATTCTATAAATTTTATCTTCTAAATATCCCACGCATAGTGGTCAAGAGTCCAGACCACACAAAACAGGCATGAACTGAATAAAAGAGACCCTGAAAATAAGGCAAGTCAAGGCAAAAATCGGCTTCAAATAAGAAGGCGTTGTTAACATCAGTGATAATCAGGCCTCGCTGAACAAGAGAAAGAGTGATGATGGTTCTTCAGAACTACGAACATGATGGGTCGTGTGATCTTTTGAAATTCTCACCTGTATCAACCTTAAACGTGTAACTGATTTACAGATTGCCTATTACTTGAAGACAGCAGAGGAAGGAGTGCTCACACAACTAACTGTTACGGTTGGCAGTATACTTCACTTGGAACAGATTGGTAAATTATTTAAGAAGGCTCCTGGAATAATTAAGTGGGCATATTTTCCCCTTAGATTGACAGAAGTCACTATGTGGGTAAAATCAACACTTCATTCAGTAATACTAGGTCCCAAGATCTGTGAAGGGAGATTTTGGTATAATGGATCTCCTGGGGGTGAGGGTGTGTTCCCATAGTGGCTACAAGCTTTCTAGTTTTCATATATTGTAGTATGACTGCCATTTTCTACATGAAAACAACACTACTTGATTAAAGTACCATATATTAAATGTCAATTCCTTACATGAACATTTACCGAGCACCTGATAAGATCGAAGTACCACGTTAGGGACACTGAGATCCAAGATATTTCCAAAGTCATTGTCTCATCAGCTCCCCCGCATTCACTTACCCCTCTATAGCTTTCCGATTTTTTTTCGAGAATCTCTTCACAGAACTATTCAGCCTCTTGAACAACCTAAGGAATTTCTTAATAATTCTGACATTTTGAATGATCATTATTTTAAATAAAATGTTTTCATTTAAATTGGACATGACATTAATAGAACTTGGAAAGCACTTATGAAATATAAAGACAAAATTTGTTCTTTCCAATCAAACTGTGTTATATGTTTTCAAGAAATTTTAATTTGTAAGGTAAACACACGATTGATCACAAAACATTTTAAATGACTATATATTATTTGGTATTAGAATCAAGTCTATATTAAAATGTACTCAAATTAAAATACACCTTTTAATATAAAAAATAATGGTTCCTTGCAACGTGAGGTACATTTCCCACCAAAAAATATCTTGTTTAGTAACAGTCAGAGCAGAGAGTTTTAATCTCGGTAATTAAAAACTAAATTTGAGAAAATTATCATTATATTTTCTTTTCAGTATTATTTTCTTAAGTACTAGGAACAGCTTAACGCACTGTATAAAAAGTAGTACAGCTTTATCTCTGTATGTTCTGCTCCTTATTAACTTCCTGTATTTAACCAGCAGTTTATTATGAATATAAACTGAACAATATATGGCTGAGAACAAAACCAATTTAAAGCTACAGAATTGATTATTTGTGGTGTTCCACTGAGTGATAAACCAACTGAGAAATGGGTCGTGGGGCCTCTGGCCTGACCTCCACCAATTACCACGTGTGGCTCCTTGATGCACACTCAGTGGCTCTAAAATTGATTCCTTTTTAAGGGAAACATTTTTAAGCAACAATTATATTTGTAGTTTTTTAAAGACATTAAGACAAATGTCATCCCCAGAACACACTCCTGGGCACCCTAGGGGCTCCAGAACAATCAGCTGGGAAGCAACTCTACCATTTTAAAAATGAATTGCCCAGGACAACATGATGAAGAACCTGGAAAGCATCTGCTGTAAAAGAAAGGACCACTTAAAGCCGGGAATATGATTTTCCATAAGTGAAAAAATTAGATGAGAAGAAAAGTGAAATTATCTCACACAAAGTAAAGGCTCAAATGGGAGGGGGAAAATCAAGGTGTAAAGGGAAAAAGGAGGAGAAAAAAGGAAGCAGGGATGATATGAAGGGCCCACATGTCTGTGTCTTCCTTTGTACAGAAGCACCAGGCTTTTGTTCTGATAAAGAAAGAAATGAAAGAAAGCAAACCCACGCCCAGCTGAACTGAATAATTGTGAATGGAAAATGTTTTGTCAAGAACCAGAAATTTCTTTTGGTAATTAAAGGCATGAAAGAACACAGGCGCAGAATTCACCCTCGCGTCTCTCTTTCTGGGCTCAATCTCCTAGCTGCTTCTAGAAAATCACTACTGAATGCTAGGAAATGAAAAGGGATCTAAAACACGATTTCATTCCTGTCACTTGGTGAGTAAATATCAAAGACATATAAATTCTCTCCAAAAGGACATAAGAATATAAGACAGAACACTGATAAGCACAAAATAGAAAACGTAAACCCTGGCTCCGCTGTGAAGTGTAAGTTTCCTGGGGACAGTATCCCCAGATCACAGCATTTACAAGAGTCTCAACAAGGAAGGTGATCCCCTAAATTTAAGAGTCACTGTTGTAGATAAAACGCGAAAACCTCAGTTAAAGATACAGGGCTTTGATTTGCTTTAAATCATTGGAATTAACATTTTTTCCATTTTGTTACTGTTACTCTCCGTTGTCAGCTTTGGCTAAAGGGAATCATAATAAAGACCATTCACCTTCGTATGTTAAGAGAGCAGCTAAGAAAGGGGGACCCTTAAAAACCGTAAACCAGTTCTAATGGTTTTGAAAAGAGTTGTCTATATAGGATTCTCCCCAGTGCAGCCACCACCCCCATAAATCCTGGGTTCTACAGACGCGCAAATCACCAGGAGGGAGGTAAGAAAGTGAAAATCAATAGTAATCTCAGCATCTCAACAACCTCAGCGTTGTGCCTAAAAATAAGCCCAGGATTGTTGGAAGGAGCTTGGCCAGGGACCAGCTTTGCTTTCTCGACCTGTAAGAAGCCTCACAGAGGAGACTAAGCCTTGTTTTGCGTTTAGAGATGACCTTGAACATAAAGAAAAGGGATACATAGACATATGGACATAGATACAGATAATGAACATACAAATTTCTCTGGAATCTAAAAGCCAGCAGCATCTGAACACTGAATCACAAAGGCATTCAACGACGGCTCAATGGACAGAATTTCCCCAGGTGCAGCTGTACTGTATGGTAGGATATTCCACTTCGCAGTGAAGTCTTTTTCCCTGAGAAGAGAGAAACAGGTAATTTTTTCAAAAGCCCTCAAAGATCTTGAATAGTAAAGTTATGAAAGGGCAAGTGGGAAAAGCAAATCATGAAGAGGGGAAGAGAGAGATTACAAAATAACTGGATCTCCTCCAAGAAACAGACAAAGCACATGGAAAGCATATTTTAGCGATGAAAAAAGCAAAAAAGATATACGGCTTGAAATATGTTAATATAATTTGAAATCTAGTCAGCCCATACATGGTATTTTGGACTGCTACAAAGAAAAGTATCTCCAAATGGAGCATGGAGAAGGCAGGAATGAAAAACTGATGTCTGGGGAGCACCCCTGGGGCATCAGAGGACAATCACTGTTATTCCACCCTGCCATGAACGTTAAGTGTTTTTCCTCTTAGCTGCCTAAGTTTGGAATTGATTCAGAAATACCATATGTGCAAAGCATGCAAAAACAATAAGTGCTTTGCTGTACTGGAACTGGCTGCATCATCTTCTCCACTTAGAGTTACTGACAAAACCCCACTGAGCCCCAGCGCTAGTCACACTGAGCTGGAGAGGACAAAGACCCCAGAAAAGGATTAAAGAATGATGCACTTCGTTAATCCATGATTATACAAATGACTTCACAGGTAGAAAAAAGTCTCTTCTATAGATGCGTGTAAAAGCATGGGGTCAGCATTTAAAAGTTGAGGCAATTAAAAAGCAGACCGGGGGTTGCTGGTCTGGCGGTGGGAGCAGGGAAGGACAGCACATGGGTGGGAGGGAACTTTCTGTGGCCACAGTGTCTCAACACTGACTGGGTTGTGGTGATGGCTGCAAAACTCAATGAATGTATGAAATCACTGAGGAGTACACTAAAACGGTAAAATTTATGGTATGTAAACTGTACCTTAATAAAGCTAGAAACATTTTTTTAAGTTGACATATTTTGAAATTCAACAATATTCCCCTTCTATAAAATGGCTGGATTTCTGGGTGATGCATTCCATTAAGAGTGTTCTTTTTCCACTGTTAGGAATGGAAATCTTTATGATAATTTGTAAAAAAGAGAGATGCTTAGAGGCCAAATGGGATCAAGAATTTCTCGTGGGTTCTATTGAAATGGTCCCGCTTTAACAGTTTAATTCACGTGCCCTCTAACGTTGAGAACATGCGTGTTCTCGTACATGTGTTAGATCAGTATGGGCTTTGTGTCACGAGTTGGGAATGTCTCAGTTTTCCTTCACTGGGTAGGGGGAAGACTTGGAAGAATTCCTCAAGAGATGATTTAGGGCCCCCTAGATTCACTGCTAGGGAAACTTGCGTTCTCATATTTGTTTGTTCACAAAGTAGGATGTGATTGGTACTCGTACTCGAGGATGTCCTTGCATTGTTTGGAAATGTGACGGCCAAGATCCTCTTAAGCAACATTACCTTTACATTTTAAATAACTGAAAGGTGTGTTCTACTTTATAGATTAACAAATAACACTTCTAGCACATTCAGAATACAAATAATGTTAAAAGCCTACTTTTGTGTCCCAGCATGCTAGTAGATAGCTTTACGTTTAAATTAGTCCCTTTGTTCAAAGCTTGTGGCATATTTTAGATGCCTTGAAAAGAAATAATAAATGGACTAGCCCTCAGTTTCACTACCCTGAACTTTCCCCATGAGGTGTGTTGTCAATCAGATCTGAAAAATCACCATTTTCTCCTTGCATCAGTCAACGTAAGAAAGAAGTTATTTTCAAGCTTTTGCAAGAATATCAAAATGTCTGAGAACTGATATTGGCAATTTTTACCCCCACATAGGTACATTTTGGGGCACAGGAGAATGAGGGGAAGAACTAGAGGAGATGTGGGTATGTTTTGAGTGTCAGCAACAGTAATGACACTGTTTTTTTCCAAGGTCTTAAAATCACTTTTTTCAAAGGGAAAAATGAAGCCTTACTATGTATTTAAATTATTGCATATCTCTGTCTCTGATGGCTTCTCATCTGGAAGGACCTTAATGTAAATGAGCCCACTGTAGAAGGATTCTGCTCATTAGACGTTTCCTTCATCCTGTTTGCTCTGTAATTTGGTTTAACAGAAACTGAAGGAAGGGTGTCAGACCAGTTCGGGCATGTAGCACCAGCTCTGTGCCAGCCAAAGACGGATAATACGTCATGTCGTGATCAAGAGTTGGAAGATATTTTCTATTGCAGCAGCTGGAAAGAGCTGGCATGAATATTGCTGAGTAGTTGGGTTTCCAGGAAAGTAAAGGACTGGAGCTGTCCCTGGGTATGAGGTTTTGCAGAAAAGAGCATAAAATCGTCTGTATATTGAACCTAACTCAGGGCTATTAACATCAACAAGAACACAACAGCAGCTAGCGTTTCTTGAATGCTTACCATATGCCAGGCACTAACTAAAGGTTTCTCCTCTACCATATCAGCAGTGTCATGAGATAGGTTACCTCTGTATTACAGATGTAGAAACAAGGGAAATAACTAGTCGACCCAGTTGATTAGTACGAGATCAAGGCTGAAATGAAATTGAGAAGTTGCCCCTCTACTTCCTGCACATATTAAAAATCTCCCCATGTTCTTCTGGACATTTCCACATTGAGAATTTTCTCCTGCATAGGGACTCTGCCTGACAACAGTTGGAAATCTAAAACCAACTCTCACGGAGGGTTTTAATGACTTCCAATCATCCCCATGGAAGCTATCCAGAAGAACCATGAGGAAAACATTAAATATGCACAGCCCATTGAGGGGCGCATACAGATAACGTCTAAGAGCACGCACAGGGACCTAGCGGCAACCATGGGCATTAAGCCTTCCATCAGGATCAGCGTTTCCACAGTAATTGTTCAGCCTTCCCTGCATGTCCTCACTTATTCTCCATACAGGAAGTCATCCATCGCCCACACACGGGCGGCCCATTGAGGCCCGACTGCAGTGGGTGCACACCTCATTCTAATGGACCGGCTGCTATCCAAAACTTGGCTGATGGCAACCATACCTTGCCATCTGATGTTAACACTGACATTGAGAGGATGCAAATAAAACTGCTAAGTAAGCTAAAGTGAATATTTAAGTCCGTCTACAGAGTAGCAGCCTGGCTTTACCCTCTTTAGGGCTTCGGATTCTGATGCTCTCCCTATTCACAGTGTTCAATCGCCTGATCAGTGCTTCCCAAGTTTAATTTGAATGTGGACCACGTGAGGATCTTGATTCTGATTCAGCAGCAGGTCTAGGGTGGGGCTTGAGCAGGTGCATTTCTACGAGCTCGCTGGTGGCACTACTGCTCCTGTCTTCCGACCACTCTTGGGAGCAAGGTTTTTAAGAACACAGGTGGAGTACATACCTGAGCTTACAGCAGGACTTTCCACAATTTGTTTTGTTGCATAACTAGTTACTAGTCCCTACAGTGTTACTATGAAAAAGCATCAGAAGTAAAATATCTCTTTTTTTCTTTCAAGATAATGCTTACCTTGAATTGTTTTCTTACAGGAGATTTTTTAAAAATAAAATATTGATTGTATCTTACTACCTACCAAATTAAATTTAGTTTGTAGTCTTCCAAGTGGAGAAAAAAAGAGAGCAGAAAGATCTCTCGTAGAGACACTGCTAGTCCTATAATTATGTGATTCTACTTATTGGAGTCTGAGCCACAAGTTAAAATCAAGAAGCATCACTTAATAATTATTAAGCATCTAATAAGGGTAGTCAAGGGTACAGAAGTTAATAAAGCACCATCTTCTTTCTCCAAGGTGTTCTGGTGTTACACAAGTTCACGAATGGTTAGAACACAAAGCAGAAGTGATTAGGCACAGAAAGAGAATTACCTTGTGTTTTTCCCTTAGGGAGAGACTTGTACAGGATCAGAGTGATTGTGCTCCAATGGACATAAAAAGCCTAAGCTGATATTTATGAAACAATACTAGACTTATTGAATCAGACAGGTTTTGAAATGTGATAATTTTTTCCCCAAGAGGATTCTAGGCAGAGTGGATGAATTCTGAGATACTTTTAACCTCCAGTAACTGATGACATTGAACAACATCTCAAGAGTCACTACTCCACACAATATTTGCCTCTCAATCTGACTTTATAAGTCTGTAACTCTCAGCCGTAAGTCAGAACTCAGATAGGAGATAGTCTGTTCATGAGTTACTAGAGAGGGAATCACACTGGACAGCTTGCCTTCCAAGGATCCTACACTGGGCAAGAAAATAACAAAATTAGAGAAGGAATGGCTTCATAATTTCAAGACATCTCCCACATGAATGTACGTAGTATCATGTGAAATTATAAGCAAGAAACCAAATTGTGTATAGAGTAGAATCTGAACTTTTTTTTTAAAGAAAAAAGCAAAAAAATTGGCTAAAACTTTAATAAGTGCCATCTTGTCAATGAGACTGTAGGTCATTTTAATTTATCTTAATATTTTCTCACTTGCTCCCAAATCCTTTATAAAGATCATTCATTAATCTTACAATGGGGAAAAGCCAATTAAAACATAAATCTCCCATCTGTCCTTTTGTTTCTGTGGCATGTTGTTTATGACATAGTTCAGATTTAAAATTGAATTTTTTAATTTCCATTTAATTTCTGAAACTACCTTCTTTCATTTAATTTAGTTTCGAGGACTTAAACTAATCAGAAAAATCTGCTGCAACATATTGTACTCAGCACCACGAACGCCCTTGAACACTGCAGGTTTGCTTCTCTGCAGTAATTGGGCCAGATGCTCTTCATGCCAATCTCCTACTGGCCTATCACCAATTTCTCAATCCATAGGACGTATCGATTAGCTCTTCTCTTTATGCACTGGATGGCTGCGGCAATGTCAGAAAGATTTAGGGCAATTTTCCTGACTCACATGGTGAGAAATTTCTAGCAGTATGTCTATTGTTTCCCCACACGATACAAGTTCTTTCAATTGAGAAATGCTCTAAAATTGGCAGATGAGTTTTTGATTCATTATCCCAGTCTTCAATGAAGCAGGTGCTTGAGCTAGAAAACCAGCCCCATGATGAACACCTTAGAGTCTGGTTTTGGTGCAGAGAGCACCCCCAACACAGACGGTGACACTCCAGCACAGCCCAGGGTGACCAGTCAGCTCCTAAATGGTCATGACCTGTGCTCTGCAAATCACTGGAAGCAATGTGCTTATTCCAAAGGGGCAGGTCATGGCAAAATGGTCAAAGGTCCAGTCATTTAATCATTCTATCATTTCTTGAACAAGTATGTACCAGGCCAGGGCCTAGAGATTCAGAGGCCAATAGGACACCATCCCTAGCCTCATCCTATAAATTCTGAAAAGGGAGGCAGGCACATCAGCTGTCAACAAGCCAGCAGAATCAAGAATTGTGGGGCCATCTGGATGGACAGAGGACAGTGAATGGAGCCCCAGGAGAGGGAGCGGTCAGTTCTACATGGGGAGGTCAGGAAATATTTCATACATGAGGCCACCTTTGAATTCATCTTGAGAAATAATAAGGTTCTTGCTTTGCAGAGCTGTGGTGATAATTCAGTGGGATGGATATAACTCAGTAACTAGCCCATGGCACCAGGCACAGAGAAGTGTTCAACCAGTGACAGTAATAATAATGTCAATGTTACGTTATTGTAATGGGTTGCCAATAGGTCACCCTTAAGGAATACCTGGTACAACTGAAGAAAAAAGTGATAAAAAAGAAAGTAGTATCTAGGCTACATTCACAACTGATTGACGATAAATGGAAAGATAAGAACATACTCAGTAGCAGTTTAGTCACGGTACAGACAATGGAAACAATGCAAAATGACCAATTCTATGTCAACAACATTATACAAGTGTCCTGTATTTTTAAGAAAGCCTGGAGTAGGAAAACAGAAGGGAGAAGACTAGTAGTTATAGAGGACCTACCATATGTCAAGCCAAGGCCCTTATATATATTTTCTCAATTAATTATCCCACCAATAAAAGTATGCATTTTTATTGCCATTTTAAAGAGAAAACTGAGATTCAAAGTTTCATTGGCTTGCCAAAGGCCACACGGCTGATGAGTGATGAAGTCAGGATTTGATCTTATAAGCATCTCCTTTCAAATTCCATGCTCTTTGCATCATACTGTAACACATTTTCATATGAAAAGACACATTTACAAAGGTAGATATGATTAGTAGTTATTAAACGAGAATTTTAAATAGTGAGTTCCCTCAACACATTTAAAATATGGCTGTCTTTCAAAAACAAAAAAACAATTTACCCTCAGCTTTTCAGGTATAAGAACTACCTACCAATCATTGAGAGCCTACTGTAGTGCTAAGTTTGTCAGATTGTCTCATTTAATCCTCATGACAACTTATAAAGCAGGCATTATTATTATTCCCATTATACAGATGAGAAAACGGAGGAGTACCAGAGAGTTCAACTCCCCAGTGGGAAAACAGATTTCACCATGACCAGGGGTAGAGGACAGACGACCCCAAGTCTATCAGTCTTAAGACTATGTGTTTGAAACTAGTCTATAAAAACTAGTGTTTCTCCTCTATATTATGTCACTGTATACATCTATGCTTAAATTACAACATACGTAAGCAAATTTCCTCATTACAAGTAAATTCAAAATACAGGACTTTCAAACTTAAATAATCACTTAAGTTGGGAACTAAGTTTTCCATGCCCGAATGAGAAATTAGATCAAGCTAGATTCTTCAGACTGAAATCTGAGCTCAGGCACAGCTGACGTTAAAGTCCAAGTTTTTTTCCATCATTCCAACATGCTCCCTCACAGGCCAAATCAGGCTCTCGGTCTCTGCAAAAGCACAAGTCACCACAAGGAGATGATCGCAAAGCTGACAGCCTTGGGAGAGTGCCCCAAGCACCCTGAGCACACCAGAGGCAGGGCTTCAGGGAACACAACTTCAGTTCAGCAGCGGGTCACTGGGGAACTCAGAATTCATTTTATAGCAGATTAGAATTCAATTTACAGAAAACTGACTTTTGCTGGGGCCAATCGAAGCATTAAAATTTACACCACTGCAGGCACCTGTAATTCATTACATTGTCGCAGAAGCTCAGGCTGGAAGGAAAAGACTTAACTCTCCCCAATTTGGGGGAATTAATCGTTTCAGAAGGACAGGTGTAGCTTATGAGTCCTGAATAGCAACCCAAAATAGCACATTCCATTCTGGACACTTAAATTCCCTAAGTATCATAACGATTCTTACCAGACAGCTAAAACTGTCCAGCAACTCAGAGCTCTAGCAAATCATGAGGATGGTTTAACATGTGCTCTGAGCTTTTGTAGGAAATTTTAATTCGACATTTTAAAACGTAAGCTAAATTATTTGTACCAATTGTTTTTTACACCAGTTGCAAACAAAACTAAAAGGTGTTACATTCACTTTCACAACATAGGTAATATACCAAATCACAATAGTAAAACTCTATATACCAAGAATAACAGGTTTAAATATGCTTAAAGAACTTAATTACAGCCGTCACAGAAGTTTTAATTTTAAAAAAGGAAAAACGCTATTACCAACAGGTACAGAAAATCTCCTTTTCCAGTCCAACCAAATTCTTTCACATCCTAAATTCTTCTTTTTCATCCTGAAACCTTTCGTTTTCACATCCTCTATGCTCGTGAATTGCTACAGCCCAGGTCAGATGTGGTAGTAATGGGTCCCACTTTTTTAACTGGTGTGGGGAAGAAACAGTCTAAGCTCTCTAAACTCAAGGATGAGCCAAATTATTTTCACTGCAGACTAGAATTAGATATTAAAAATCAAAAGGAGAAAAAACAAAGACTAGTTTGTGATCTCTGATTGATAAGATTCCTATTGATCATGTTACCATTTCCTGAAATCCAATACCCTCATATACCAATTACCTAAAATAAACGGCTGCAATTATGACTCATTTACAAGCATCTTTTGAGCTTTATGTTTATTATAGGTGAGGAGATCAACGATCAAAAGGTATAGAAAAGGCGTAGTAATTGATTAATTTTTTGACAGCTCCTGGGATTTCCTCTATAAGGCAGCTGCTTTGGTCAGAATGTTTGTGTCCCCCAAAACCTCGTATGTTGAAACCTAACCCCCAAGGTGATTATACTGGGGGGGTACTTTGCAGAGTGATTAGGTCATATGGGGAAGCCCTCATGATGGGATCAGTGCCCTTATAAAAGATACCCATTTCATATTCTTTTTCATTATAGGCCATTACAAGGTATTGAATATAGTTCCCTGTGCGATACAGTAGGACCTTGTTGTTTATTTTATATACAGTGGTTTTTAGTATATGTACAAGTGAATCACTATGCTGTACACCAGAAATTAACACAACATTGTAAATCACCTATACTTCAATTTAAAAAAGTGAAAAAAAAAGAGATCCTATGGAAGTCCCTGGCCCCTTCTGCCACGTGAGAACACTGCACAAGCAGAAGGAGGGCTCTCATCAGACCAAACGTGCTGGCTCCTTGATACTCGACTTCCAGCCTACAGGACGGGGAGAAATAAATTGATCTTGTATTTAAGCCCCCCAGTCTGTGGTACTCTGTTATTATAGCCCTAGGGAACTAAGACAGCAGCTATGAGGCCTGTTCTCAGTCTACATCTAGATCAGTTTCTGAGTACCTTTACTTTAGCTGAGTTACTCCCAGTGTTCTCCTGCTAGGAAGACAGTAAGTTGTTCGCTCACTCTGGCACGCTAGCGCTGGTGGATCTTACAAAGTGCACGACCTACGTGACATGCCTATAAGCTAAAAATACAACATCCTTGAGTTTGTCCCCTGCTACTAAAGCACGCTATTACTTTACACAGATCTTCAACGTCAAAGAGCAGATAAAATGGGGAATGCGCGTATATTTTCTACTTAAAGAGCAATCTGGCTTCTCATGACTATATTTCAGTGGGAAAGGAGGGGAAAATTGGGAAGTGCCTTATCTACGATCTTTACAGTATAAATTGCCTGCTTAGGCACTAGCTGTTCTAAGACTTGCTGTTGTTTATGTTTCTAAGTCAAGGATTCAGTAATCACAGATGCCGAAGACTAAGCAGTTCAAGACAGCCTGATTAGCTGTTCCAAAAAAGGACTCAGAAGATAGGCGAGTGTATCTTTTCAGCAAATCTTGTACTTTGGGGGCTTATTTTAATCACTTAAAAAACTCACACTCCAAACGACCTCTGGGAGTAGTTGCCGGGCAGGGGGAGTGAATAACCCACAGAAAACTCCCAACATCCAGAGTCCGGACTGGGGTAAGAGGGAAAGACTCACACACCCTGCAGAGCCTCCCTTGAATATGGAGAAAGGGCAAGTGATTTTAACCTTCAGTTAGAAAATGCCCCCTGTCCTTCCGGAGCCCTTAATCAACGCCCAGATAAATAATGCATCACTGAAAATAAGACACAGCAAGTGCCCTGAACTCCCCAGCCAAGACAGCAAAAGTGCCTGATCATATGGTGAGCAGACGCCCCCTGAAAGGTGTGAGGAGGGGGAGGCAAGGTTGCAGCAACCTTTTAACCAGAAGCTTCAAGGCTCTTGGATAAAGAATTGCAGCTTCCTGCAAAATGTCTTCTGTACGGTGCAGCACTTACAATATGTTGATTTCCTAATCTCAGCCGAAAAACCTCAAAAAAGCACTGTATAATGAACTCATAGGTTAGGACTTAAAGCAGAGCCAAGAGGCCAATAAGCAAAGAAGACCAAGAGGTGGCAGAAACAAGTGAGAGGGGCCTGTGGTCCACACACTTCAGCACCCATCTCTGGGTGCCATATGTAACAGCAGACACCCATGGGCTGGCACTGTTCCATTGTTAGAAATCCCAGAGTCACCAGTTACCTTCCCGTGGATACATCTGCAGGCTGCCCGAAGGCAATCTGAAAAGCCATTGCTGCTGGTATACCTTCCTCTCTACCCATTTATCCAAAGCACTTAAGCTATCAATTATTTAAACAATTCTATTTCCTCGATACAAAAACATTCCCTTTAAAAGCTTTACTGGGCGTTGCATTTTGGTGCAAGAGTTCAGTTATACTATTAAAAAAAAAAGAGGCAGGACAAGTGACCTTTAAGGGTGATGTACTGTGGACAGCATGTGAACCTAATGCCACAATGGGCAGGGAAAGATGGTGGCAGCACAGGGTGCCAGCCTACTACATATGGCAGAGCATAGTGGCACAAGAAGGCTTGGAGGAACCTGGTTTACTCTCAGAGGCTTATCAAGCCCTAGTCATAGCCCTGGCTGTCAAAGAATCCTTCTCACAAATGGCTTATGAGGGCAGATTTCTCTTTTGAACAGAAACGATTCTAAAGACTCCTGGGGTCCATGAGGAAGGCATCTTTGTCCCTACGGGGAACCCAAGCACAAAGTCTTTATATTCTTTCTACTTTATCAGCTCCCAAGAACTGAACTGAATCAGCGCCACACACACACACAAATCAGTTGAATACAACCGTCAGCAGAATGACTGCAGGGAAAAAACTCATAGCAGAAAACTTTCAGATGATACTCCTTAGACAAATTACTCACTCGAAAATTCTTTTCTGTACATTTGCATCTCTTTGGTGTTTTAATAGAATCTGCTGTGGTACAATGGTTATGAGCACACGCTCTGGACAGAGACTAGTTCAGATTCCACCTCTGCCTTTTATATCTGTGTAGTCTTGGACTTGTTTTTTTTAATTAACAAGTTCTGTGCCTTAATATCTTCATCTGTTAAATGGGGATATAATTGAGCTGTTAGGAGTAAACATGCTAATACATGCAAAGCAATTAGAATAATGCTTAATAAAACTAATAAAGCTATTACTATTATTATTATAGCTCAAAACTGCTTCAACACATTTATCATAGTGGTTCCCACAAGCACTCTGTGAAACAGAGGTGATCATTCTACCCATGTTTTACTGATGAATCTAATGAGGCTCAGTTATTTGCCAAAAAAAAAAAAAAATCTGGCTGAGCCAAGATTTGAATCCTAGTCTTTTGACATTAAACCTTGGATCCTTTTCCACTACTTTGCATTATTTACATGTAAACCACAGCAAAAATGAAACTGAGCAGGACCCTGCAAGGCCTTCTCAGGGACAGAAGCCCCCCATCCCCAACCCCTCCACCCCCATCCCCTGGCTCTTGTTTTTAGAAAAGCTTTAGCTTCCCCAAGCTCCAAGGGGCATATTTAATCAGAGAGGTGAGAAAACGCAGAAACAAAGGAAAACAGTCAAGCAAGACAACATAATATCAGTTCAGCCATAAAACAAAGTCAAGGACCTTTAGTCCCTCCTCGAGGGCTATACTTAATATCCTGAGCCATGTGCCTGAGCTGCTTTGCAGGTACTAAAGCCCCCACCAGGTGGAAGGCGTTAACTGCACACTGACCACCAGCACGGAGACCCCAGGCTGGCTGGAACCAGAAGGCTGAGGATGTTGACTCCTGAAATACCACCCTCTTACCTCACCAACAGCCAATTAGAGGGATGGACATGAGCTGATCCCACACCCTGAGACCCTGTCCCTCGCCTTGCCTTTAAAAACACTTCCCTAAAAGTCATGGGGGAGTTTGGGTCTTTTGAGCATGAGCCGCCCATACTTTCCTTCCCTACAACCTGGTGTCGGTAGACTGGCTCTGCTTTGCATCAGGCGATTGGACCTAAGTTTCGTTCGGTAACAAAAACAGCCATTATAGAATATAGACACGAGATATATTCCTGAAAAGAAAAAAACTACTGAGAACAACATAGTGTCTATCCTAGGAATTCGTTCTTGGAATAAACAAATGATCACTTGATGGCAGAATTCAGCTTACATAATTAAAGCTGATTTTTAGATTCAGTGTATAGCAATCTGGAACCCCAGAATTCTGAAGCAAGGCAGGAGGAGGCAGGTTTATCAATATGCATGCTTCGTTGTAAGTTTTACTCTTTAGGGAAACAGGTAAACTCCCATCTTGAGAAAAATCACAAAAAAAAATGCAGAACCACGAGACGGTTGACTAATTCATTACAAAGGGAACCCCTAAAGGGCATCTTAAACATTTAAATGTCAACCTTGCCATCTTGTTGTTATAATCCATAAGCCAACAGTGGACTTTCTGATCACTGATATATTGATGGCATTCAGGCCACATCCTCTTAGATCTAGAAAACTGGGAGTCTCCTTACTAAGAATCTTTACCCACATAACACTTAGGGGAAGTTTTATGAGACAAGTAGAGGACCAGCGAGCATAAATGAACAACCAGCAAATCATTCTTTTTTCGTAATAATTTTTGTAATTCAGAGCATTTGAATGAGTCCTTGGAGGAGGAATTTTTTTCATGACTAACACCCTGTAGTATTTGCATCTATTTCTAATTCATAAAGTTTGAACGTGTTAGCCTTCAAGAACTTGTATGAGTCTTCTATTTAATAAGATCAATCTTTTAATCTATGACTCTAGTTTTGGTTTTTAATATGTACTTTATATACAAATCATTCAAATTACCCCTCAACATAATTTTTAAGAAGCATATGACAGATCCACATTAAAAATTAATTTCAAGCAAAGCTAGTGTGTTAAAAAAATTGTCACTTAAACAAAAAGATACTGGTAAACTCTGAATGACCAGCAAATTTCATCACAGATGTATCTTTTATTCAGCTCACCATGAGGGTTCTGCCAGATCTTTACAGAGTCCACACAAGACTTCAAGTTCACCTGAGTAATGCACATTAAAATGTCCACTCACTCAAGTCAACTGAGTATATTCCACTGCTAAAGAAACCTCCCTTTCATTTTAATTCTAAAATTGTTTTCATGTATAATATTCTAGAAATATGCCTCTCAAAGCCATCCAGATGGAAATATTTCACCACCTTAGATATGTACTTAAAAATCTATAAAATTTAAATAAATCTCAGTAGTGAACATTACTGAGACATAAAATTATGAAATACTATTTAGGCCAAAGAAAGGACTTAGATTTTTCTCTATTGGTCAGAGTTCACCTTAACACTTCATCCCTGCTCAAGGTGGTAAGACACTGCTATACAACCAAATTGAAAACAGATGGCTGAAAAAGCACCATTATGTTAAGCAATTAATAGCTGTAAAAGTAGAAATCTCTGAGTAATCATTTAAGCTTCAGAGGTCTGTATTCATACTTTATTCCTATGGATAATCCTGTGCTAATTCTACCCTTGTACTGATGTAAGGGCAACAGCTATGTATTCATGGACGAAATGACCCAACTCCCTCCACGTCAGTAACATGTATGTTTCAGGTCCCCATCACATGCTGCATAAATTCCCCATCTGCCAGGTTTCCTGCCCGTGAAGCCCAGGTCATACCACAATCCCGCCCTTACCTGCTTCCCGTCCAGGGTGTACAGGCGTTTCACCACTCCCGAGTCCAGCTTGATGGCGTCCGTTATATCAGTGAGAACCTGCTCAAAGGAATGAGCGGTCTTCTTGTTCAGCAGAATCCTGACGGCTTTCCGCGGCTTCACTCCACTTCTGATGATGGTGACCAGCTTGGGCCGAATGAAATCCTTATTCTCCCGCACCTCTGAGGGGCTCCCTTTGGCAGTGGCCAGTGACGACACCGCCCGCGAAGCCGAGGTGGTCTTGACATTCACCGACCAGTTGGGGTTCACGTTCTTGGTGTACTCCAGCTTCTTGAAGGGCTCTATGGAGCCACACACGTAACTCTCTCCTAAGGAGGAGAGGAATATATTTAAATTTACACTAAGGTAAACTCATTTCCTTTTTCGTACTCGTTGATTTTTCCTTTTCTACCTAGAAGTGAGAGATACCTGTGATTTCTTAAACAATGGGGGCATGATTAAAAACTAATGAAAAAGACAGATTTTGATTTTTAATCCAGCTTTGTCAGCAACAGATTTGTATACTGGAGGGAAAAAAATAAATCATCATTCCTGCCTTTGTTCATCTTCAGATTGGTGACAGAAATACTGCTATTGAACAGCCCTCGGAAAGATACGAAACTGAATTCAAAATAGAAAGTTTTTGGGGGGTTTAGGTATATTTATGTTCGCAGAAAACTTCAAAATCAGAAGTACATTTGCCACCTGAGGTAACTTAAAAACTGAAAATGGATCCGGAAACAGCTTCTTAAAATACCTGTGTAATTTCTAAGTTTGATGGGAGTGTTTGCTAAACATTTTGTAAAGTCAAATAAAATCCCAAAAGCAAGCAGAATAAACCACCTTGCTTTTCTTCCATCCACACAGGGCCAACCACAGACCCACACGCACGAGGAAGCCAAGTCATACTCGTTTATAGACAAAAGGTTTCAAGAGTGGTCAGCTTACAAACTTCATGAGCTGACTTCAAAATAAATGTAATTATATAAGAGGAATAAGATCTGAGGATCTAATGTTTGGCATAGTGACTGCAGTTGGTAACACTGTACAACTGAAATTCGCTAAGAGAACAGAACTTGAATGTTCTCACCAAATAAAAGGGAAAAAAGATAAATATTTGAGATGACAAATGTATTAACTAGATAGGGGGAATCCTTCATATATATACTATATATATGTAAAATCATTTTAAGGTACACTATAAGTGTCTTACAATTTTATTTATCAGTTATATCCCAATAAAGCTGAAAAAAGAAAATAAACATATAAAACTAAATGTTTATTTTAAAAGTGACTCCTTAACAGAGAATCGTTTAATGAAGATAGACAATTAAATAGATGTGGACCACATAAAAAAGAAAGTAACATATGTACCAAACGATGACAAATTATAAAATGACTGATCCTTCAAAAAGTTAGGTCAAAGCATTTTGAAATTAAAGATTTCGTAATGGCTTTTTTTCTGTGCTAGTAAGTCTATAACCAGGAATAGGCAAAAATGCTAAAAAGCCTTCATAATTGCAGGTAAAGTGGCCTAGGACTAATCCTAGCCCATTTACTTTTATCTAAATCCTTGTCCTATTTTTAAATTAACAGTGCAAGCACCCAAGGCCATGGAACAGGTATTCACATAAAAATAAGTGAACCAGGGTTTCAAAAATAGAAAAGCACACTTAACACGTTATCAAATACTCAGCCAATGTTTTCAAAACACGCTCCAACGTGTGTTTCATACATTATGTCTCAGTAGAAGTGGTACAAATAGTACAAATTCAGGAAACCCCCTTTCTATTCACTTAGCAGACTGTTATTGGTTCCAACTATGCTTTTCTCAAGATGCGTGTGGCTCTTAAAAACACACCCACAGGGCCACAACAAGAAGGGTGTTTCTGAAGGCTTTGTGGAAAGACAGTGTGAATGTGATGGTGGGAAGGGAACTGGAACTCTGGGCTCGAGACTTGGCCTGTCAGCACGGGACTCAGTCAAGTCCCCTCGTATTCTCAGTGGTCATTGATTCGCACTGGATGAAGGCTAATGCCAGTGTTCACTTTCATCTCACCAAGTTTTTTGATGATCAGATTAGATAGCAGAGATCAAGTGATCTCAAATGCAAAATTGCAACACAAGTGAAAACCATCCGAGGCTGCAATGACCCGGATTGTGCAGGACGTAGGTATTATACTGTAAGGCGATCATTACTTCTAACTACACGGTTATCAGTAGACACAACTTGGGATCCCTCTCAATGCGAGGATGCTCCAAGCATTCCCCAACAAGACATACGGGCCATAATTTAGCTGGCAGAACCAGTCTTTGTCAGAATTCTGTGCTAATCGGAGATAGGCAATTGTCTGTTTGTCATTTTATATACTAAGCTAATAATTAGCATCAAAACAAAAACATGGAGTGGTTTGTGCTTCCACAAAGGAAACTTTTTAACTTTAAGAATAAAATAATTTTAAAAGGGAAGAATTTTAAAGTACTCGTGTAACAGTATGGAATGGGTTTGTTGAAAGAGAAAATAAACACTCTTTTCCACATCTTCTTAGACAAAGCACACTGAAAACTTCCAAAAGGATGACAACTTTGAGAGGGTGACGTGGGCTTGGTTCCAGCAACAACAAGGAGAGAAAACTTGTGTTTAATCAGTGCTGTCACTTTGAGGCTCCTCTGCCTCATTTGTCGGATTCAAAGACTGGAAGAGAATCCTGGGGAAGAGTGTGAGGCTCCAAAAAAGATAATGTTGTGTTAAGAGGAAAGTGACAGCTCAAGGGAGAGGAAGGAGCTGGCCACCGAAGCCAAGACCACACACCATGCAGTGCTGTCATTTAGAATCTATTACACTATTCAGGAATTCAGGAAAATCCAAGATGGTTTCCGTACGTTAACAAGCTTATTAAGCTGTGCAAATATATTTACATTGTCTATCTGATCCACATTTTGACTCCTTTTATTTCAATCATAATTCTAAACTCCTTCCCATCCCTAGAGATGCAGCCAGTCTTAATGCAGTTATATTAAAGTTGATTGTGTTTTGTGATTTTTGTAAAAATTCGCTTTTCAATGAATGTGTTCATGTCATCGATAACTGTAAATTAACAAAGGTAATGGTTCTGAATGGGAAAAATACATAGTCTCGATCTGGTCAAATGGCTCTGGATAGTCAGGGTTTAATTTCTTCCTTAGCTGAGCAGAGACTTAAGAGACAGGTTATATTCTTGATCAGAGAATCATCAGTAGGTGGCATTCAAGACTGGACGTGAGGTATGTGCTTGAAAGGCCATTTGAAAGTAGCCAGATGAAGTAAAGCTTCTCATTACCATCCGTGCTTCCAATACACGCTAAGCCATCCCAGAGTTTTTTGGTATAATTTCTACTACCACAATGAAATAAGTTACTGTACTTAAGTCAAAGTATATTTGAGCAAAATAGCCCAAAACTTGCTTTGAAAGTTTTGGGTTGTTTACTGTGGGTGAAATTAAACAACAATGGCAAGATAGCGAAGATCACAGATGGTTTAAAGAAAATGATATAAAAATCTATTTAGAGGTGGAACTGGAAATTACTAAAGATAATGACTTGCTGGTTGGTTATCATACTGTCAGCTTTATTCCAGTTTATCAGAGCCAAAAACTTTGTGTTAGACTGACCCTTAACTTGAAATTTAATACTCTGGGTATCAAAGACACCCCAACGAATAGCAAGAACTGCAGAAACAGCACCTGTCTGAATTGCTGTGGGATTTACAAAAGCCAAAAACCCCACTAATATTTGCCGTTAAGCAAAAAGAGAAAAAAAAAACAATTAAAACCAAAAAAAGGTAAGGAAATTGAAGCATGAAATTATGTCTGGATCCAACCAATACCTCCTAAAATATCAGAATGGAGTAATTTTTCCCTAAAAGACTTAGGTATTTTGGGGGACTTTGGAAAATAGAATAATTTCTGTGTAAGCATATTAGATTATTTTAAAGGTAGTGAAAATTCCCTGTTTTGTTCTCAAAAAATCGCATATACATTTTTAAATGATCGTACTTGCTGTTATTCTTCAAAGTATGGAAATAAATGTTCTCTAACAAAGTTTACTAGTAAAGAAAATCTGTAAAATTAATGCCACTTGGCCATTGGCTCCCATTATGAAATGAGAGGATTTCCACTTAACAGAAAGTCACTATGGAGAACTTCCAATAACATGGTACCAGCTCCCTGGTTGACAAAGCCTGTGTTGAGTCAGCTGGAAGGTATTCCTCCACAAGCTCCCACATGAGGAGACAGCAGACGTTTGTCCTGATTGCTGGAGGTTCTTCATTGGCTAAGGGTCGTGACTTATAAATTCCAGCTACAACATCACCCGTCTTCAGTCTGAAAATGAGCTAATCTCCACTCTTCATATTATTAAAGCTGGCTGTCACCTCCTTTAGGATTCCTTTAAGCTCCAAGTGTGGCATGTTCAAACGTATCTTAAGGGAGGGCTTTGAGTGTTGTGTTTCATTTTTTCCAGAGTATAAACTTTCTTACTGAAAACTCTGGAAATGAAAATTCACTATTTGAGAGTTACAGTAAAAGTTGGGAAATATTCAAACATATATTGAAACTTCTGAAACTAAACTGAGTTTAATTACATGAAAGATACCATTGGTGGAATAAAAATCATAAAGTGCCTTCTGGATATTGTATTTAATGAGCCCATCGCAGAGATATGCAGCAATATTTCATAATCTACCTGGGAGGCGCTAGTTTAAGATGATTTTGATAGTGCTATGAAAGGCAAGAAAAAAGATTCCCAAAGGCACATATGGATCATTCTTCCATGGAAGTCTTTTATAATATAATAGTACATTTTAAAAAAGCTTACTGAAAATAAAATCTGAAAGTCTATGTTAGGCCTACGGAAAATGTCAAGTCAAATTTAAAGCAACAGAAAGATAAGATGAAGAAAAAAATCAAGGGATCCAAATTTTTTTTAATTTAAGACTGCTATAATTGAAAACCAGAGAAACTAAAATTAAAAGAGGAAAACAGACTGAGGAGCTATAATACAACAGTGTGTTAATATAATGTGTGAAGCTTATTCTAATTTACAAAAATACAAGGTACTAAAATAGAATAAAAATGCCACTAGGGACATCATAAACTGACACCAACCTTTTTGGAAAGCAACACAGCAAACTATTTGGAGCCATGAAAATTTCTTCTCATTGCTAAAAAAATTTCCCTAAGGAAATAACAGAACAACAAATAACAAAACTGCAACAAGTACAAACAGCACTAGCTGTGAAACCTAAACATTTTAAACAACCTCCTAAATTCTCAAGAATGGGTATAATACCTAAAAAGACTCCTAAGTCATGAGCTTGTCTTCAAAGAGCTTAGAAAGCAAGATGCGCATTTGGAAAGATTCCACCACAAGACAATAAGTGATCTTTGCTAACTAAGTGGTCCAGGAAGTCCTAATCCAGAGAGGAAAAAAAAAATCATTTCCCACTTTCCACTGCACAATCGATGAAGAAGAAATGGAATTCACGCTGGCCCTGGAAGCGAGGGTAAGGTTTTCATTAGCAGAAGAGGACAGCATTTCAGAAAAAAATAAAATAATACGCTCTACTAAACAGTACAGTAAAGGGGGAGTCTGTATGATACTATTATGTTTCAGTATTATTTCTCAAAAAATAAAACGGAAATGGTTCCAAGGACACATAAGTTAGAGCAAGACTAGGGTAGGCTACAAAATCAAAGTTTTTATGCATGATCAGAACCGGGTTTTAGAAAGACCACACTGGCCGTGGAGTGAAGGAAGGGCTGAAGGTATGACCTGGGGAGACAAAAGTCAAGATACTATTTTAAAAGCTATTCTAATAATCCAGGAGGGGAGAGGGAGAACTGACCCTCACACATCTGCAATAGGAACAGAGAGGAACGGATGCTCTGAGGAGTACTTAGCAGGCAGAATCAGTTGACTGGATTGCAGATTTGGCAACTGACTAGATGTGGGGCTCATGGGAATATGAGCCAATGACAACAATGAAATGATGGCGCACTGAAATTTTATTTTGGCCAACTTCCCACATATCACAAAAATCAAAAATCAATCCAAACACCAGTTTGGATTAGATGGTAAGGAAGGAAATTAATTTGGTTGTGCACATATCGAACTTGAAGTTCCTAGGAGCCAACCAGATGGAAATTTCCAGCCAGCAGTTAGAAATACAGGTCTAGAGGATGAGAAGGAGATGCACGTGGTAGCTGCAGCTATGGGAACGGATAAACGGATCAGAGAGACCCCATCCAGCTGGACAAGATGAAATCCAGGGCAACGCCAGTGCTTAAAGAGTGCCCAGAGGTGGAGGAGCCACTGAAGGGAACTGGGAGAAACCAGGTGCCTGGAACCATGGAAATGAGCCACGCCATGTCGCCTGTAATCCTCACCACAATTCTACCAGCTAAGTATAAATACACCTTTTCTTACAGGCACACCGAGGCACAGGGAGTTAGGTGGTTTTGCCAAGGCCACCCAGCTGGCACAGGTGGAACCAGCATTCAAATGTAGGTGGTCTGACTACAGAGCCATGACTTCAGCCTGACACCAGGCACCCTCAAGAGGGCACCCACCTTCTCCTACTCAAAGACAGAAGGGACGCTGGGAGGCGGGGGAGCACAAGGAAAGAGAGCTGCTGAGCCCAGTAATGGGAGACAAGCCAGAACAAGGAAGGGGCAGGAGCAGGACCACTGACAGAAACACAGTAAAGACTGGGTTGTATTCCAGGTGTAAACAGGAGAGCAAAGTGCAGCACAAAATGGTTTGTCGGTGGCCTGCTTTATAGGCAGGAAAACTGGGTTGAAGACCATTATAGGGGGCCCACGTGTCTAAAGCACCTGCTGTAAAAGGGGCTGTAATGAGTATGTAAAGCACAGGCAAATGTAGAGTCTATAAAAAGAAAAGGAAAAAACAAAAATAAGATGTGTATTTTTCTCTTAAAAGCCTACATAGCACAGGGAAGAGATGGCAAGAGTCAAGTGGCAGGAATATGAGGAGCTATTATATTATGTTATTATCTTCAGCTTTTTTGCATCTTTCAAATTTTTCTGTAATGCTCACTGTATAAACATGTGTCAATCCTTCAGTAAAAAACGAAAAAAAAAATGTTTAAATAGTATTGAGAACTTGAAAATTACAATAACAGAGAAGAGGTAACAAACTGAAGAAATGCCTGAAGCAGAATCAACAGCATCTGGTGACAGCTTAGATTCATGGGATGAAGAGAAAGAA